>NC_142092.1:42849520-43187020 GCF_054644295.1 Miniopterus natalensis | reverse complement strand
TCACATGGTATAAAATTCACCATTTTAGATGTATAACTGAGTAGTATTTATATTTACATTCACGAAGTAGTGCCCTCTTCATAACTATCTAATTCCAGAACATTTTTACCTGCCTCCCCATAAAAACCCCATATCTGTTAGCAATCATTCCCTATTACCTGTCCCCATCCCCTGACAACCACTAATCTACTCTTTGTCTCTATGGATTAGCCTATTCTGGATGTTTTACATAAACCCCCACACTTGTGGCCTGTACATAAAAAGCTTTTAAATTCAGAGATTTTTTCTGTTATAGATTGGGAAGTATGTCTTCCCAGGTAAACATCTCTACATGCATACCTATTCTGTCTTGCAGAATACAATGGTCCATGGTGTATTGCTTTGGTTTTCATCTTTTTCATCTTTTGAATCAATATTACTTACTAGATAATATCTATTACTCTTGTGTCATTCTGCCTGCCTCTTCTATTGCTTGGATTATAGAGACATGAACCCTTTTGCCTACTCTGACTGACGTAATGCTAATTCTTTTATATGGTACTGTGATGGTGGATCCATGACTTTGCCACAGACCGTAGAACCCTACAGTAGCTGTGTGGCATGAGCTTATTCAAGGGGATGGGGAAGAAAGAAGCTAAACAATTTTGAAGCACTGTAAAGTTAGATTTTCTAAGCCAAAAGAAAAGAGATCTGTACACAAACACTAAATTCTCCTTTATAAATTTGTTTCTCACAGGAATATGATTTAGTAATTCTGAAACTACTGTAGATTATAAAAGCCCAGTCAATTTCGCTGTCAGAGAAAGTTATAAATAAGCAAATTGGAAATGCTAGAAATGAAACCTGTGGTGCCAGATTGGAGTCTGCACACACACAAATGCACACACACACAGATTGGTACAGAAATAAATGTAGATATTTGTATACACATAGGCTAACATATATACTTTATTTTCTAGCTTTGTCCACTGAAAGGGGCTACAAGCAGTGATACCCCATTCACAGTGAGTACACCCAGAGCCTAGATATTTGTTTCTAAATATCCTTCTTTAGTAAAAGGCACCAGGGAAACCTCAGTCAATTGCTGATTCTAGAGCTGAAGTAGGAAAAATGAGTCTCAACTATCTTGTCCTTAAAAAAAAAGATGGGGCACGTCAAAAGGACATAAACAGACATAAGAGTTAATCTGAAAGAGCTTCCAATAATTAAAGCTAAAACAATTTAAGTGAGAAAATAAATTATATTATCGAATTATAACCCAAAGAAAAATAATAAATACCCATGAGCCCCTACTGATACAAATGTGTGAATAAATAGATACATACATATCTAAATAGAAGACAAATCTTCTTTATAGAAGAGTTCTAACTTATAAATGTAGAAGGAATTAGGGAAATAGAAAAATCACCATTGGAATACCACAGTAATAATTACTGCAGGAGAGATCCACAGACAAATTTTAAAGTAGTGGGAGAATCTTTAAGGCAATATTTGCATAGTCTCAAAGTAGCTTCCCCCCAAATATTTCTGTGGTGATTTTAGCATACACCCACAAGCTTTCTGATACTTAAGGCTGCAGGAGTTGAAGCTTAATTCTTCTACCCATGAGAATGGCTGCACTTAGTGGCTCACTTCAAATGAATAGCACGTGGGCAGGAAAAATGGAAATTGACAACGGAGAAACTGTGCTGATGAGGCCTTATCCAAGCGATCAAGGTCAACATTCCCAGTAATAAGTCATGTTGATGTCATGTACCCCTGATATGATGAGAAGGGTATCTCTGGTATGCTTCCCCGAGACCCATAACTTCAGTACAATCATGATAAAACACAGAAAACTGAACACTACTCTTTGAAAGTTTTCAGGTTAAAGACAAGGAAGACTTAGAAATTCTCATAGGTTGGAGGAAAGTCAGAAAACAAGTGGACTATAATGTGGCACCCAGGGTTGGACTGTGAAACAGAAAAAGAATACACTGAGAGAAAAATGAAGTCTCTCATTTAGTTAATAGGAATGTACCAATGTTACTATCTGTTTTGATAAATGAATTAGGTCAAAGGGGGAAGTTGGTTGAAGCACATATGGAAAAACCATGGGGGAAGTTGGGGGAAGTGCATATGGTTCTGTCTTTTAGAGAATCACAATACACAGTTGTATATTAAAAACTCAGAGAAATTAGAAACTAAAAACAAAAGAGACAAACTTTCAGTAAACTAGCACTCTTCGAACTTATTTGACCACAGAAGCAGGAGTTAGCCTGATGAGCAACTGTCACGACGCAGAATGCAGTTTGGGAAATGCTGCACTCTGATTCCCTGAAGAGTAAAAGAAAACCACAGCTGAGGAATTGCTGTAAGGCCCTGTAACTGGTGGCACAGATGAGCTCTTATCACTCTCTGGAGCCCTTTAATTACTCAACTCATCACTGTGGTTCCTGTCTGCCTCCATTACCTGCCCCATATACCCTGATAGTGTGGTACAATTTTGCCTTCTTAGATTCAGTGTCCTTATTGCTCCTTTATCATTTTGCAGGTTTGTACCAACCTCATTCTGATTCTTGAAATATGTAAATGACCCTTGAAGCCTAATTCTTGTACTAGTCCCCACAGTAAGAACGTGAGATGGAGCTCTGGGATTCCTCCCTTGGATGTCACCTCTCCTGTGTGGGACAGAGATCACACTCTACCTTGAAACTCAGTAATCAAAAAGGTAGGCTTCTGTCTGCTGGGTCCTTCAAAGCCTCCAGTGCTGTGGGGGAGTGGGAGGCTCTCTGCCTTACCTGGATTTTTTCGATCCTAAGGGATGACTTCTAGGAGCCAGACAAAATCTATGACTGCAGCTGTTGTAATTTGCATGGTCCCAAATCAAGGCAGGTCGATTACGTATTCTCTTTGTTTTTACTCTGGATTTATGGTAGGGAAGGGTTATTTTTCCCCTTGTCCAAATATCTTAAATCATTCAAAGGCAACATTAGACTTTAAGTAGAAAAATGCAAATGTAACTAGGACACTTACAATGACCTAAATGCATGCTGATTACCTTTTCTGTTATTTTCTGCCCTTAAATAAAGAAAATAATATAAATGTCAGCGGTAAGAAAAATGGAAGTAGGTCAGACCACAGAACCATTAGATCAAAAGCAGTGAGAGCCAAACACACCTTTCCCAAGTGGGAAGTGAGAAATCAACATGTAAATGAAAAGCATTTGAAGAGTGTAGCAGTTCCTCTATTAGCCTGGGCAATTATCAGGAGGACATTAAATTATTCTGGCAACTGCCTCTCGTAACTGGAACAAAGTGGAAATGCTGGTAATGATACTGAAAGAGGTGAGTCACTCCAAATGGAGGCTTCCAGTGGGTGGGACTCACATTCTTTAGAAAATGAGAAAGATCGACAAGGAAGGAGGGTCCCTGATGAGGTCATGGGGGTGAACAGTCTGATTTTGCAGTGTGTGTGTGTGTGTGTGTGTGTGTGTGTGTGTACACATGGTGTGCACATGCACATGTAAAGGCTTGCTGATTCTTTTCAATCAACTGTAATTGAAAGCCCAATACTAACACCATCGTGTGACAATATGAAATGCCTACAGCATGACTGACTGTGGACTCCCACTGAAGCTAGAGTGATTGTACTCATTCCTATGAATGATTACTATGCTATTCCTTTTGAAATTTTGCTTTAATGTCCCATTATATTGAGTCATGTTAACACACTCATCCTTGCCCTACACAGTGTGACAGAGTCGATACTATACTGTTTCACAAGCATAAGAAAAAGTGAAGCAGCTAAATAAATGTCGAACATGCCTGTTAATAAAAAGCTGCTCACAAAATAAATGTTTTTAGAACAAGATAAGATTTCTGAAGATACCCTCTGAAAGTAGCTCTATGAATTTAGGCAGATAGTACAATAGTAAAGAAGGCTGTAAAACTGATTGAAGATTTTGGAAAATAAGCAGAGTGGGAGTGGCTTAATTCACTACATGTATTAACTCTTTCAAGAATGTGAACCCATGGTCCTAATAAAGACAGTTCACATATGTTTGTTCTCCAATATTGCTCAATTTACTATGAATCTACAGAGAATCTTGTTTTTACTTGAAAAGTCAAAGTTATCATGCGAAGAAGAAAACCTAAAAGACTTTGAATTTTGGAGAAAGATGTACCTCAAATTCCCTGTGCCTTGTCTGTAAGATAAATAAGTTTGTAGCTTTTACAATATACCATTTTCCATACCATTCAAGAAAAATGCAGGAGACATAACAGAGCCCACTACTCTACACATTCTATGGTATGACAGTTGGAAAGTACTTCTGATTTTGTTTGTGCTGCTCTGAGAAATGGGCCTCAAGCAGCAAGAAAGGGAAACTTATCTTTCCATAGCAACATAGCTCATAAGACAGGGGCTCTGGAAAAGGTTATTTGAGTTTGTGGCAAATAAATCATTTTTATTTTTAAATGATCACTATGATGCTTACTCTATTAAGTGTAAAAGTATAAATACATGCTTTCATTTTGATTAGTAAGCTTAAACTTTATAGGCTTGAATTAACATGAAAGGAGATTATTGACAAATTTATATAGAAAGGCTAAAGACCCAGAAAAGCCAACATAATATTGAACAACAAAGTTTGAGGGCTGACACTATCTTACTTCAAGAATTAATATAAAGCTACAGTAATCAAGACAGTGTGGTATTGGCAAAAGAACAGACAAGCAGATCAATGGAATAGAGAGCACGGAAAGAGACCACACAAATAGAGTTAACTAATCCTTGACAAATGAGCAAATGAATCCAATAAAGAAACAATAATCTTTTCAACAAATGATGCTGGAACAGCTGGCTATCCACAGGCGAAACAAAACAAAACAAAACCAAAAACAAACAAACAATAACCAAATTAAAAAGAAATAATTTATGCACAGACATTTCATCTTTCACAAAAATTTCTCAAAACAGATCACAGACGTAGATGGAAAACATAAAACTATAAAAATTCTAGAAGATTACGTAAGTGTAAATCCAGATGACCTAGGCAATGATTTTTTAATACACCAAGAACAACCCATGAAAGAAAAATTGATAAGTTGAATTTCATTAAAACCAAATTAAAAACTTCTGCTCTGCAAAAGACATCATTAAGAAAAGGAAAACAAACAAAGCTACAGTGGAGAAAATATTGGCAAAGAACACATCTGATAAAAGACTTGCATCCAGAATATACAAAGAACTCTTAAAACTCAATAATAAGAAAACAATCCAATAAAAAATGGATGACAAATATGAACAGACGCCTAACTGAAGAGGATATGCAAGTGGCAAGTAAACGCATGAATAGATGCTCAAAATTATATGTCATCAGAGAAATGCAAATTAAATTGACCAGGAGATACTACTACATACCTATCAGAATAGCTAAAATCCAAAACCCTGGCAATATCAAAGGCTGACAGGGGTCAACAGGAACTTTCATTTATTGCTGGTGGGAATTCAAAATGGAAGAGTCAGAGTAAACAGTTAATATATAATACAGCAGTCATGCTTCTTTATAGTTATGGAAATGAGTTAAAAAATTGTAGTTGAAAACATGACCATACAGAAACTAGCACACAAATGTTACCAAAACTTGGACATACCTAAGGTGTCTTTCAATAGATGGATGAGTAAACAAAATGTGGCACATCCATAAAATGGAATATTATTCAGTGATTTTAAAAGAATGAACTATCAGACCATACACACACACACACACACACACACACACACAAAGAAGACATGGAGAAACCGTAAATACATACGCTAAGTGGAAGAAGCCAGTCTAAAAAGGCTACATACTGTATGACTCCGACTGTAACATTCTGGAAAAGAAAAAACTATGGAGATAGTAAAAAAGATGAATGCTTGCCAGGGATTAGGAAGAAGGCAGAGCGTACCCATAAGAAGGTGTTTAGGGCAATGGAACTATTCTGTATGATCCTGTACTAGTGGATGGTGACATTACGCATTTGTCAAAATCCATAGCAGGGCACAACACAGAGTGAACCCCAGCATAGACTGTTGGCTTTAGCTAGTGATAAAGTACCAAAACTGGTTCACCAACTGTAACAAATGTACCTCACTATTGCAAGAGGTTAATAACAGGGAAAACCATGGTGGGGAAAGAGTGCAGAAGATGTATGGGAACGCTGTACTCTCAGCTGAGTTTTTCTGCAAATTTAAGTCTATTAATGTAAATAAATAAGTAAAACGATGTTTTAAAAGTCATCACTTTTCTAATGGAGAAATCTGGCATGTGACCTACTCTGTGCAAGTTAACGGTCTCCCGTCTAAGCAAGCTGGTTTCCTCCCTTCCCCATTCTTCCCCCACCCCTGGGCCAGCCGGACTCCTATTAACACTGAGAGCAGATAAGTGATATCCTGAGCCAGGCTCTAAGAGAGGAAGGTGTTAACCAGCTTATGAATATAAATGAAAAGAAAAACATGTCAGCCAAAGGACATACTTTGTCAACAAGTGCATGGTTACCAAGCATGTGACTAGAGATTGCGAGGTGGAGTGTGTGAGAACATCACCCACGCACCTGCTTTCTTTTGGACTTGGGAGGTCGCCTCCTATCCTTTCTGCAGTGTGGACAGGGGAGAGCTTCCTGCCATAACTTCCTCTGCCCTAGTTTTCCAGTATGTCAGGCTCACGGAATAATTTACTGATGGTCCTCAGAGCTTGAACCCTGGCTTTGGAGTGGACATCATTATTATACTTTGTCCAGAGCAAAAACAAAACAAAAAACACCACATCAAAATGTTTACCATGTATAACCCATGATATGGAAAGGAAATATTGGAAGGTTGAGGCAGAGGGTTCACTGACCACTCCATTCACATTGTCAACTCTTTTCCTAGAAGAGATCTTGTGCCTGGTGTATCAATAAACTGGAAGGATATAGGCTTCTTAACTTCCACAGTCTTGGAGACATTCTCCCCCAGCCCTAAGTCAATTCATTCCTCCCCTTCTCTGCACTTTCCTATGGAGAAAGCTGGGGGACTTGAGCAGTGGAAGCTTGACATCATATGGTGCAAATCTTCTGCCATTATTTTAAGGCAAAGGTATTAAGTCAATTTTACTTCATTCTAACCTACATTATCAGCCACATAAATTGAATAACATAAAATACAGTTCACCCTTAAACAATGCGGGGCTTAGGGAAATCAACCCCCCTGGCGAGGTGAAAATCTGTGTATAAGTTCCGACTCCCCCAAAACTTATTTGCCCCTCAGTATCAGCAAGGGATTGGTTCCAGGACCCCCCACAGATACCAAAATCCACAAATGTTCAAATGCCTTATATAAAGTGGCGTAGATCAATGCATTCAGTCATCCCCTCACATTTGTGGACTCTCAACTGCAGATCGAAAACAGAACAGGCATTTGTTGAAAAAAATATACATGTAAATGGACCTGCACAGTTCAAACCCCTGTTGTACAAGGGTCAACTGTATAGAAATTGAGAGTAGTGCATTAATAGATTAGCCTTTTAGTTTGTTTTTCTTTCTAAGAAATGTTTACAGCCTTTGGTCTTGGACACCCTCTGGAATAAATAGGAAAGAAAACCTAGGCTGCAGATTTCCTGGTGATATAATATACTGTAGAATAGGTGCCGACCCACAGAAACCCTAATTAATATTTTGGGCCTCTGAGAGCTTGGATTCTAGTCAATATCTTTGAAACACTCATGTAGAGAATGCCCTTATGCCCTGATCCTTGGATTTGACATCCCACTCAAAATTAAACTAGGCAAAAAGTTTAGGGGTTTCCACTTGTAGCTTGCCACTAAGAATTATGTCTGTGTTTCTGTCTTGCCAGATATATGTAAACACATCATATCCCAACTTCTCAAGGTGACAGGCACAGATATGGGGACATTAGGTTAACTTCTTGGGGAACCTAGAACTCTCGGGATCAATGAATGATTCTGGTCCTTAAGGCCATGGAGTGCCTGTTTGCATTGGTAAGTCTGAAATACGAAAATGAGTGTCTACATTCCCTGTCAGTTCCTTGCTGGACTAAACTTACAATAGGCCCTGTCACTACTGCTGTTTGTTTTACATCTTTTTTCTACATGAGTTAGCTCACCTTGTACAACCAAAGAATGTGTTTCTCTGGCTCATTTTGCAACTGAAATCACTCCCTGAAGTGTTCCCATAAGCTCCAACTTGGCAAAAATACAAAGTTGGACTTGCTTCTGGAATTTCAGAATGCTTAACAATGGAAACCCTTCCTCAAGTGTTGAGCGCAGTTACGTTGTTTCCACATCCATCCAAGGAATCAAAGTGTTCCCCAGTTAGAGTCTTGCTAGACTTAATTTGATGTATTATTTAAAATGATGTGAGGAGGGAAAATATTTCATATGAGCTGTTTGTGAAAGAAGACAGGAAAAAAAATCATTCTGAAGTGCTCATCGCAATAATGATGCTTTGAAAGCAATTTTCAGAATGTCAAAGAAGCAAGCATCATTTTTATTCCTGTCAGTATGAAACAAACTTGAAATGATTCTTGGCCAAGATTTCCAAGGGCCTCCCAAGGAGCGGAGCAGAAACCAATCATTGTACAGCCACCTGGCAAAAATTTCTATTTCCATGGGAAATCAAAGTTTTTTTGGTCTTCCATTATATCCCTATTAAGTTCTTGAAAAGAATAAAGAGTGATGATGGCTTACCATCTTGCGTGACTTTCAAGTTTGCCAGTAAGCACCTTCTCCCTGCAGTTGCCATTGTTTTACACAACATGGGGTTCCCTTACCCAATGGGAAGATTGAATTAGGTGTCATAATGAATATTTATTTTCTGAACTTTTTGCCTTGCAATCAGAAATTTAGAAAAATGTGGCTGTCTTTTCCCTACTGTTATAAATAATGTTGGTTATTCTAGAGTCCTTTTCAGTTTGCAAATGCTCTTACTGAAGACCTCTAGCAGGGGATTTCTTAAATAGCATTGAGGACATCTGTCTTGTCCATCTAAGCTGGCTGCTTTAAGGAGACCATGTTTTATTTATGAAAAATTAATTCCGAGTCCAAATTTTACAGAGTCTATGATTTTTTTTCCTTATGTTTGGAAAGTTGCATGAAACTTTACTCTTGCCTTTGAGATTTAATTATGTCAGAACATATAGAGGCCCAGAAAAAGTAACAGAATACTATGAGAACATGGTATTCATAGACCTCCCAGGGGAGGAAAGATGGACGGAGGAAGGAAGAAGCAAGAAAATAGAACTCTTACTGGTCCAGGACTCCCAGCTCCATCCTAGGATTTTTTTTTGTCTCAATAAAGATAATCTGTGAACCTACGGGCACGTATCTGAAGCCTCTGAGACCTACGCATTTTCTGATTGTCTTGGTCTGATTAAACAAGCCTCAAAGACATAATGAATAATTTATGATAAATCAATGCCCACATAGAATAAAAGCACATTTTAAAAGGATTGTTTTATGTCTAATTCCCAAGTGAATGCTAAACTTGTCCTTTATTGTGAGCTATTTTATTACCGTTGTCTTAGTTTTAAAATTTTTCAATTTCAAAAAACGACTGAGAATGAGAAGTGAATGCTGAATGGTTCTTGTGTAGGCTGCAAAGCGAGCTCCGTGTGTCATCCCATTGAGGTTTCACAACGCTGCTGATTCCCGGCATCAAATGTCAGCGAGCTCCGCAGAAGAATAAATGGAGGCTTGTAATCTTAGACGACGCCACCACATTGGCACACCTGCTTCAAAAGGCGCTAAGTTCTCACTCAATATTCGATAGTCCAACCCTGGGCCTTTTGCATTACAAAAAGCTTCATTTTTAAGAGAACTTTCTCAGATTGTGGGACAGACCCACGCATGTGCTGAGGAAGCTCTACACAGTCTTCAAGGGCAACATGGGAGCCACAGAGACCTTCCACCATGTGTTTTTTTATGCCCACGTTTTCCTACATCACAACGGACACTGGGTGGGGGGTTAATGGGGTGTATGGAGGCTCTGTAGCTCTCAAAACCTGGAAACAGAAAGAACATTCTCTATCTTGCATGCGTTCTCTTGATATAATATGGCTAAGTCCTTTAGTTTTTCCCTTAATTCACTCCCAGATATAGATATTCTGGAAGGAAGTAGGTCCTAAAAAATCAAGAGCATGATAACAATCTGTTACACTGCCTCCTCTTTCAAATGGCGATTTATAAAGGTAAGGTTGTGTCTCTCTTGCATCTTATGGGAAAGGAAGAGTAGGGAGTACATGCGGCAGAAACACTCAGGGATCTAGGACCTCCTTTGGGTGTGAGGAAATATTTGGCTGATGAGTTTTAGGCAGGTACTTCTGAATGCATCTTTAATTTCTAGTTCTAATTTGAAGTTCTCGAAACTCCAATCCTCTTGTTGTAGAGTTAAAAGCACTACTTCTCTGTGGCCTCTTATTTTCAACAGTTCATATAAATATTGAGCAGTAACATTACCCTCACCATTTCTTGGGCACCTGCCTTGTACAAAGCACTTCGAGACACGAGACACATGACATGACACAGGGTTAATTAGGCCACTTCAACAACTTTGAGAGGAGATGCCCCTCCTCCCCTGCCTGCCACCATTTCTTCTACTTCTGTAGCTGGAGACTGCACAGAGGAAAGAGATGTGGCCTGACAACCAATAGTATTGTGGAGAATATATCTAGTCATCTTGCATAATTTTTGTCCAATCAGAATTTATTTGGGTTTTACTAAGTGATAACAGTGATATCCACCTGATGGGATTTTTAAAGGAAAAGTGGCACAATGTATGTAAGAACCAAATAGTGCCTGAAACACAATAAACATTTGGAAAATGGTAGCTTCTATGGTTTCATATGCTATTGCAGTCATAATCTTGAAGGAAGCTGAAGGGATGAAGTGGTGAGAAGCAGGTCCAATGTGAACACTGCCATTGAGAGTTTGGACTTGGGAAAGTATAAGGCATTTGTCCCTGAGCACACTGACAGCTACTGAGGACTTTGTGATCAAAGGTAACTTGGGATCTTACTTTTAGGTGTCACTGGTGGTTTCTAACAAACTACTTGATCTAATACATAGGGACTTAACTCAGTGGCTGCTTCCTGAATCTTTAACAGGTTCTTTGAAGTACAACATTTCAGAGAAGTTGAGGATTGTCTGAAGTGCTTGGCAACATGCATTAGCTCTTCAGATGCCTAATGTTTGCATATTTCACATCTTTCAAATCAAGATACCTGGGAGAGTCCTAGGAAGGGATTACAGCAATGATGGACCTAAAGAAAGAACTTTGACTAAATCTCAAAATTCAATAACTGTTTTTGAATACATTTCAGGCAGGAAGAAAGAAAAATTGGGAAGGTGCTCTGTTCTTGGACTTGGGGAAAAACACAACTATGATACATATTTTATAGTAGAGGCAGAGATAAACTAAAATTTCCATAAAAGGAAAAGACACTAGTTCTGAGAGCCAGGATCTGGAAAGCAGACATAGAGTAGGTGGCACTGGAGCCTAGGTTTTGAAGGTTGATAAATGGAAAAGGAAAACGAGGCCTTGAGACAGAAAGAAGAGCACACAAAGGCACACCATTGGGCGATGGAGGAAATAACTAAAGAGAGCTGCAGATCGAATAAACTCATATGATATTTGAGGGGTACGACCACGGGGTGATTCCTGGTAACATTTTCCCAAATAGGGGGAGGAAACACAGGGCTTCTTCATAAAGAGTAGAGATGCCTACAAATGGACTATATCAATTTCTCTCTACCCTGTAGGGGGTGCAAGCTATGATCTGCCACGCGGCCACTGCTGATTGCTGCAGCTCCGAGGGCTCGGCTGGCCCAGCAGCTGCACAGTGGAGAAAGAAGCTGTGGCACCGATCGACAGTTTCCCAGGAACCAAGGATCTTTCCCTTCATTATTTGTTTTCTCTTCACCATCACGTGGCCATTTACAGTATTTGGGTGTGGATCAACAGAATGAATTTGAGTTGTTTTATTGAAAAGAAAAATTTAAAAAGCATAGATTCAAATGCATTTGCTTAGCAATGTGGTAATTGTGTGTTAACTCTTTCCCTGAAGATCTGCTTTATGCTGACTGGAGGTGGAAGCATCATCATTTTTGTAATGCTGCTATCATGCATTTCCTCTAAGACACTGAAAGAATCTTTCCAATGTTTAAATGGCTTTTCAGAGACAATTTATCCATTAGGCACAGTAGGCACATTGCTGAGGATCCTTTTACGAATCCATTTAGGGAGCCACAAAAATATTTTAATTTCTTTTAAAATCAGGAGAAAAAATAAACTTTTAGAGTTGAATAAAAAGTTTAATTTTCTTGCAATGAAAATTTAAAGAAAATTAAGGTTTTAGGGTCCTTGAAAGCCTATTAATTCTGCCTAAAGTAGGAAAAAATTTGAAATATTTAAAGTTATATCAAAAGTAATGTTTAAAATGGATATTATAATGGAAGGGTCCCACAAAGGCAAAAGTGCCCAGGGCCCACAAAAGTCACAACACGGACCCTCCTGTTCTGTACATGCCAACAAAAGATTTCCTAACAACACTTCCTATCTCACTAAAATGCTATAAATAGGAAAGTCACAGAACTTAAACAACTCAGACTTCAATACACTTCTGCCACTTACTCTCTCCGTTACCATGGGCAAGTTGTTAGCTTATCCAAACCTCTGTTTGCTTATCAGTAAACAAATATCACAACTGTTATCTCCCATACCTTTGGTCCTTCTGTAGTCAATCAGCTCAGCCCTTTAGATTCACTGCTTTAGGGAAGGATAAACAAGACCAAAAATAAAAGAAAAGTTGAATCAATTTTTTGTGGGATTTTTTTGGCATTCCCAAATCCTAGGCTCCCAGAAGAATAGAAATATTGTGTGTACATTGAAAAATAACTTAATAGACTGAGTGACACTTATTGAATATTTTATCTGCTAGATCTGAGCTAGATTAGGACCTCTTAGAAGCCCTGGAATTGGTAATATTATGGTACCTCTAATATTTATTTCACATTTATTACATAACAAAACTATGTGATAAAGTAATATTGGTCTTTAAAATACAAAATATATGTATGCTGAAATTAAAACTAGCTTTTTTCTAGAAATTAACACACTTATTTAAGCTATAATTTCTTATTTGCTAATACCTTAAGTGAATTTCTTTGCCTTCCACCAGGTAGTTAACCTCTGCCAATGAGTGTTCCTATAGAATGTAGCCGAAATGGTCCTTTGGCCCAATCAATTTGGGAAACGCTAAATACAATCTCTTTCCAATAAATATTAACCTATTAAATGCGTTCAGAGGTCCAAAATTAATTTTTAAAATTAAAATTATTTAACTCCATATATTATAATTAATTTGACTGCAGAATTATTTTTCACAGAATGTCTAGCGATGTCCCATAAAATAATTTTTCCTCTTAACAAGCTTTAAAAAATACTTCAGAAACACTGCATGATTTTATAAGCAGTTCTTATGTGTTGGGGACTCTTCTAAAAGATTTTCACACTTTACATTATTTACAGCATGCCAGATTTGAGTAAATACAATGAGGTAAATATTGTCTTCATTTTATAGATGAAGAAATTGAGTGAGGTCACATAGCTTTTAGTAGTGGAGCTGTGATTCAGGCTTCATTTATGCCTCTCCATAATTTGCCCAGCGTGAAACAGCAGCCCTTCAGTAGCTTTCCTAGGAACTGATGTCACACTCTCTTCTCGTCAGCTTTGGTTCAGCCCTCAGAGGCTCACCTCTTATCTACATATAGGATTCTAGGGGACTTCTGCCCTCTCACTCATTAAGTCATCCCTTAATTCCCATGCGGCTCGGACTTAAAATTCATTCTCTGGTTTCCAAATGAGACTCTGATACTAGAAAAAAGCATGGATCGTACCTTTCACCTCTGGCCCGCCACTGCCCTGTCTCTGCCTTCTTATAAACCAAGGTCACCTTCCCTGGAGAGCTAAAGAGAGTTGCTGTGGTGTGAGAGGGCAAGAGGAAGGGAAGAAGAGTAAGTCAATGAGGTAGATGTCAAGATGTCAGGGGTCAGCCATTGATGGGCTGGATATACACTATCTTCAGTTCTCTCTCCAAACTGGAGGAGAAAAGAGTTTGACAGAATCAGAAAGGTAGATTGTTGGCCATTAATCCTGGGCATCTTGTAATACTTGAGGGACCCCCAACAAAGGCTTTTCCAAGGGGTGAGATATAACAGGGTTTGTTGACAATCTTTTCATATGATTAAAAGTATATTAAAAGTACTCTCATCTTAAAAAGTATACGATTAGCCCGGTGGAGCATGGTTCAGCAGTTGAGCACTGAACTATGATCCAGGAGATGGCGGTTTGATTCCTTGTCAGGGCACATGCCCGGGTTGCGGGCTCGGTCCCCAGGAGGGGGGGATACAGGAAGCAGTCGATCAATGACTCTCATCATTGGTATTTCTCTCTCTCTCTCTCCCTCTCCCTTCTTCTCTCTGAAATCAATAAAGATATGTTTAAAAAAAATACACAATTAAATTATGATTTTGTAAATTGCTATGTCTATAATAGCTGTTTATTTGTATACAGCGGTACCTTGGGTTTCAAATGTACTCCCGTCCCGGAGGCCGTTCGAGTTCTGAAACTATCTGAGGGCTCCACAGCTGACAGCTGGGCCTCCGGGTCTTGCCCTCAGCGGAAGCCATGTGGCATGTTCCACTTCGGAGGGTTCGAAAACCGAAGCATTTCCTTCCAGGTTTATGGCCTTCGTAAACCAAAATGTTCGTCAATGGAGACGTTCGAAAACCGAAGTACCACTGTATATTCATTAATAAAAGTGTTTTGGCACCATTTCTTTAGCAAATTCTGCAACTAATAAATGCAAGTTCTCTAAGCAGGAAATAATTAAATCCACTGAATGGTGTTCAGGTCTGCTGAAGCCAAATGATTCATTAATTTATTCATTATAAAATGCATCGGGGCCCTGGCCATTGTGGCTCAGTTGGTTGGGCATTGTCCCATCCCATGCTCCGAAAGGTTGCCAGTTCGATTCTTGGTCAGGGCAGATGCCTGGGTTTGGGGCTCAATCCCTGGTAGGGGGAATGCAGGAGACTGCTGATCGATGTCTCACTCTCACATTGATCTTTCTCTCTCTCCCTCTCCTTCCTTTCTCTCTAAAAATCAATTTTTAAAAATCTTAAAAAAATGCATTGGTATCTTCTAAGTTATGGCTTCTAGAAGTTTAGTTAGCCATTAAAATTTCAGCTACTTGAATATATAATTTGGAAGGTGCTAAGGTCATATCATATCATAGCTAGAATTTAATACCTCATGCCCAAGTCAAGAAGGCTTTCTGTCAGAGACTGGTGATTCTTTAAATGGCAGGCAAAGGAGTGGGTAAGTTAAAGAAATGAGTGGGAGAAAACTAAAGATAAGCCCAGCTCTTAGGGGAACAAGCCAACCAACAAGCCACATTAAAGAGTTCTGAAAAGGTGAGAATTGGACCTGCTGTTTGATTTAGAGCACCTTGGGCTGAGACTTCTGAGAGTTCTTTTACCGCTTGTAGGCCCTACAGTGTATAAAATGAAGTCTTGATTCCTTTTTACACTGCTAATAAACT
Source organism: Miniopterus natalensis (assembly GCF_054644295.1). Lineage (NCBI taxonomy): Eukaryota > Metazoa > Chordata > Mammalia > Chiroptera > Miniopteridae > Miniopterus > Miniopterus natalensis. Next base: position 43,171,399 of record NC_142092.1, on the reverse strand, counting down.
TGCTTGAGCAAACACTCATCTGTTCACCCTCTGACAAGCTTCCGTAGCTTGTGTTTGGGTTGGGAATGTACAAGTGTAGGCACCTATAGTCTTGCCTCAGGGGTAGAATGAAAAGGATGGTCAAAGCCAGAAGAGTAAATGAAATACCCAGAAACCTGGACCAGGAGAGACAATCACCATTAACAGATCATTATTTTGAAAGGAAGTATGTGTTATATTTGACAGTGTTTCTTCAACAGAGAGACCTGGGTGACTGGATGGATAAACAAGACTAGATTTGAGTAAATACAAAGCTAGGAGGAAGAATACACTATTGGATTTTCAAGGTGCCAGAACAAAAAATTTTTTCTCCAACAAAATCAATCATTTTAGAGTCATATAGCTGAACACAGGTTTTTTGTGTTTTTTTTTTTTACCAGTTTTATTAAATTAAGATGAACATACAATTATCTGCATATACTTAGAGGGTATACTTTGATGAGTTTTGGCATGTTTATGCCTGTAAAACCATCACCACAATCAACATAGTGAAGATAGCCATCACTCCCCAAATTTCTGCATTTCTCCCTGTAATCTTTTACCCTCTTTTACACCTCAATCCAATGCCTAGGTAGTCACTGATCTGATTTCTTCCACTATAAAGTAGTTTGCATCTTCTAGGTTTTATATAATGGAACCTTATAGTGCATACTTTTTTCTGGCTTCTAGTTATATAATTATTACTCTGAGACTCATCCATGTTGTAGTGTAATAGTTCATTCTTTATTGATGAGTAGCATCTCATTGTATATATATATCAGATTGTTTATCCATTCGCCTATTGATGAACACTTGGGTTTGTATTGGTTAGCTACTGTTGTGTAACAAATGACCCTAACTAAATCTTAAAAGCTTAAGCCAACAAAACAATTGTTACCTCACATTTTCTGTGGGTCAGGAATCTGAGTGTAGCTTACTTAGCTGGTTGCCTCTGGCTCAGGGTTCCTCAAGACAGGGCAATTATGATTTCAGCCAGGGCTATGGTCATCTTAAAACTCAACTGGAGGAAATTCCACTTGCAAGCTCATTCACATGGCAGGCCATGTGGGCAAGCTTCAGGTTCCCTAGTGAGATAGGATCGGTGACTAAACACAATAAAATTTACTTTTGGCTCCCACCACTGTCAGAGGCAGATTGGGTAGCTCTTATATATATGTAGCTACACTATCTGAAGCACGTGGCCTCTAGGACCATCACAGAAGGGGAAAGTGTTGCATGGTCACTCAGGATGTTTTCTGAGGGCTGGGCCTAGAAGTGCCTCCCACCATATCCACCCATATCTCATGATTGGACTCCAGACCCATCACATCACATCTACTTACATCATGGTTCAGAACCCAGTCCCATAGTCACCACTTAACTGTGAGAACTAAGCAAATAAGTACTAATGAGCACTAACTGGTACATGCACTTTCTCTAACAAAGCTTCAGAGCCCCATAGGGCCAAGCCTTTGCATATCTTCTTTAGTTCATATTCCATTCCAGGCATATAATAGATGCTCAACAAATATTTGTATTACACTTCCATTTATGTCATTTCAAAACCTCTATGAGGCAATTTTTAAATTCTCATTTACACATGAAAAACCTGAGGCTCAGAAAAGTTACATAAGAGACCTAAACCCACACATTGGTTAGTCACCAAATAAAATTCTAATTTTGTACTTTCATGTTCAATAAACTTTATGTGATACCACTGGTTTCTCTTAATGGCATCAGATCCCTTGATTAGGCCTGTGTTGAGTCAGTTCTAACATGACTTTAATCTGAAGGTGTAGCCAGGGGCTGCCAATGGTGACAAAGCCCATACTACCTACCAAAAACCCTTTGCTCATCTGCTGAGAGTCGCCCTGGCTCTCCCTTCAGCTTTTGTCACAGGTGACTGAGAGTGAACCTGGAATCTGCCCCCACCTTCCATGGTCTTTTGTTCTCCCAGGTTGCTGGGGTGATACCCAGTTACAGTCATAGCTCTGCTGCCTCTATGCTCCCCCAGTTATAGCTGTGGGTTCTCATGCCATTTCTTGATGATGTACCTTCCAGCCCCTGGGCAAAAAGCCTCCCCCTGTGGCTGAACCAGTGAACTCCTTTCAAAGTCTCAACCTTTCTTTTCCCAGAAGATAAAACTGCTCCTTAATTCTTTTGGCTATCACTGGTCTTTCCTCTTGCTCCTGTACCAGTGCCCCCTTCCATGAAGAGGTGAGTGTCAGGCCTCATCCATTACTCCCCCATAACGTACCCAGTATGGAGCCCCTCCTTTAAGTGCTATTCCTTCAGAGATCCATCTGGTTCTCTTTCCAAAAGTCACACCCTCCTCTCCCACTTACAATAGATGCACACACACATCCCTCATCCTTCCTTGGAGCTAAGTCTTATATTTTACTTTAAAGCTCTGGATACAGGAATATTTTTACGCTGGGTCACACCTGTATCAAATGCACAGATTACTGAAGACCTGGAACAACACTGCTGATGTCCATTGTCAGGCTCTCCCTCGCTTTCTCCTCTCTCTCCTCTTCTCAATTCCTCCACTCACCATGACCTCTTTCTCTTGGTCCATTAAGCGATATTTAATGGCTACAACTCCATTAACAATGGTCATGGTTATTTAGTATTTCTAATGCTTTCTATTTTATATGACTTTGCAGTCATCATTCTCTTGATTCTCAAAAACTGGGTCAGTGAATTTCCCGTTTTATCATGTGATACGCAGAGAGGGATGGTGGCTCAATGCAGGGTTGCTCAGAGGGCCGGGCCCATCTATGAGATGGGAAGTTCTGACAGCCTGCTTTTTGCTTACTAGAGGCTGACTGAATATACTGCAGAAATTCTTCACCGGGCTATTTATAATCATTCAACAAGATGGTATCATTGTAACATCAGCAACAGCACGCAGGAACACAGCACTGAGATAATTACAAACAAAAGGAAACCTGAAGGATGGGTGGTGAATGTCGTAATACTTCATCACCAGGGGCCAACTTCCTAGCAATCCTCTGAGAAAAAGGTTAATGCAAAAGCCTTGCCAGTCAAGGACAACTTAGGGTGGCAACCAGAGAAATAAATACCTACCTGCAGTCCCTCACCGCCCAAGTGAGCACCACTTTATCAAAAGCTGGATGTGTGGTTCATGTTTCATTACCTGGGTCAGGAAGAGTGTAAATTTGGAGGCCATATATTACAATTTTCTCCTGTCTTGAACTGTTAACAGCAAACCTCTGGCTTGAGCTGCAGCCTTGAAAATCTATGAGCTCTTTTCTACTTCGTTGGAGCATCAAAAGTGTGCTGGCTCAAGAGCTAGAGCAAATGCAATTATGGAAATAACCAAGCCTTGTCGTACCATTCTGCAGAGACCCTAGTAAGTTATGTTGGAGGAAGAATTTGGGGTATACTGCCCTGCTCACCATAACTCAAAATGTGTTTTGAGACTCTTCCTTATAGTTGATGAACTGTCCTACAGTTGTAATTGCCTTGGGGTTTTGCCTTGTTTATTATAAATTGTACAATTCAGAATTTTTTTAATTAGCTGACAGATTGACCATCAAACAAAATGGCCCACTCTTTAAAGCTAAGGTTGCATTATAGGAGCAAGGATTCTAAAGCATTTGTGTGTTTAGAGTATCAGTCAATATGAGAAGTAACCATTTTTGATTTATTAATGCTTTCATCTTAATATAGTGCCTTCAATTTTATTTTTATTTTTAATTTTTACCAAAAGCTATCTGTTATGGGCTGAAATGTGTCTCTCCAAAATTCATATATTGAAGCCCTAACTACCAGTACCTCAGGATGTGACTGCTTGGAGATAAAGCCTTTGAAGAGATGATTAAGTTAAAATGAGGCTGTTATAGTGGATCCTAATCCAATCTGACTGGTGTAATTACACACAAAAAGACACCAGGGATGTGTGTGCATTTAGATAAAAGACCATGTGAGGACATAGCAAGAATGCAGCCATCTGCAAGCTAAGGAGAGAGGCCTCGAAAGAAAGCAAACCTGCCAACACCTTGATCTTGGACTTCTAGCCTCCAGAAATATAAGAAAATAAATTTATATTACTTAAGCCACCCAGTCCATGTATTTTGCCATGGAAGCCATAGCAAAGTACACACTATCCAAAAACCAAGACCTGATTAAAACTTAACTAGTTAAAAACCTAAACTTTTGTTAGGGAATGATTTTCACATCTAGAAATTGTTTAAAATAAACTTTACCAATAGAGTGTTGGTTATTCCAGGTGGATTGACATTGCTATGTATACTTTCTGTTCATTCATTTAGCAAACTTAAATTCAGAACTTATTGTGAATCTTGCATGGTGCAAGGCACAAAGAGTGATGCAAATATACAATACAATATATGACACATTCAAATGACTCTAAAATATAGAAATGTAAGTGAGGTATAAGTTCAGAGTGGCAAGAGAGGACTTCTGTCAAGGTCAGTTGGGATGTGATATTTGCAATAGCAGAAGTGAAGTTGAAAAGGAGGAAAGATGGAAGGCATAAGTAGAGCAAATAGCAAGAAGAGCACTTTGGCAGGAGTGTAAGATTCACAGAGAATCAGCTACCAGAAATAACACTGAAGGTGTGGTTCACTGGGAATAGATGAGGGAATGTCATGAATTCTAGATTTAGCTGTGAAATTAACCTACATGATTACACCCATCGGTTTTGCTAAAACCAGGAAGATTTATGAGCATGAAACAAAGTAAGGTGGCTAAGAGCCCTGCCTTCAGAGTAGATAAAACTGGTTCTATTTTTAGCCCAACCTTGACCTACCTTTATGGACGTGGCTAGTGTTATTTGACCTTTTTAGGTCTCAATTTCGTCTTTTGTAAGACGTGTAGGTGTAATACTAACTCACCTCATATAGTAGTTGTTAGAAATAGCTATATTTAGCTTTTACTTGGTGCCTGGCCCAAACTAAGCACTCAATAAATTTCAATTTTATGATGAAGAGAAGGATGATTTACATTTTCTTTTCAGGAAGACTAATCTTGAAGTGATATTATTAAGGAGTACAAGGGCTTTTTTATTTAGTGAAATCTCTAAATCATTCTAGGTATGTTATTTTTTCTTTTAATCTTAATTTTTCTTAATATAAGATATATTTTCCTTTGAAAAAAAGGAAAAAAGATAGGGAACCTAATGTCTTGGTTCACTGAATAAATAGACTAGAAAAGTGCAAGAATGAAAAATACTGTCCATACAGTTCTGAACATCCAAATGAAAACAAAAATCTGGGGAGGGGAGAATCAGGAACCCAGGCTGGGCATAATCTCACCATCAAACAAGGTGACATTTGAAATGTAAGCAATCTGAACAATGATTTCAAATTTTTGTTTTGTTTATTTTCTTTTAATTTTAGATATTCAGTTCCTTGGGTGCAGAGCCAGGGAGCTGAATGAGAATTTGGAATTGGCAGAAAACGGATTAACCTTTTATGTAATCTCATAAAAGCCATTGTTCTCAGATTGAAACAAAATTCCAGGCTGGGGTGCACGTCATCCTTCTCCAAGAACATTTGACCGCTTCCTGAGCTCAGCTCTCAAGCTCTTTTTGTGGGCCACTTTATTTGGCAGACCCTGGTTATGGGGCCATGTATTTCCTTCATTACAAGTCCAGTGGCAAAGTGGAGCCTGAGAGGTGTCTGTGCCCAGGCTTTTCAGTGCTTTTTCTCCTGAGAGAAACTTGGGAGTGAGCACATCGTCTCATGACCAAAGCTCATATTTATTAAAGCAGGGATGAATTGATGGATTCAGCACCAGTGGACCAAAGCTGAGCTCTGCCACAGGATGCTGAAGACCTCGTCAGATGTGTGCATACAGTAGACAGCTGTGAGGCAACCCTTGACCTGAGAGCTCCACCACGGTAATTAATGTTGTAAATGAGTCAAGCTCACTGTCGCATATGCTCAAATCTAAAATAGCAACCTCAGTCACTAGCCTGGTGTTATGATGATCATCACTGCTGTAAGAGTGTGCTAAATGCATTCTTAAAGGGTTAACAAAGCAATAACAAAGAAGCTAGCTACTGTCTCCCCAACCCCCTACTTCCCCACCCCAGATGATTTCCCAAACCCATTTAAAATAGAGATGGATTCAAGTGAGTCTTCTATACCACAGACTGATCTTTGGCTGTATAAGATTACTTTTCAACAATATAAGATGCATAAGTGCCTTTTCATCGTATGAAGAAAGCATGCCCACTGGCAAATGAATCATATTATAAAAATTGATTGTATCCCAAAAGGGAAAATTGTTATTGAAGATCCAATGGCCTGGGATGATACACCATTGATCATTGTAAGAAATACTTCCAGAAACTGTTTTTAATCTTTCCGCCGGAGCATTAGCAATTATTCTTTAGCCCATGGTGAGTAATGACTTGAGTTTCCCAGCTTCTCAATCGATAAAACATTTACCCTACCGCTACAAATGTGCTCTTCGCTTAGACAAGCAGAATTTTTCTTCCAATTACTCTTTTTTTAGTGTGACCTCATAAAATATTTTAAAACATATTTTATGATGGCTTTTTTTTTTTTTTAAAGAAAGGAACAATACTCTTCCACGTGTTTGTTTTTTCCCTTTTCTTTCGAGAAATAAGTCATGATGAGTTCATAATTATTTAGATAGCTCAGACTGCTTTTTTATCATCTTTTTTAAACTTAAGGTAGCATTAGAGTCCAGACAACTGTTACTTTTTGGGCTTGGCCAATAATAAAACACTGCCCTTCCCACTTTGCCTGAAGAAAACTGGGTGTCTGAATTCCTTTGAAAGCTACAAACAAAATAACACTCCCAGGGAGGTTGCGCTCCTCCGCTTCCTTTGCATGGCTCATAAAACTATAGCGCTGGCTAATGGAGAGCAGACGCAACACACACTGTTATCAGGGAAACAAATAGCTGTGCAGAAAATTAGAGATAAAGACAAATGTCCAGAAATGAACTTTGATGACTGAAAAGTTGACATCCCACCACGTTCTGCTTTCCAAAAGAATTCACGCTGTATTTCCACTTGAAATTACAACCTCAACTCAAGTGCCCACTTCTATTTCTTATCACAGTTGCTTTCTGTCAAGAACAAAGTCTACTTGGGCATATTTATTCTACTAAGGTTCTTGTACAGAGGAATTTGCAACTCCTAAAAAAGACTACTGAGTCTTGCTGGGTTTTCGATGAAGGCTTGGTTTGTAATCACAGATATTTTTTTTCATTAGGTTGAGAAAATTGAACCCAACACCAATCCTGGATTCTCAATTCTTTCTCTGATTAAGGGTGGTTTTTAACGGTGTGTGTCTGTGATGAGTAAACAAGGTAGAAGAGAGTGGGTTTTCATCTATTGTCATATGTTTAAGGTGCTGCTGGTTAAGTAAGAATTCAGAGCCTCACTGGTTTAAGGAGCCTAGTTGTAGAAGAACCAAGGTGTTTGATTCTGGAAAAGGAATTACTGGGATGTAGACCTTGTTGGTATTAACCTGAGGAGGCAGTAAATAAAACTGCAGACTTTTAAGCTGTTACTCTTCTCATCAGATTTTGCTCAGAATACAGAATTCTTATTTTATAAGTCAGGCACAGCTGGCTGGAGTAGACAATTATAAAAATATGCATTGCCTAAGTCATCTGCATTAGGTCTGTGGTAAAACGGTCACATCAAGCTAATGATGACAACTCTTGGTTGACCAGTCAGCAGCAATTGTATTTGAGACATGCCTAGTGTAAATATGTATTTCATAAGTTTCCCAACATGTATTTGATCAAACCTGGCATCACTGGGTTTGATTATTTTGTGGTGACTCTTCTTGCTTCTTTTTTCATTCATGCGTCTGTTTGAGCACTCAAACATAATGTGAGTAGGGACAAAGCGCTGGCTGTTTTCCTCTCCCTACCCACTTGGAACTCATTGTCTCATAAGAAAGAGAGCATGAAAGCATGTAAATGACTTATAACATAGTAATTGTATCATTGACACACTAGAACAGACAGAACAAACAGCACTGTCTGGGAAAAATTCATGGTGAATATCATGTCTGAACTGAGTCTTGAAGGACAAGTAGGGTTTTATTCAATGTATGGGTGTGGAGTCAAGGGCTAGGGGGCACTAAATATAAAAGCATGCTTTCCTTGGGAGATGAAAGTGCTGCTTCTGATCAGTCCACTGTCATTTCTTAGGCGTGTACAGCATCTATTGCTGGGTGTCTAGGGGGACCAGTTGCCTGAGACTCATACTCACAAAAACAGCAAATTTCAACTTTTGACTTAATTGCTAAGTAATGTTACATTTAACAATAGAATTAAACCATTTTCATAACCCTGATCGTTTTTTTTCTTATTGTGCCTGTTGCCCCAGAAATAGAAGTGACCTTGTGCTTTCTCTGACCCATGTTTTCAGATGTCTTTCCAAACCACATGGTTTTATCTATCCTTTAACCACCCCAGCATCCCCCTCCTCTACCCAGGGATGTGTCTTCCTTCAAGGTGTGTACCTAAAGAAATTGTTAAACACCAGGGCAAGAAAAAAGTGCATTGACAGTTAATGGGGATTTGTTTTTAATTGGGAAAGTACCCCTCACATGTAAGCCTTTGACACAAAGGAGCGTGGTGAAGATCAAATGGGGTGATGGTGCCCTTAGAGCATTATCTACTTCATAAAGCCTCATATGGACATCAGGGATTATCATATTATAACAAATATTTTGAAGAAAATGAATGCCTTCGTTGGTGATGGTCTTTCCCCAAAGGCTCTCTTGCTATTGTATAGGCACAATCTTCATTTGTTACACGAAGTCAGCACCTTGTGCCGTGACTTTTCTTGCATCCCCCTAGGGATACCATATTTTAAGACTGCCAATATACCATGTCATGTAGCTACAGACCCCTGGCTGCTTCCCTTTCTCTACCTGCAAGTTTAATCAAACACAATCAAACGTAAGCACTTCCTCATTCTGTGGCAGGCATCCTGGGGGCACACAATTTGGGATTAGTGACTGACCCTGCTGTTCATTCTGACAGCACACACTCCAAATTGCATTCTCCTTTTAATAAGCAGAGCCGGTAGGAGAAAAGGCAAGAGTCATTAGCTAAAAGTCAGCTGAGGATTGAAACACAGCACCCTTTGCTTCTCTAAGAAGCTTATCTGAAAGGGAACCTTTTGTCCCCAGCAACCGTGTAACAGTATCTCTAAGGATTTCATGATAATTTGTCTTGACCTTTAGCAAAATGAAATCTTATACAACGGTTTAGTCACGTATATTTTCTTGGTCACTTACCTGTTATTTTATTTCTGGCATTGTTGAAGAGAATGAGCTCAGGAGAGTGAGAAAGGCTTATGTGATAAGCTTTTTTATGGTATTCCATGACATACTCAAAATATGAAGGATTAGGCATAACAGCCTAGCAGGCTGTAGTCAGTCATCCATATTTAAAACCTTCTTCCTTGGGCTTCAAATGCAACTGAAAAGTATTCCTGGGAAAGCTCCCTTCTCTTTTCTTTATTTCATTTCCTGCTTTCTTGCCCCAATGCCACAGTTCAGCATTTCCCCTCCCTCTTGCAGTCTTGGGTTCTGGGTTGCTTGATCTTATTGTGGAAATGACACCAGGTATGAGTACAAAGTTGAGTGTCTGGATTTTATTTTTAGGCTTCTTGCTACTCAAGTGGTGTCACTCCATAGCTAGTAAGATGTTTTTCTACTTTTTTTTTTGCATGTTGACTTTAATTAACCAGTGATTAATTATATCACAAGACATTAATGTGGGCAAATGTTTAATGTGCAGTGTGAGTTAAGGAATTCAATGTAATCATGTAAAGAATTCAATGTAATCACGATCAATAGCTGGAGGTATAGATAAACTTTGATCTCAGGTTTCAATCCTCAACTAACTTTTGTACACTGAGCAACTTCAGGGCCTCCTCTGGAACTGTGCAGTGTATTTATTACCTCCACAGAGGTATAGGTGTCTTTGGGTAGTGAGCTTGTACCCTTATTTGGTGGGAAAAGAAGCACATAAGAGATAAACCCTTTGGCTACCTTCTCTACATGTTTCATGGTCTTTCTGCCATATGGCTTTATCTAACATCTGTCATCATAATGTGAAAACTACCATAATAACATATTGCAATAGAGAAATGATCAGAAGAGTGTCTTTTTGAAGAACGTGCTTTGAGGTAGTGTGGTAGGCAGAATCCTCAAAGAGATTCTAGGCCACATCCCAATCCTGGAGTCTCCTGAATATGTTACCTCACCTAGAAAATGTGATTAATTAAGGACCTTGAGATGGGGAGATTTGGCTGGTTTATCTGGGTGTAGATAGGCCTAATTTAATCACATGGGTCTTTAAAAGCAGGGAACTTCTCAGGGCTGTGATCAGAGAGAGATGTTATGCCAGAAGGAGAGCCTGAGAGACCAATATACCTGCCTTTCACGGTGAAGGAAAGGGTCTTGAGCCAAGGATTGCAAGTAGACTCTAGAACCTGAAAAAGGCAAGGAAATGAATTCTTCCCTGAACCTCTGGAAAGGAATGCAGCCCTGCTGATATCTTGATTTTAGCCCAGTGAGGCCCCTTGTCGAACTTCTAACCTACAGATCTATAAGACAATGAATATGTGTTGTTTGAAGCCACTAGTTTGTGGCGATTTATAACAACAGCAATAGGAAGCTAATTCCTCCTCTTGTTCTGTGGGCCCTCCATATGCTTCTGCCAATGATTAACTTAGTTTGCATGTCTGGAACAAGTACAAGAATGGTTTAAAGCAGGGGTCAGTAAACAGGAGAGCGAGATAGTCAATTCCGCCATTGTAGCCAAAAAAGCATCCTTAGATGTTTTATGTACAAATCCTTGGGTGTGGCTGTGTTCCAATAAAACTTTATTTACAAACACAAGAAGTTCACCAATGGGCAGCAAGTAGTTTGACAGTACCTGGTTTAGAGCTTTGTTACCCAAAACATGGTCCCCAGAGCAGCAGCCGCCCCCAAGAGCTTGTTAGAAATGCAGAATCCCAGGCCCCACTTTAGACCCACTGAACCAGAATTTGCATTTTAACAAGGTCTCCATATGATTCACGTGAACATTTAAGCTTAAGAGGTATTGGTTTGGAAGATTTAGCATTCTGAGGATAAAGCAAAAGTATCAAACCCAATATTATTATTAACATCCTATTTCCAGCTGCAGGGCACCACTAAGGTAAGGGAAACAGATGTAAGACTTGAAAGAAAAGATGAGCATTTAAGCATCTACTATGTGTGAGCCATTTTCAGACATGTCATTCTGTGTAATCCTCATAATAACTCTCCCTGTCATTTTTTCCCAGTTGTTCTAGATGTTTCCCATGGTCTCTGATGAGTGAGAGCAGAGATCCAAAGCTCAGTTGCTGAGACTCTAAAACTCAAGCTTTTCCTACCATCCCGTACTGGAGTGTCTGTTTCCCAGATCCTGTTTAATACCTGCAACAAAAGCAACTTGGGGTTTTAAAAGTTCCTAAAATGGGAGGTCTAGCCAAAAAATGACATCACTGGAACTTGGGATGCATATGGTGCACTTCATCCTGTATTATAAAAATTTTTCAAGATAGTTCACATCTTTTGATCACTCCCACCATGAACTGAGAAACTCCTGACAGTCCTTTGGACAGACTTGATCATTTAATTAGCATCAGCAAAGTAGGAAGTCTGGTGGCCTATGATTTTGAGGTTAACTAGAATAGTTATTTGTGATTTATAAGACATTCCCGTAGCTGAACTTCTGGGCACAGTTACTAAATGGATATACAGTTAATTAATTCTCAGCCACTTCAGTCTCAGCTCTACCTCTCCAGCCAGCCTCTTCACATCCATCAAAGGATTGTCTTATGGAACAGATGGCCTTAGCACACAGCCCTGAAGGACAGCTTCGGGGGAAGGGGGGGGGGGAGCAATTTCCAAACTATGCACTTTTCATGGAAACACTAGAAACAATACTATCTTCAGATTTAAATTCCATAAATTTAGGAAGTACTGGTCCTTTTAAGCTGATGGCGCCATGCACACAAAAGGTGGTATCAAATGTAGCGAGGATATAGAAACTAAGTTATGCTCAAGCAGAAAATTGAAAGCCAGGTTTGAGTTTTATGAGGACTACAGAGGCTGGATTCACACATAAAATGAAAGACTCTTGCAGCTCTTAGTGCCCTGTATAAGGACTCTTTCCTTTCTGACTGATGGTGCAGGTTGGAAAATCCGAACTGGACTGCAATGCAGTTTCTACTTCCAGCAAATGGGACTCTTTATAGCAATAAGTTAGAGAAGACTCATTCCTGTGCCAGGGGACAGGATTTTGTCTACTCATTTTCATTAATGTCTCCTGTGGTTACATATCCTTCAGGCACTGGAGAACTTTCAGAGGCAGGCCACCTCAAGCTCCTTGCTCTAGACTCTCTCCTATCTAGATTCAGTGTGTGCCTCCCACCTTGCAAAAACAAGCTGGAGTTTCTTTATTTGGCATATTGTTGTTTTTTGTTAAAGAGCAAGCTCACTGAGGACCAGGACGTTGGAACTCAAATTCTGGTCTCTAGATGGCAGTCTAGCCCTGCAAAATTTGACTACTCCCCAGTCCTGGGTGAATTGCTGGAACCACAGTTAAAAATGAAGCTTGACTAAGGAAAATCTATGGAGAGGGCATAACAAGATTCAGATATTAATTTTTGGTTGGTGGCAAATAAATGGTTGGGTTTGAGTACCAGGTTGAAAGAAAAACAGGTGTGTCTACGAACATGTTTAAAAATGCTACTTGACAGTCCTAATCTGACTGCAAAATTCACAAGTGATAAATGTGGGCAGTTTTACCATGAAATGAGAAGCCTAATTACAGTGTTGTGCACCAGAAAGGCAAAACCCTGGCCATCACCAAATTAATAAGACCTCTTTACAAATTACCTATTGATACCAAAGTAATTTAGTCCGTAAAATCTGGGTGGGATATTTAGTTTGATAAGGAAGATTCTCAGTTTCTTGGACAGTTTCAGCAAGGAGGCATGACTGGTGGCATTAGTCATGAATAAAACTTCTGATTGATCCGTATTTCAAACAGTTGTACTGACCTTGTGTAGATAAAGGTGACAAGTTCAGTTTGAGTTTGAGCTCGGGCTAAGCTGAGCATTATAGAGTTTTGATCTGGAAGAGACCTTAAGGGTCATTTGCATACAGACAACGGAGCCAAGACCTAGATACCACCCGAGGCCCAGAGATTTGGGTGTGGCCGGCTTCCAAGTGACTCCAAGTGGATCTTTCGACTTGGTACAGTATATGGCCTTGTGTACACAGTTTTCTTCTAGTCATATGTAACTGTTATGTGTCAAAACAGCTCTCTGTTGAATTCAAAGTTAATGTATTCAAAAGCTATTTTTATTTAGCCTATTCATTTAAAATATTCTTTTGACATTTCAAAAATATAGGTGCTCATAAGTGTTCTGCGTTTCTAGCAGCTCTGACAGCAACCCAAGCAGTGCCTTAGGAAAAGCAGTGGCATAAGAAGATTGCAATGCACCAGGCAAGTTTATTGTGGGCCTCTGGACCTGCTCTCCTTGTCTCAATATTCTCACCTGTAAACTTGTACTAATAAGAGCATTCCTGCTACGTTAGAACATTGTTGTGAGGATCAAATTATATGAGATCTACTTTGTAGAGAGCTACTATACAAAGAGTATAATTATTGATATCCAAAAAATATAAACTATATTTTTCTTCTGCAAAACTTGGAAAACAAAGAAGCCAGACACAAAAAGTCACATATAGTATTATTCCATTTATATGAAATATCCAGAATAGATAAACAGATGGAGACAGAAAACAAATTGGTGGTTGCCAGGGACTGAGGGAGGGAGATAAGGAGTAGCTGCTTTAATAACTACTGGGTTCCCTTTTTGAGTGATGAAAATATTAGAGAGATAAATAAGGGTTGTGATTGTTCAACATAGTCGATGTATTAAGTGATTCTGAAATTTTCACTTTAAAGTGATTAATTTGATGTTATGTGAGTAAACAGATCAAAAGACTTAGGTGTTGGGGTGGGAATGGAGGAGGGGGTTGTGCCAGGCATGTTTGTCCAGCTGGTTTTGTGAATGAAATCTTAGATACTAGTAAGCTCCTTTATGAAAGAATGTTTGTAAAGTTTACTTTCAGTTGCTGATAGTGTTTGACTAGCTCCATGAAACTAAGCCCAGAAAATTCTGTCCGTGCCATTGGGTAGGTTCCAAGGATAACACGTTCAGTGAACTCCACAGATGCTTAGACAAATGCCCTTTGGCCTCTGGGTCCTCCTGTCCTACTAACCAGTTGCTATTAGAGGTGTTTAAGACAAGAGATGTGGGGAAGAAAGCATGATTTCATTAGTTCTCCGCAGCCTACTCTTGACAATTTACCACTGCTAGAAATAGCACTTGTGCTTGAAATGGTTTCAGATGCTGACTTCTTTTTCCCCCATAGTTGGCAAATCTTGACTTTTGTGTGTTTAACTTTCCTCAGTGGGCCTCTTCTCTGAGCTTCAAAGAGAATTGCTATTTCATGGTATCAATTTTCTCGCTGTAGGATGTGCCTTCTGATCTTTGCAAGGGCCCGGCTTCTATTCCAAACCTGTGGGGTATTTTCAAAGGCTGTCAATTAATATCAAGAGGATTTTTTTGCTTTTATTTACAGTAAAATTATTAAGAAATGATTAGTCAAGTTATCAACATGTTTCTATTTGTACATGCATAGTGAGGTATTACACATATGATTTGCAGTACAAAATTTCAAAGAATGACTTATCTAATATTTTCCATGAATCATCTGTTAGACTGGTGAAAATTCAACCAAAGAAAAAGAAAAATGCAGAATTTAGGCTATATTGGAAATCATAAGATCACAGAATCTGAGCACTGCAACAGACTTTTCTTTGTCTCCTTCCAACCACTAACGTGACATCTGACTATCACTCACCAAGTCCCTATCAGATTGTTGTTTGCCTTAAGCTTGATGGGGGCTATTTGAACATTAAAAAAGTATTCTCTAAATTAGCCAGATTTACTCACTTTGCAACTTTTATTACCTAGTCTCTGGCATATCACTTGGAAGCATTCAGGATAAGTGATATTCATCTTCTGCACGATGGATTTTAAATCATAAGAAGCAACTAAATGTATTTCCTATCATTTGAAGCTAAACGTATACAGTTCTTTTAACTGACTCCTTTGTGCAAGGCTTGAAATTTCATGGTTGTCGGATCACTGTCCTCTGTATAGACTTGTGTTTACTCATGACCCTATGAGAATTTGGCACCCAGAACCAAATACAACATATCAGGTGTATACTGAGGAGGTACTGCAAACACAGTCATCTTTCTGGACCATAGGCTTTTGTGAATGAACCAAGGTAGCTGTACGTGTGTGTTCAAATTAGCACATTTCATTTTGTAAAATGATTGGTTGCCATTATGTATCCATCACTACGATACTTATTAGTGGGAAGTAGCTAACTGATTGAAATCATAGTTCTTGAAAATATACAAAGCAAACAAATAAGCAAACAAACCTAGGTGCATGGTGTCCTGTTAAGTGAAAAATTTTAGAACCAGTTCGAGTGCTGTTTTTGTTGTTGTTGTTTTAGTTCTATAAGAAACTGACTTTACCATTTAGGACACGTACAACTTTCACCTAAGGTGGTTCCCAAACTGTAAACAGACCTCTCTTGTCAAACCTGGGACCCTGGTAGTCAGATAATGTAGTCTCCATGTGGATGAAAGTATCATTTGGCAAGAACCAGAGTTCAGGGAAATAACTTGCAGACAATGATAGCCCTTGATGCTTTTAAGATAGACGATCTTACTCAGTGCAGTAGGAGGTCAGTGGCTTAAAGGGCTCCAAAGACTGGCCAGACTGAGTCTCCTCGTCTCCAGAAGCCTGTCCTGTTTTGACATCTGTTCCTGGAACCTTCAGGCAGATTCAAGTCTGGCTCTGTCTAGTGACTTTCTATGTGGGTATTGATATGCCAGGCGCCAGTTGCCCTCCACTGATGGAAAACGTCTGCCACCATTTGTTGGGAGTTGTTTTCCTCCAAGGCAAAAGATTCTGAAATAATGTGATCTGGGAAGACTTCATAGAGGCTTTCACATCAGGGTTTCATGGTATCACTAATTTAACCTGTTTATGTTTTATACCCTCTTCACTTCCAAAAACTCTTGGTCCTCTATTGCCTTCAAGAGTCTGATTTGACACGAGGGGGTAAAAAAAGTAAAAATTCTGCAAACTGAAATACCCTTGATTCAGTTTTCATTGCATTGCATTCTGAAAGCAGAGGTGTGAAACATGTTACTAAACGTTAGGATTTTCTGATGTGGGGGCAGGTTTGTCCACTGTGATACCTGGCCCTCCAAGAGCCCCAGAGAACCCAAACTGGTTCAAATGAAGTTCAAACTTTAAAAATAAACATACAATTAAAGATCAACCCAACATCATCTTTTTTCCCATCTTTCCCTTCCCTTCCCTTCCCTTCCCTTCCCTTCCCTTCCCTTCCCTTCCCTTCCCTTCCCTTCCCTTCCCTTCCCTTCCCTTCCCTTCCCTTCCCTTCCCTTCCCTTCCCTTCCCTTCCCTTCCCTTCCCTTCCCTTCCCTTCCCTTCCCTTCCCTTCCCTTCCCTTCCCTTCCCTTCCCTTCCCTTCCCCCAACTCTCTCTTTTCTTTCACCACCCTTCATGGCCAAAGCATGCTTTGCAAAAATAAGTACTTGCAGAAGTGATCTTATCTACTGAAGAAATAACAGCGGATCTTGAAATCATAGTGAATTTCTGGGGGCTGTGCCCTTATCGGTCCAGGATACATCTTGGCTTCTAAAGAGAGCCAAGGGTAGATAGGTATAGTCTGAGGTGTTGGGGAGACTGGGGCTTTAGCGCAAATGAAAACATTGAACACATCTGCAGAGTAACGAGCCAATCCATGCTCTTCGCGTTGGCCCAATAGCGACTCCTTTCTTTTCCCTGCCTCATCTTCAACTAGGGCCCGAGTGGTTGTAACAGACCCATGTGTCTGTTAAACATCAACGGAAAACAAACATGAGTGCTGTCGTCTCTTCCAGTTTCAAATAGATAAAGACAGCTAATCCAGGAACGGCAAGCTCAGAAGTGCTTTCTTGTAGGAGAAACCCTGAAGGAGTCTCTCTCCAGGAGCTGCTGGGACAAGGCTTTGAAGCAGGATGGGCACCCCAGGGCCATCCACTCTCCCATGGCCGTTTATTTTGGACACGCTACAGTAAATTCTCCCGGAGACATGGGCTGCTCATGCTTCGTGACGGAGCAAACACAGATTCCGTTTGTTTGGTGCTGCACCTCCTGACCGCTGACCCTTGGGTTTACACTGCCCTTGGAAAGAAAGGGGCTGTGTGGGCTATTTGTTTGTGTTTACCAGTGTGTGGACATTAGGGCTTCCACTGAGTAAACCTGACCCTGAGCAGTGGAGTATGCAGGTATGAAGCTCTAGGCCCCGGGAAGGGACAGCTGATGAGGCCTCCTGAGTTGGTGGCCTTTGGGCAACAGTCCTGGGAAAGTGTAGTTATTTCCCCAGCTCCCAGGCTTATTGTGGAATGCCTGGAATGTCGGAGGAATATCTTTATTGTAACATTGGATTGTAAAGTCAGAAGTGGCTATGGCAGCTAAGCCTGTTCCCTCCCAATCTCCACTCCAGAGCAATTGCTCAGCCTTCTGAGAACGCAAGATTAAGATTTCCCGTCCTCCCTGCTTTTGCAATGAACGCTGTGGCCTTAATCCCCTGGGAGGCTCAGATGAGCCAGTCACTTGTCTACCAGGTTAAGCCCATCTACCTGCCTGCACAGGGAGGCCATCTGCTGGGTGAGGGGAGTATGCCTAACACATAGCAACTCCTGTTTCTCTCCCTGTCCTTTGTGTTCTGGATCACTTTAAGTTCAAACCTCACTAAAAAAAAACAAACAAGAAAGCAAGGGGAATAACATAGATAATGATAAAAGCTGTTAATATATGAATAGGCACTTAACACCTATGGCTTGTTGTATGGACAGGAAAGGAAATGATAACACTAAATAAAATAGCAGGGCAGAGAGAAAACCTAAAGAAGCTATTGTTTCACAATCAATTTTAGAATCAGGAAATTGCTAATGTATTGCATAGAACCTGGTTCCATTCTCTAGGCTTGTATGTAAAAGTCTGAGATCTGAAAAGCACTTGGGGATCTACCTGTAAGTTTCTTATTCTGTCTGGGTAAGCCCTCATTATGTGGATGGTATGTTAATACTATACCCACATATTAGATACAGAAAGCTGGGGTGCAGAAAGAAAATAAGCCTGAATCAAGCCACCTCAGTGTGAGGGTGTGTTGACACCCTACCCTCAAATCAGAAATGGTGAGAGGAAAATAGCCTGAATTAAGCCACATCAGTATGGAGACCCTTTCATTGCGTTCTCTGTATTTATGTATTTATGTCTAAAAACTCAGTGAGAAATACCATCCATTTTTCATGGTGCTTCAGAGATTACCCTAGCAAAAGCTCTACCTGAAGCTAAATAAGCAAACATAATTTTCTTTTCTTTTTTTTTCCTACTCAAATACAGTAGTTATTTCCGAGGGCACTGCGAAGGAGGGCAGGCATATTTGCGTTATGCTTGTGGACCTGTTGCCAAGCATACCATCTTGCTGTTGATACCAGAGCCAGCTTTGCCTGGCAGGACAGACATCAAAGCCCCCTTCTGGAAAAGCAGCCCCAAATCTGGAAGAGGCCTTTTATAATTTCCAACCATTTCATTATGGCATTAAGGTGCATTAATTGCTTCATAGCCATGTGGATATAGAGTTATATTCATTGACTTAAGTTGACAACTTCCTTTTTGCTAAAGCTAGTTAGGAAAAAGCACTTCAAATGGGTTTCTAATGATCTCATAAACACAGTGTTCCTTCTGATTGCTAAGTAGCTTCCTCTTCTTTCTTCTCTTTTTAATTCTCAGCTTCCAGTTCCTCTTCATTATGGTTATGAACAGCTGAACTTAGGCTCTGAAGTGCTATTTTTCCAGGCTTCTCAGAAACACTTTGCCTTTATCAGTGATTATGGACAGAGCGATAAATTGCCACCAAGTTAGAGGGAGCCAGAAATGACTTGGATTCCAACGAAAATGGAAGCATTTCTTTTTGAACCAATGGAAGGAAATCTTCTTAGTCAACATGTGGGTAGTGCCATGTCCCCAAAGTGGCAAAAACAAAATTACTTGAAAACTTCAAGCTTTCATGTAACAAATACCAATTGTAAACCAGAAAGAAACTCAAAAACTGTAACTGCATTAAGAAAGGCATGGCCCTGCCCCGTGTTGCTCAGTGGCTGAGCACCATTTCATGCACTGAGAGGCCTCCTGTTCGAGGGGGGCGCAAGCCTAGGTTTTGAGCTCGATTCCCAGTGGGGGGTGTGCAGGAGGCAACCGATCAATATTTTCTGTCTTTCTCCCTCCCTCTCCCTGTTTCTCTCAAATCAATTTAAAAAATATTTTAAAAAAAGAAAGTCATGCATTTGAAAGCCAATATATCTGGCATTTTAAACTTCTGAATGCTAAATTGAATTGACTGCATAGATAATCTGACCAATTGGGCAGAAAACTGCTATTGAAGACACTTCTAATGATGGAGGGTGGGCAGACTATGATCAAAATGGCAGAGGAGTGTGGTCACTTAATAACACGGCCGCCACATAATGTTGTGTCTAAACTATCACCAAATGCTAAGAGAAATAAAGGTCACAGAAAACCAAGTACCTCATGTGCCCTCACAATTCTTTGTTTTGAATCAACTCAGGCAGAGAAGACATCCTCCATTGGCAGAAAGGAAAGAGTTCAAAGGCATGGGCACTTTAAGACCATTATTTTTTTTAATCTTCTTAGCAAATTTACAGCTCAAAATGCAATTAGTGTAAAGAAGATGGCATCCCTTTTATTAAAGATGTTCCTCATGTATCTTTGTAAGAAGTTATTTTTCTAAAAATACACACCTTCTGCCAACTTTCTATGGTATTTACACAGAACCTACTGAGGATTAAATGTTTTCCAAGAACAGCCTTTCCTGTCAGAGTTCTAGACAGTCCCTTCTACCGGCGGGGGACAGAAACCCAGCTACTGCTGTCAGGAATGACCCCCAGTGTTTGGACCTAAAGAGCAAACAAACAGTTAGTCCACCAGGGAACACAGTCCTGGACAGAACATGGACTTTGCCATGTTTTACCTTCTCATAACAATTTACTGAAAATTAATTTGATAGTCGCCAACCACTAGCTTTTCTAGAAAATATATCTGTAATCTAACCAGCACTTCCCAGGACTTAAGACACACACACACACGTAAAACACTCTTGAATGCTAATAAAAGAGGAGAGAGAGAAGTTTAAATTTAAAATATATACTTTATTTTTTCCCCCTTGAATGTTTGTTTTACCTTTCAGGTCACTGGTTTCCATAAATTCCCTGTGTCTTAACAGTATAGAGGATATTTTTAAACATAGCTCTTATGCTGGAGTGTACATTAAATATTTGTTCAGCTGATTAAAACAGTTCTACATTTATTTAATGTTTGAACAGTAAACAGTTTATTGAAAACCGAAATGTCTTTTTATACATACACGTACGCTCAACAGACACACCTTTCAGAAGAGGGAATTCTGTTACGAGGTTTCTCAGCTTATACTGCTGAGTATAAACAGCCCTGAAATAAATCCCATTTTCAGTCACAGTTATCTCCCATGGAGGCTTGGGCTTGTGGAAGAGCCTGGTCCAGCAGGGTGGGCAGCAATACTGAGTGGGCAGAGCCAGTGGTAAAGTGGCTTAAAACCAGAAAAGTTTCATGTAGACAGAAACATTTATCTTAGGGGGTAGAAAATACATAGCCTCAGATATTAAAGACATCTCAGACACACCTCAGTAGTAGTATTCTCTGCCCTTTACCCTGGCTTGTTAAAACAGAAGATATTTCGACCTCAGATAAATGGGAAAAGATTGAGATTACTTGGAAGAATGACAAACAGATGGAAGATAAGCCTTGAAGCAGTGCCTTTGCTTTGTCATCTACAGAGCCTGAGTGAGCCAGAAAGGAAACAGTCACACTGTTTATGTTAGTTCTGCAATCACCCGCCACAGGGAGGTTGTATATGTTACCTTATGAATTCTTGCCATATCTCTGGTTAAGAAGGTATGTGTATACATTCAGTACATTCTGTTATGGAACACGGTGCTATTTGGTGTACTGGTTAAGTAAGAGAGCTGGTTGTTTTTACCATATATAAACTGCCAACTTTGAGGGTTAGAATGTAAGGTTTTAAAATTACTTATCTGACAGCTGTCAGAGGAGAGGGGGGTTATGGGGCTGGGTGAAAATGGTGAAGGGATTAAGAAAAAAAACACCTCATAGACACAGACAATAGAATGGTGATTCCCAGAGGGAAAGGGGGATGGGGGTAAGTAGAAGAGGGTATGGGGATATGGAAGGAGATTTGACTGGGAGTCCTGAACATACAACACAATATACAGATGATGTATTATAGAATTGTACACCTGAAACCTGTACAGTTTTATTAACCAATTCACTCCAATAAATTCAATAAAAAAAAAAATTTCATCACTAGAAAAATAAAATTAATGTCATCAACTATATTGAGCACAATTCAATCTTCTCTGTACTCATTGATAGTTCAGTATCATGTAACATTTTAGATTCTGCATTCTGAACAATATTACTGTAACATAGGTTTGTAAATTTACAATTAAATAAGACTCTCCTTTCAGAAGCAGACAGACATGTATCAGGATAACCACTGATTTATTACGTGATCGCACATAGGAACTGTAACTGAACTAGAAGCCCATTAATGGAGAAGTGGCAGAATGAGGCAAAAATAAAGTGAAATATTATGTAGTGTTCAGAGGGAGTGAGGTGGGCCAGTGTGCACAACATAAAGGCATGTTTAAGGCACATTCTTAAATAGGTTTAATCTTTATCATTGAAAGTATTACAGATGTCTCCCCTTTCCCCCCCCCCGTTGGCCCTCTCCACCTTGCCCCTGCCCCCACCCCAGGCCTCCCAGGAACTATCATTTGTCCCAGGCTGTGTATATATGCATATAAGTTCTTTGATTAATCTCTTCCCACCCTCTCCCCCTTCCCTCTGAGATATGTCCACCTGTGCATGTTTCAATGTCGCTGGACCTGGGACCTGGAAAGTATCGTGCTAAGCGAAATAAGCCAGCCAGAGAAAGACAAATATCACATGGTCTCACTTATACGTGGAATCTAATGAACAAAATAAACTGATGAATACGGCACATTTTTAATGAAAAATAAAACAAGTTGTAAAAGACTCTGTCTGGCAAAGGCCACTTCTGCTAAAAAAAAGACACACATCCATATGCTTACATGCTCACAAAGGCCAGGGGAAGTTCTGGAGAGAGAAGCAAGAAACTTAACAATGGTTAGATGTAGAGAGTGAGCATGTGGCAGGATGGGACTTCAACTTTTTGCTTTATTCTCCCTGGACTTGTAATTTATAACTCATAAAATACAACTCATAAAATTATGAAAAACTGTAATTAAATTTATATTTTTACAAATTAAAAAGTAGTTCAAAAATAATATTAATCAATAAAAATTTACTTTGCACACTGAAGTAACCACTTCTTTAAAGACAAGTTAAGTTTCACGGTCATTTGTACCTGAATTCAAAGTGACGTTGTACGGGTGACCGATATGTGCACATAGATTGTCAGGGCATACAGTCTGTGGAAACTCTAAATATAAGGTTTTTTTTCTTTGGAGTTCTCTTAAAACTTTTATACAAACCCATTTATAGTTTGGTTTCTTCTTCTTTTTTTTTTTACCATAAATGAACAGAAGTAACTTTTTATCAAGCAGCATTGATTCAGGGGGATAATAACCTGAATACTTGAACTTTTCCAACCAGTGCTTAACGATGTTCTGTTCAAATGTCCTTGAACATCTTTTAACAACACTGGGAATAATGGTGACTTGCCACGCCCTTTCACCTAAGTCCAGCTCATAGTTCTCTTCTTATATTTTGCTTTTTTGTCTTATTTCCTTTCCTAACTTGTGCACTGCCTCTAGCACTAGACATGCCTTAATTTGAATTCAAACTTGCCCTTCCATTACCTAACCCTGATCCCTATGGATGAAGTATAGGAAGGACACGAGGGGAGAAAGAGTAGTAACCATCTCCTGACTTCACCATCTATGGCTGGGGTCATTTCTCTGTGGGTTGTTTCTCTGGCCAACTCCAGCTGGTTGTCGAAAGCCTCAAAGTGCAGTCACCAAATACACAGGGTGCTTGTGTGAGTTTTTGTAGTTCCCTGCTGGAGTGGGGGATCCAGCTCCACCTCCATCTCCATGTCTCCCTCCACCTTCCACCACCACCAAGCTGCTGTTGACAGTACACCCCACAGCTGCTTGCTTCAGGTATTCCAGTGCCTGGCTGGCAGACTTCTTGGCCCCAGACCAGATACCTTGCTCAATGCCCAATAGTGAGAAATCAGGTTGCTCCCCTATGGCCTCTTCTAATCATCCTGCCACCCCTTGATTCACTTTTCTCTAGTTCATAGGAAAAGAAGACAGAGCAGCAAGTTCAACCTGAACCATGTCTGAAAGGAGGAAGAAGATATACGGGGGTCTCATTCTTGTAGGCACCTCCAGTTTTTTACAACTGCTTCTCCTGGAGGGCTCCTCATTTGGTTTTAAGGAAGTACAAACATTTTTTTTTTAACGCAATCTTATAGTATGGCACAAGGCTGTTGCCACTGCTCAGATTCTCAGAACTTTCACTTTGTCCCTTCCCCCAGCCTTCTGCTTATATCATGTGTAGGAGAGCTGAGGTGAAGGGTGTGTTGTAGCACCCAATACTTTTAAGCTGACTCTAAGTAAGGCCCTGGCAGGTGAGTGGCCCCAGTAGTGGGATTGTTAACACTCTTCTTTGCCTTCAGCTTTGACTCCAAATGTCAACTCCAAGGTAATTGAAAAGTGCCATTCAACACAGTTTTACATTCATTTATAAGACACTTCTTCAGGATTAAAACAGGGGTCATGATTTAAATGTTCAAACATGACTGGTATCACCATCTCATCATGACAGGAAGAGTCATGGCTTTGGTGCATAGCATTGTTCATATCCATGAAAATGTGTGGATTAAAACCTTCTAGAAAGAGGAGCTTCTCCGCTTCATTATTCAATGGGGCACCGTTGTTAGGCTAGCTGCCGGGTGTGTTGCAGGAGTTAGAGATGGGAGGGGAGGGATGAAGTGAAGTCATATTGTTCTTGGGGAGCTTGATATCAAGTCACCCATTCTCCACACAGTGTGCTATTCTGCAAAGCAAAGCAATAAATGTTGAGGGGACGCAGAGTCCAGGGGCAACCTGAATCCATGGGTGTGGATGAGTAAGACTTTAAAGGAGGAAGTGTTTTTTTGTTTAGTAGAACCTAAACCTTTACAGAGGTAACTCGGGTATCACTACAAAATGACAAGGAGAGTAAGGGGAACCTCAGAAGGCAGAGATGAGGGCTCCCCGTTCTTATTTAAACTGGGCAGCTCTGCTTCTACCAGTTTTACATAACCAATTTCCATCTACAATTCCATTTTCTGAAAGGATTTACAGGTTTTAAAATGTGAAAATGACTGGGTTATGAAAGAGATAAGCGTGGGATGGATGGCAAAAGACATATGTATAGATGGGTTAGTTGGATGCCAAGCAGAACTACCATGTTTGGGAATAATGAGATGATGGGATGACCTGGAGTGCGTGTGTGTGTGTGTGTGCATGTGTGTGAGTGTCTGTGTTGTGGGGAGATAAAGGTGTGTGTGTGTGTGTGTGTGGTGGTAGAAGTCAACTGAGAAAAAGTTGAATGAAGGACTTAAAAACTTATGCCACTGAAGGATTTTGAACAAAAGTAATGTTCAAGAAAGACTATTCTAGCTGTGCATGACTTGTATGTGTCTGAATGTATATGCATGTGTGTGTGTGTATGTGTGCATGTACACAGGTCCAGATGGTGATTCAGTCTATGATCTTCCCATTCAAGTGGATGTTGATGGTAAAAATCAGGAAACGAAATTGGTAGCTCTCCTTTCTCTTGAGTATAGTCCCTTACCTGGGTGATTGCCCAAACCTGCCTGGTTCCTGGGTAATGTCCTTTAGAGCAGGGTCTCTCACATTCCAGAACTCAACTGTGTCTGAGACCAGGGTTCATTACCTCCGTGGGAGTGGCACCTCCCCTCCCTCCACTCCACCCTTTAGAAAGAGGGCTACTCATACAAACAGGAATTTTTTTCAGGCTATAACCAAAATGAGCTGCTTAGAGTAATCTCGATGCTGCCAAATGTTCAGTGACGCCCTGACAGTATTTAGGAGAAACCTCGCCGAATCCCTCAAGGAATGACTTGAAAACCACAGGATGCTGCGAGCTTCGCCACAGGGAGCCTTCTGACACTTTTTAGCAGATGGCGATGTATACAGTTCTTTTATGCACAACGCTTCTTTAAATTAAAGATGATTTTTTCAAAAACAATTCTTTTAGAGAGAGAGTGAAACAAAAAACTCACACATACTCAGCTGTAGGCGGCCTCATATTTACATAAACCGTGAGGAAATTAAAAGTCATGGTACAATGGTGTGTTTTTTACAAGTCCTATGAATGTTAACTACTAAGGAAAATTAAGTTTCCACATACTGCTGAGGTGAGAATTCTCTGAGGCCTGGAGACCTGGGAAGGTAGAATTTTACACCATCTTATAACATAAAAACTATGAAATGGCCATCCCCTAATTTGATCTGTAAATAAAACAGCTCCAGTATGTACTTATTATTTTTGGTTAAATCACATGCATTTTTGTTCATGCTCAGAACTTGAAATAATGAAAAATCTTTGCCTAGGAATTTAGCTTTAACAATTAGTGCAAAGGCTCAAAATAGAGCAGACAACTAATTCTTATAATGGCTAATTCTCTCATACAAAATGCTGACATTTTTAAAATAGTCCCACTGAGTCAACCAGATTGACTGGAAGTTTGCCTTTCACAGACTCAGTACAGCCGTTTCAATTGAGATTCTGTCTTGTTTTTATTTTTATGTTTTGAGAGCTCACAGTTCAACAAAGAAATACATGTCATTGTCCTCTGGAAGGTGTTCAGTCCCATCACCTGATCACTGGGGCTCTTTGGTCTCCTCACTGGCATTTTGAAACCTGGTCATCTATTTCCCACCTGCCTCACCAGGATAATTGGAGGAGATCAGGCTTTCCAGGGCCAAACATAAAGTGTTAGCTCAAAATCTCCACCATTCATCTATTTAACACATGTAATCAGTACAAAGCACTGTCCTAGCACTTCTGGGAAAGACAAAGGTGCAGAACACCTGATTCTCAGTCTAGGTGAATGAAAAGGCTATTGGGGGTGTCTTAGGTGGATGCAGAGCTACATACAGGATTTAGGAAGAAAGTGATAGGTGTTTTGATATAATTTCAATAGCCATCACTTATTGTGTAATCTGTATAGGTCAGACACTTGGCTCAAAGCTTTATATGTATTATCTCATTTGATTAGATCAACAACACTATGAAACTGATATTATTTGCCTTGTTTTATCGAGGAGGAAACCAGGGTTTAGAGAGATTAGAAATTTTTCAGGTGTCACACAGCTGTAGGAGTCAGTCGTAGAACTAAGACTTAAGTCCAGATCTTTATGTCTACTTAAACCTCTGCTCACAATCAATGTACTTTTTCCCCAATGCTTCTTTGTAGGTGTACCTGCTATTAATATTCAGTGGAGGCAGCAAATATTTCAGACTTGAGAGAACCTGGGAGATTAAGAAGGGGCCTTTGGTCTAGGTTCTGCAAGATTGATACAATAGGAGACAGAGGAAAGAGAAATCTAGAAAGAAGAGTGAGAGCAAAGTCACAGGGTCAGGAATTTTATGGTCTTGTAAGGGAAATCGGGAGAAGGGTATCTCCAAAGGAAAATCTGTGATGTTTCCATCTCCCCCTCTCAGCCTTCTACCTGGACGAAGGTTTTCTGTGGGACCAAGGAGAACTTGGGTTTTAGACCATATCTGGGAATTTTTGACTGTGCTTACTTTTTCAGAGAAAGGAGACATAGCCCATATGTCCAAAGGAAAGACATATTTAGCCTCATGTTCAACTTCAAACGCATAGTCATTTCATTGGTGTAATTTAACTTTTTCATAAGCCTTTCAATGGTAAATTCTTTTAATGCATTGGAAATGCCAGCTGTTAAGAATAGTCTGTGACACTGAAAAAGGTGGGTTGGATTATGATCCCCTCCCGTCTACTCTAGCTCAGCAAAAAATGAGTGGATAGCAGTAAATGTCTTCATTCCACTCCGTTCAGCCTGAGCCTTAGGGCAAGCCAGGGTTTGCAGCCATTTGCTACAATAATAGTGAGACAATTTAGCAGTAATGGATAAGTAGGGAACAAATTAAGCCGTTTGCTGAGATACAGAAATGAAGCCAGAAAATATTTGGCCTCATGTTAGGCTTCAATTCATAGTCAATTCATTAGTGTAATTTAGCCCTTGCATAAGCCTTTGAGTGATAAATTCTACTAATACATTTGAAATGCCAGCTGTAAGAATAACTCATTGAATGTTGAGTAAAATTAAAAGATGGGCAAGAATAAATCCTTCATTTTCATCTCATATGGGAAGATTTATGAAGGCCTGTGAGAAGCAGCATCTGTTTGCTAGTTGTAAATTGAGAGTATTAAGGGAAAACATTGGAATATTTGGGTTACATTAGTGAAAGGAATGTCTTAACTCAAATGCTTTGGAGATCTTTCCTTTAGGGGCTGAAGATTACCCTTGATGAAGAACATGTGAACTTTTAGAATTCATCTCTTGCTTGGGAACAAAGGCCACAGCACACATAATATTAAATGGCTGGTGTTTTGGGGAGTGGTTTCCAAGAAACACAATTATGTGTGGGATGTTGGTAACTTTTTTCATATGAATATGGTTTTCTCTGCACTTGTGACTGTTCTCCTTTAAGGCTGCAAATCAGTGAATTTAGAACACGGATGGGGAATATAACCAAGTGGTATTTGACTTTCATAGTAAAAAAAATAAAAGAAAAGAGAAAAAAAATTAATCCATTTCCCCAGTTAGTTTAGTTTCTCTTGTTGGTACCTTAAGATTAGATACCTTCATAATAAAATAAATAGTTCATACAGAAAACAAACAAAAAAAAGAATGAAAGGAAGTAAATTTTCTTAAGCAACTATCACATACAAGGTGATTTATATACATTAGCTTAGTTTCTCACAAATTTGTGAAAAATGTATTCTCAATTTATAGAAGAGGAAATCGCAGTTTCAAAGAAATAAAGTAACTTCCCCAAGGACAGCAGCTAATCAGTCCTAGAACTGGGATGGAAACGAGGCAGGCCTCAGTCCGTGGAGGCAGGCTCAAGCAGAGGGCAGAAGTTTGTCGGCAGGGGTGAACCTGCGGTATCCAAAACTGACTCGTGGGAACAGGCTTCTGGCAGCCTGCTGTGCTTAGAGTGATCAGCTCTACCATGGTCCTCTGGTCCTTTTCTCCTTTTTAAGCTGCTAGTTTTGGTCATAGCTGTGTTTTTAACTCTTCCTACTCTGAATGGTCCTTTCTGGCTAAAGACCTTCCCCTGTCATAAATCAAAATCATGAGTATCATACCTTTCAGTGAGTTCTGTGAGTCCTTCTAAATGATCAAAACTGAAGGTGGACTTGGGAGCCCATGAACTTGCAGTTGGTGTTAGAAGTAAAGGCAGTTTTCTGGGCTGCTCTCTCTCTAAATTCTCAGGGTCAAGGAGGTACGCCAACCTAACCCATCTTCTAGAGTTTAGAACCTAAACCAGGCTCCAAGTACTGGGATTCTGGAACTCCCTGCCCAAAGGGCCCTGAGCATCTTTCAGAGTCGGTGTGAGCCTCCTCCCTAGAGCTAGTCAAGGGTGGACCATGGCACCGCTGCAGCACAATCAATCTAGAGGGTGGCTAAATGGTGACTATTAGGGTCAAATGGATGTTTTATGGGAAGTCCTGAGTGTCCAGATACATGTATGTGAAGATTCTTCCTTCATAGGACTGAGCTGGGGTCAGAAGAGATAAGGGAGGACCATAGGGCTTCCATTTATACTTTTACCTTTGGCCTAGTAAGTGTTAGGGGCTGAGGTCAGCCTGTTTATGCCCCTCCTTGCCCTATCATGCAATGTAAGGCTTGTCTCCACCTTCATCTTATTTACTCCTGGTTGGCGTCACAATACCTAGAGACTTCCCCATACCGTATGGTTCAGGTAGGGCCATGAATCTCAGAATATACTCTCTCTTGAGCAAATAGCAATCTCAATATTATCTCTAGCCCCTGACTTGTGGGTATCAAATGAACCTATATGGGATGTCCTGGATTCTAAGAACCATCCATCTTGAAATCTACCTCTGAATTAATAGCACCTTTTGGTGGCAGGGGAAGAAATATCTTACCAAAGTTGATGCATTTATTAATTTTAAGCTGCATTTTGTTTTTAGAAAACCTAATATATAAACAGTTTAGAGTTGAGGAAATATGGCATATATACTTTTATCATATTTCGATATCACTTGAGTTTCAAAGCTTTCTGCACCTTCTATCTTGTTTGATCCTCGTGATGATTTTTGCAGTGGTGGCCAGAGCAGCAGAACATGCCCATCTCCTTTTAACCCATTAGCACCAGGGATCCTTCTCTTCTTTCTCTCCCCTTCACCCCAGTTACTAAGACCCATCTGTGACCTGAGAAATCCTACCACCCACATTGTCTGGACCTGCACTTCTCCCCATCTTTGTTTTGGTGTTTTGCAGGGCGGGTGCCATTGATGGGGCCTACCATGTGACTGGGATGGGGCTGGGGCTGGGGTAGGGAGAAAGGAAGAGCTAGGTGTTACCGCAGGGACAGAGCTGTGATGCCATGCCTTCTTTTAGATGTCTTCCTGGGTGAAGAGCAGCAGGCTTGGAAGGGAGATGCAAGAGTCCCCGCTGTGCCTGGAGGAGTAAGAAAGACAGGCCTTGGACCGGGAGCTGTGGGTGCCATGCAGTTTTGGACAAACTGCTTTATTCTCTGCGTCTCAGTAGTTGCCTCACACGCAGAGTAGAACTAAGGGTTCCTACGTCGTGGTGTTGCTGGACTATTAAATGAGACAATGCCTTGCCCAGGATGTGGCACACAAGCTCATTAATTTTACCTGTTTAATAAGTGTGAGCCTAGTATGGTTCCTAGCATAGTAGACATTCAATCAGACAATGGCAGCTCCAATTATGATTATTGCCAACTCTTCCTCGGAGGTAGCTCTAAGGCAGAATCCTTCTCGGTGTCATGCAGAGGACAGAGAAATGCAAAGAGGAGTAAGTCAGAGGCAGGGCAGAGGCAGAGCATTTTGGCATAAATGGAGCCAGGTTCTTTCTAGGGAAAAGAGATGAAGCTGCAGATCTTTCTAGAATTAAAAACCTAGGGAATGTGCAAGGCTGGCTCCGTTTATAAACCCAGGATTAGAAAAGACGGTGCTTATGAGTGACTTGTTGAGACTGTTGTGTCTCCCTGCTTTCCCTTGTTGTAGGAACAGAAGCTCATAGAAAGCCACAGAAAATAACACAGAGAACTGAGGGGAGGGAGAAGCAGGCCCTGTCTGTGGTCTGAGAGGGTTATGATTTGAAATCATGAATAGTGAGGACAAAAGAGAGGCCAGCAGGACTGCTCCCTGGAAGCAGGTGAAAAAGGACAGGGGTGACCTGGAAGCTGCTCTTGCCTGAGGAGGGTCTCAGGAGACGGACTTGGTCTAGAGGCTCCTAAGACTCTCAAGTGTCATTAAACAGAAAGATCAGAGCAAGAGTGATGGGGAGGCCAGGATGACTGGGGGAATCTGGACAGTCTTGCTGCCATCACCATTCCTCCTGCCCTGGGAAGAGAAATGACACCAACATCCCAAGTGGAACCTGTGAATTATTTCTCCCAGACCACTGGTGATAACCCACCCCGGCCGGATTCTGTGCACTTCCCATGAAGGAAGCCTGAGAATTTATACTGTTTGTAATACTGTTTCTGGGGGAGAAAAGTTTTCTGACTCCTGCACTTACTCATTTCCCTGCTGATCAAGAAATGAATTTCTGAACTGGTAACAGCAGAACAGTCAAGGGGATGTGAAGCGCAGAACAGGGAATATAGTCAACAATATTCTAATTACTATGTATGGTGTCAGATGGGTTCAAAATTTATCGGGATTATCACTTAGTAGGTTATATAATGTCTAATCACTGGGGTGTACACCTGAAACTAATATAATATTAGAATTAAAAAAAAATGAATTTCAGGAATGCACAGCCTGCCCAGAAAGGCGATGGTTAATGCTGCCCACCTGATGACTGGCGTCTGCTGTTTTGTTTCAGGCACAAAACCAATTGAGTCCTTGGAAGCAGATCAAAGAGGGCTCCACGTGCGAGCTGCACGGAGCAGGCTGTGACCCTGGGAATACTCCCAGGGCTTTCCGCTGGACAAACTGCGAGGCATATCTGCTCCAACAGTCTCACCTTCATGTCTCCCTATTTGTGTCCCCCCCGTTTGTTCTGAAAGACCCCCTCTTCCCTGGACCCACCAGGAAAAGAGTAGGACTACTTATCCCTTGTTTCCAGGGAAAAACCTGCCTTTTCTATAAAGCCATAGGGATTTTCTCAACTCTGAACTCCCACAGGAAGCTGAAGTCCACACTGTAGGGTCTAATTTATTTTATTCTTCTATGAACATGTATTAATGTTTCATGCAGCTAAATATTATTTTTCAAATCATATTTTCAAGTCTTTTTTTAAGGACAAGGAGTGTCTCATGCGTCTGCACCTCACAGAGCACTTTTCAATCCTGAGCCTCAGAAATGTCCTTGCAGTTGTGTGGTTTGCTCACATGTTTACAGATAGCAGTGACTGTCACCTGGCTAATCTTTAACCACAACCACTGCCATCACCCCTGTGCACACCCCAACTGTCACCGCCCTGAATCACCACTGCAGCTAGAAATTTTGTACAGCAGTTCAGCGTTTACTGAGTGCTTTCACATGTGCTATTTTACAATCAGCCCATAAGGTTGATATTATTTATTACCTTATTTTACAGATGATAAAATGGAGTATAGAAAGGATCAGGTGCCCTGGCTGGTATGGCTCAGTTGGTTGAGCATTGCCCCGTGCACCAGGCAATTTCATTTCCCTAATGGCCTATTATGCCGAGCATGCTTTCATGTGCTTGTGGGCCATTTGCATATCTTCTGTGGAGAAATGTCTCTTTAAGTCCTTTGCACATTTTTGAATTGGTTTGTTTGCTTCTGTAGTTCTTTGTATATTCTGAAATTAATCCTTTGTCATTTGAAATGTTTACAGCTCTGTTTTAAGAAGTCACTTTTGGAACTGATTTTGCCCATTGCATCTAAGCCAGGTGAATTACCTCACTTCCAAAGGTAAGTTCCAAATTTTCAGACTTCTGAAACTGGCTGAAAAATGGCTTCTACAATTTTAAGAAAAATTAATGTGTTCGAATGACACTTTTTGTTTGGATTTGCTAATACTTCTGTTTTAAAAGCAAACCTGAGCCGCTATACCTGTGTGGCATTACATTCTTATGAGCAATCTGTGTATTTAACTAGCTAATTACTTTGTAAGTATATTTCTTCTCCCCATTCATAGTAAACCTGGAGACTGCCTTACACATCCTACTCTTTTTTTAAAAAAATGTTATTTTATTGTTGAGAGTATTATAGACGTCCCCCATTTCATCCAACTGACTTTTAAAATTGGTGAATTGTGACCTTTCATTCTATTATTGTTTGACTCTCTTTGATTATATTCTGTAAGTGAATGAAAATGACTTTATTCTGTCTCTACCAAACTCTCTCTGGATGGAGCCAAAATCTCTTAACCTTTCTAAAATGAATTATAAAGTCAAGTGTTTCCATAATCCACTACCCTTGAAAATGTCTTCCAAAGATCTTCAGCAGAACTTATATATGTGGACTTCCAAAAAGAAAAGAAAAATGGGGAATTTGATCAAGAAATGTTTCTCCACTTTGCATTTAATAAGCTATCTTTCAGTCTGTTTTCAAAGACAAAAAGAAATGGTAAGAAAAGTCACTGGTTCTGGAAGCATCTCTCTTAACTTCTTAGGGGGCCAAGTTCCTTCGAAGAGAAGACAAAGATCTGAAGCCACTTACATTTATCGGAGCATCAAACCAGGCCAGGTGACACAAAAAACAGAGTGAGGGATCCATTTCTAAAGATTTATTATGAGGTCAAAAAAAGAATACAATGCATTTGGTTAAAGGGCATAGTCTGTACTTTTGCATGGTGTAGGATTGTGTGGAAACTGATTACAATTCAGAATTCTCTAATACTTCTTTCTATTTTTAACAATGCTGCAAGGCCCGAGCTTGGGGAAGCAGAGTAAGAAAAATGCATAGTTGCCCTAAATGTAGCTCCCCTCACCGGGGCCCCCAGGGTGCTGGTTAATAAATGGCTCCTCTCGTGCCTACCAGCTGCATTTGCTCAGGGCTCTTCCAAGGAGCTCTCCCGCCTCACATTAGTCAGCAGGTTCCTCTGAGAAAAGCCTTCCCTTTGCCTCACAGAAGGATTATTCGGCCTTATAAAACACAGCAGATTCCCCATTCTCAGTAGGACATTTAATTAACCCCCACACTGATTCAGCAAGCAAGCAGCCAATAAGAACTGTTTGGCTTTTCACTGTGGTCCTAGGATATCCACTTGCTTCTTGGTATTTTGAAAATTTTTATCCCAGTTTCACTCTAAATCTTCAGAGTAAAGAGAACAAACATAAATGTGTCCAGGTCACCCAGCAGCACTGTTTGACCATCTCTGTGGTGAAAATTGAGCAGCTACCTGTTGGGGAGGCCAGGGAGAATTAGGGAAGGGGGAGCCTTTGTGGAGCAGAATGTGCAGAGAGGGCTGTGTGTGCACATGGCTCAGGACAGTCCAGAGAGGAGGCCAGGGGAGCCCTCCTGTTAACCTGAGGTTCCAGCAGCTCTCAGCATGCTCCCTGAAAGGTGCCTTTCCTTACAAAAGACTCTGATCAAGTATGGTTCATATCATGGACTGGGGTCCCAAGCAAACATAGGGAAATACTGGTCCATAGGTAGATGCTGATCTTAAACCTCATTTTACCTGGCTTTTGGGCAATTACTCAGACTAATGCCTCCTTTCTGTTGTTAAAAAAACACACACAAAAAACATATGCCTCTAAAGCTTTTAGCAATAATATATAAGATTTAAGCACCTACTTGGATCAAACCTTGAAATAGGCTTTTTTCTCCCTAACCATCTACTATGTGTCTACCCCGTCTCCCTGCCCTCCCCCCCCCGCCAAATTCACATACAATAGAAATGTATTAGCTCCCTCTTTGTGCTAGATTTTCTAAGTTATCTGTTAATATATGCAGTTATTCTCTGAACTGGCTATTACCAGCCCTTTTATAGAACCTAATGCGGTAACTAGCACATAGTAGGTCCTCAATAAATAGCTGGTAAATGAAGAAAAGCTAAACAGATATATATGAGTGAGTTTATAAATGGGCTCAGATAGTGTTAAGCAACTTGATCATAATCACAGGACTAGTAAGCTGGAGAGCTGGTATGTAGGGTTAAAAAAGTGGGGGTGGGGATTTGACAGACTTGATTTAAGCCAGTTTGCCCACTAGAAAATTTTAAATTATCTTGGTATAAACCAGTGGCTCCCAACCATTATAAATAGGCAGGACTAATGTCTTCTCACAGATTGTATTTACTGATGGAGTCAAGTACTAAGGAGGAATTCTGCTGCGCTTCCACAGTTCATTAGCAAGTGGGGACAACAGCAGCCATACAACCATTTCTTGGAAGCTTGTTGGTACCTTCCCTCCTTATCCTGTTAGATGTTCTGACAAGCAGCCTACTCGTACAGTGTACCCCCAAGTCTAGTGCAGCAAATATTCGGACAGGAGGATAAGTAATCTGGTTGGATCAAGGAACAGGATCCTCTATTAAATGGGGGAACACAGGACTATAGAAGTTCCAGACCACGGACTTGCCCCCGAGGAGGGAAGCCACTATCTGCAGCTTTATCTTGCTGTTCCTCATTTCATGAAAGGGCAGAGATGCCTCTATAGACCTTCAAGCCAGCTCTCCTGGACCATTTAGAGTGCTGCAAATGTAGGACCCAGTTATTTCATAACACCTGCCTTTCTTTCCCAGGGCATATCTTTCTTCAGGAACTGCCGAAGTCCTTGAGCTGAAACTACTTCTAGATATGGCCACCCCTGGAAGATGGCCAAAGATGCTGGACTTCTTTCTGGAAGGCTCCAGGGGGAGCTCTCTCCTCTGACATTACTGCTGCAATGTGATGATTCCTTGGACTAGAGCTCTGTCAACCATCATCTACTTTGTCATCCCTGCATCGCCCTAGAGGTAGGAGTGACCTAGGAGTAGAAACTACCAGGGCCTCCAATTTCTCCCTCTTCCTCACTTGACATACATCTCCAGAGAACTGGTCCTGACAGAGAAACCCTGAGGGAGAACCACTTCCTCCCTATTGTTTGCTATTCAAGATTGAGATGATTTGTACCCACTGAGCAAGGAACACAGTCTTCCAAGTGAGGCCTAGCTCAGAGTTATGTATCATCTTTTTTCTCAACTCTAGTTCCCTAACCTTTAATCAGTGGGAAGGAGAACATGCTGGCACTTCCCTTTGAAACATGGTGCCCTGTGTCTTAAGCATACATTCATTCCAACAATTTCAAGTGCCTACCATTGGCCAGGCACAGTGTCCTAGGTGGGCCTTGGGACACACTGCTGAAGAGACCTTCACAGTTCCTGCCCTCAAGACACTTGTACAGTCTGTAAGGATGTTTGATAAATTCAAAAAAATTCAAATGTGCTTGGTGTTGCAAAGAAAGAGGGCAGGGAGTTAGGAATAT
Source organism: Miniopterus natalensis (assembly GCF_054644295.1). NCBI lineage: Eukaryota > Metazoa > Chordata > Mammalia > Chiroptera > Miniopteridae > Miniopterus > Miniopterus natalensis. The sequence continues at coordinate 43,135,350 of NC_142092.1, read as the reverse complement.
AACCATACTTTTGTCCTTTTGGATCTTTAATTCCCTGAGAGTCAAAATTTGGACCCTAAAACTTCCTCAGTCCATACCTTTACTTCTTCCTGATGCCTGTGGAAGACATGCAAATGACTCCAGGGAATATAGTTGTGTTTTTTAATCCCCTGTGGTAAGGCATGATCCATCATAGTCTTTAACAACCCTAGAATTGGACTGGGTTTCTGAGCTTTCTAAAACTAGCCCATATGCAAATTAGATTTGTGAATGAAAACATAAGAAGGCAAAACACAGAATAACCTGACAGTACCAGATAGATAATATATGATGTTTGTATAGATTAATGATAGAAGAATAGAATGAAGCCATAAGTGTGAGGCGAGTTTTGTTACTGTCTCTACGCCCCCCTTTTGTGTTTTCAAAATTGAATCTGGCATATAAACTACACAATATATGTTTAACCAAAATGTCAGTTTCTCCCTGCTTTGCCCTCCCAAGTGCATGGTTATAAAATATCTGAAGATAAAGTATAATGGAAAGAATTGGAGCTTTGGAGTTGGGCAAATTCTAGCTTTACCATTTAGTATCTTTGTCTCTCTCTGTATCTGAGTCTTTGCAGTGGGGATGGAAACAAGCTATTAGACCTCTGCTAGCAGCCTGCTAACCATGAAGCCCCTGTTTTTTGCTACCAGATCATCCTACAGTGTGTTCCTGTGAGCCATACTTCCTGGTAAGGCTACTTTTCAGTTTTCCACAGAAAAAAACTTGAGAGTATTTGAAGATTTCTGAGCACATGAGCGCTGGTATCTACCAGGCTGTCTATCTTCATGAAATAGAGCAGGAAACATAACTTACTGGAGGCCACGATGGCCAACCCGCTCATGAGTTACCCGACTTTTTTATGCAGTTAAGTGCCACTACAGATCAGTTATTAAATACAAAACATACTGTGGCTTATAAATCTTTGTTTCCATTACCCGTTCCTGCGCTGAGCTGACTCATGAGATGGGTTTGGAAAATGAAAATCTGGAAAAGGAAAGTGTAGAAGGCTAGCACAGAGCACCACGAATGGGAGATTTGTGAGCTCAAGACCAGGATAAAGCAGAGGAGACAGTGAGGAGATCAGAGGACACCTGTCTGGAAATGGATCCCTGTCAAGAAGGCCAGAGGTGCCTGGGAATCTGGGGAAAGCTGTGAGTTCCAGAGTGTTCTCTAGTCTGAAGAAGTCACCACTCTCAGTGAACAGCTGCAAAGGTCATGGTGGTGATCTTTCAAAAGTGAGTTTTGGGGGTTGGTGTTCACATTAGTAACTCCCTTTCTGTTCCAAGTAACAGAAACCAAACTAAAACAGGCTCAAGGGGCCGGGGGGGGTGGGATTAATTTGGGTGCAGGTAACTGAACAGTTCCAGACTGGCTCTAGATGTCCAAACTATGACATCGAGCATCTGTCTCCCTCCATATTGTGCTGCTCTTTTTTCCTCTGACTTGGTTAATGAGATGGTTAGTAACAACTCCAGGATTATTTCCCTCCAACTTAGAAACACCAGCAGAGCTGCTGCTTCTTGACATCTCTGCAGGTGATTTCAGTTACTTTGCTCACTAATCTCTTTGTCCAGGCCCAGGCCTAGTGTTCATCCTTGGAGCCAAAAGTAGGCTCAGTTCCAGCTGAAGCACATGGCCTGAAGGGACATGGTGGCTGAAGGAAGAGATAGGTTCTCTTAATATGGGGCTACTGTGCAGGCAAAAATAAGAGGTGCTCACCTCAGAGGTATTATCATCTTTAGCCATATGATGAAAGGAAGCCAAATCGGAGCAATTAAATTTCTGCACTATATATGTTCCTCTTCCATTTGAGAGCCTAGATGAAAATTTAAAGATATTGCTCTTTCCCTCCCTCCCTTCCTTCCTTCCTTCCTTCCTTCCTTCCTTCCTTCCTTCCTTCCTTCCTTCCTTCCTTCCTTCCTTCCTTCCTTCCTTCCTTCCTTCCCTCCTCCCTCCCTCTACAGACAGCAACTGAACAAGTGCTATGTTCCAAGCACAGTGTGATGGGGATAGAGATGAATAAAAGATACTGTCCCCAACCTTCAGGACCTCTGGAAGTTTCCTTAGGTTTACATCAATCCTGAAAAAGGCAATGTTATCTTGACATCCTTTGGCCTGATAGCCTGATATCCTTTGGCCTGAATGGGAAATTTTGATAGTGCTTAGGGAAATTTAGTCAAATGGCTAGAAAGAGATTCTCGTATGTAGACATCTTCTAGGCTCCACAGACATTTTCCAGCTTTCTTTGCATGGGGAACCCTTAGCCATAGAACCATAGCATGCTCAACCCTAACACCTTAGGCTATAGTGCAAGTGTTGAATCACAGGGCAATTGAAACTAGTTTCTTCCATAAACAAGCTAATAGTAGCCATTATTGCTAATTGGTTGCTATGGCCAAAATGTTCCTAAATGTACCCTGTATAAACAGTACAAGGGAAGCTTTCCTGGAGTTACTTAGGCAGTTAAAATCCCCATGATGGTCATTATACAAAACCAAAGAAACATGATAAAAAGCATTCATTAGGTATATAAGCAATGCAGTCCCCTAGTAACCGCGGCAGCCCCATGAGCTGCAGGCAGAAGCACAATGCTGTTAGGAAAAACTGTCTCTTCTCTTCATATTAGTCTAGGAAGGGTTTTCATGAAGGAGACAGGATTTCCTGACTCTATTTTAATTTTATTTTATAACTACTCATTATGGGACATTTAATGGCTAATTGTGCCACCAAGTTGCTTTTCTTCATTTGTATTTGTGCTGGATATTATTAGAATAATATTTGATAATATCACCAGAGATGGGAAGTGGCCTGGTAGTATGAAGGGACAGAGCAAGACAAACTGTATCTAGTTACAGCCAAACTGCTTTCTGTAAGGCACTTGACCTTGACCTCCATAAGCCTTTGTTTTCTTTTCTATAAAAAGAGTGGAGAATTCTAGCCAGCGCTGTCCAATAGAACTTTCTGAGGTGATGTAATGTTCTCTCTGTGCTGTCCAATGTGGTAGGCACCAGCAACCTGTGGCTTGTGACCAGCTAGTTTGACTGGGAAACTTCTAAAAATTTTTTAATTTCATGTGCTTTAAATTATTTTAAATTTTAATGGACATAGCCACATTGAACGGCACAGGAAGCAATCTCTACAATCCCAGACAGCTCCCCAATTCCAGGGTTTTAGAACCAGCCCACATGTGAAGATTGTTAACTCTGGGCTTCTCTGTATGAACGTCCTTTTAAGCATCAAAATCCATTCTGTGTTCTCAAACACTGAAGTTGCTATTCAGCTTTCTGATTCAGCTGAAAGATGAGTGAAGGCACATGTAAACAGAAAAGCTCCCAGGGGAATGAACATCATCTCAATAGGGCTCTTGTCGGTCGAGCGTTCCAGCAGGCTCCCGGAATACATTACCCTTGTGAACTGCTCTTCCACTGTGGCAGCCAAAGGCACGCTGAAATACTGCTGGGAGGCTGCAGCCTTCCTCCCAAGCTTTTCTGATACAGGCTGTTGTTGCAGGCGTGTGAGGTGCACCTACCTGCAACAGGACTGTGCCTACACCCAACGAGATGACATGGAAATTTAGATATAACTGGTTAATTGACCCAGTGACAATAGCCCAGACATACATGGCAAGATCCCTAAAGCCAAAGAAGGTTAAAGAGAGAGATGGAATTACCACATCTCCTGGCATTGAGTCTGTGCAGGTAATTACTCTGTTTCACCAGTTGGCAAGTATGAATTTGAATGGGTAGTGCTCCATTCTGAAAGGCTGAGGATTTCCCCAACACTGTCATCCTTAGGGCTACTGGGTTCACATCAGGTAGAAGAGCAGAAGGAGTGGAATTGTACTTCGAACTCTGTTCACTATCCTCTCTGAGTAGCAGACAGCTTTCCCCAACTCTGCTTTATACCTCAATGCCCAACCAACGAGTCCCCCCAGCTCAAGGTTTGGAAAGTCACCTTAAAGGAACCATCTGGCACAAAGACTTGGTTAAATCTACAAATTGCAAATTGTTCTTCTTCATATCTTTACCCCCAAAGGATTCAGACAGATGAGACAGCATAACCAGGGGAAAGACAGGAGTCTTTAGAATCACTGATCAATGACCACCCATGCCCAAAATCCCACACTGATGCCAACTTGTTTTCTGAGGTCTGAGCAATGCAAAGAATCATGGGAAACAGCTCCAGTTGTTAATGGCAGTGCTCTTGTTTTATTCAAATGCCATGGATACCAGGGACAAACGCTTACCAAGTTGCATCAGACAGAACTAAGTGTGAACCTCTGGTTCAGAAGTGGTGCTGAAACTTTCCCTGGTTTTGCATTTGAGAGATTCTGTCAAAGTTGGTTCCCCAATAAGGAGGCTCTTTTCTAAAAATATGTCTTTATTGATTTCAGAGAGAGGAAGGGAGAGGGAGAGAGAGAGATAGGAGCATCAATGATGAGAAAGTTGTCATTGGTCGGCTGCCTCCTGCACTCCCCCTACTGGGGATCAAGCCCGCAACCCAGACATGTGCCCTGACTGGGACTCGACCACAATCTCCTGGATCCTAGGTCGATGCTCATCCACTGAGCCACCTGGCTGGGCCCAATGGGGAGGCTCTTAATGTCTGGGCACCCAATGGTTGTCCCTTTTCCCATATCTGATGTCAGCCAATTGATTTTTATTCATTCAGCAAATATTTACAGAGCCCCCTCTGCCTGTCAGAAACTATTCCAGAAACTATTTTGGTAGTGAATCAAACAAGCCTCTGTGGAGCTAATACTTTGATGAAGAGAGTAGAGAGTAGAAAAGACAGAGACAGGAAATGAGCAAATAAATATTTAATATGCTAGGCAGAGAAATGCATTCCTTCCAGGCAGAGGGAATAGTCAGTGCAAAGGCCCAGAGGCAGGAGGGTGCTTGTTGATTTTGAAGAACTGAAATGAGACAATGTAGCTTTTCCGAAGAGATAAAAAAGGAGAGGTGTGAGCAAGGAGGAAAGTGGAGGAAGATGAAATCAGAAGAGTGTGTGTGTGTGTGTGTGTGTGTGTGTGTGTGTGTGTGTGTGTCAGGAAAAAACATGTAGGGCCTTATAGGCCATTGCGAGGAATGTGGCTTTTACTCTGAAAGAGATCAGAAGCCCTGGAAGGTCTTAAACATAGACCTGTCATGATCTAACTTCAGTTTCACTCTGGCTAGTGAGTGGAGCAGAGTTCCACATGGACAGTGGGTGACGAGTGGAGGCGACAGCGCTCTTAGAGCCTGGTATAGTTCAAACGTAGAGCTAACAGGGTTTACTGCTGAACTGACTGAGGTTTAAGAAAGGCAGAGGACTCAAGGACTGATTCTCGGGTTATCACAGAAGCAGTTTGGTACTGCTCCACTTTTGTACAATGTAACAGAAGGAATGACAGGAGTTTTCAGGAATAAGATACATGAGGCTTTCAACAGCTGTCCTAGCAAGTAAGGCGCATCCGTCAACTCAATCTCTCTGACCCAGCAAACAGCCTGGGGAGTCAAAAAGACTTCATAGTAGAGGAAAGCCTATCAACCACGTATTCCTTCCTTGAGACCTTTACCCGTCTGTCTCCATTTCTTCCTCTTACAGAATTGTTGAATTAAATGCGGTAAATAAAGCACCAAGCATGGAGTCACACAGCCATATGAATGCATACAGTAGGCACTCAGTACAGCTGTACCTACAACAGCTAACTTTTTAATGTATATCACAAATGAACCTATAAAATCAGGGCAATGCGCTCATTTGCTTTCATGTCGGTATCAGTTTATGTTCATAGAAGGCTTAATTTCTCTCTCCTGTCTCTGATTCTCTGGGCTTGGAAAGTGAGGGTGGTGGGAGTGGGGAGAGGTCCCCACCAGGACAACAGATCATTCTTAAGTGAAACTATTTGTTCTTTCCCTTCACATTGGTGCAATTTTAGGGTGGGAGCTCTCTTCAGAGTCCATTGTAAAACAGCTTTATTAAAAAGACTAATAGTAAAAAAAAAAAAAAAAAAAAAAGATCCAGGTTAATTCCAGCTATTGACCCTGTGGGCAGCACTTATATGAGCAAAGGGGATGCTTTCCAATGCTGGCATTGACCTCCATGCATAAATGCCCCCTTGCAGAGTCCTCTCCTCTTGCAGACAGGGTAAAAGAAATCATTCTCTTTATGATCGCTCCTTCAAGTCAGGCCCAGGCCACTTGTAAACGAAAGGGGGAAAGCTGGGAAAGAGAGGCCTGCTGTGGAAGGCACGTGAGGTATCTCCTTTTCTCTGCAGCGCCCTGGGCCCTCTCCAGACCCAAAAAGCTAAGTGTCCCAAAGACCAGAGAGACAGTGGGAATGCAGCAGCAACAGAACTGTGTGACACAGGGGGTGTTATGGGGGATGAATCGTTCTGTAATTGAAGTGAGCCTGGATCAGAATCAATCATCTTATCTGCCCCCATCTCACTTCTCTCTCTCTCTCTCTCTCTCTCTCTCTCACACACACACACACACACACACACACTGTCCAACTTCTCCCATTTTTCTCCCGACCCCCACTCTGCCACTCTGTCCCCACTTCAAGGGGCCTCATGTTCATATGTATGGACACCCCAGCTCTTACGTCCCAGCTTATTCTAATACCCTTCACCCCCTCACACCCATCATCAGTTTCACCCTTGAGTCTGGGATGTGCACTCCACTCCAACAGCAAGATGCGCGCTCGTGGGGACTCTCAGGCCCTGAAGGCAGGCTACGGCTGCATTGCAGGAATTCCAAGGTCCTGTGCATCCTCAGAGGATGGCGTTGTGCTCTGCTGTGAATATCTCAGCCACCAGCCCCATGTGGCTTTGGAGCTCTTGAAATGTGGCTAGTTCACAGTGAGATGTCCTATAAAGTGTAAAATACATAATGGAATTTGAAGACACTACCAAGAAAAGAGAATGTGAAGTATCTCATTAGTAAGTTTTACACTGATTACAATTTTTAAACATTACATTTTGGATATATTATTAAACTTTATTTCTTCTCTGTGTTTTTTTTAACATGCTACTGGGAAATTTAAAATTACACATGGCTTGCATTACGTTCCTGTTGCCCAGAGCTGACCTAGACCAGTGGTTCTCAAAGTGAGGTCCCAGAACCAGCAACATCAAGGTCCCCTGGGAACTTGTTAGAAATGCAGATTCTTAGGCCCCACCCCAGACTTACTGGGTCCACCTCTGGGTCCAGCAACTAGTGTTTTATCAAACCTTGCAGGTGATTATGACGAGAACTCTTAGTCTAGAATAGAGTGCAGCCAAGAGGTGGAATTTTCCCAACTTGCTCCTGGACTGGACACCACGCTCCTGGACTGGACCCCATGCCCCTGGGTTGAACCCCTTGCCCCAGGATGCAGAAAATTGCAGAAAAGCTGTCAAAGATGGAGCCTCTGAAGTCTCAGAGTCCCAGCCCCAGAGCTAGTTCTGCCCTCAGCCCTTCCTTCAGTGCCTGCCTGGGGTTGTTCGCCTGCTACAAGGAGATGTATTTATTCAAAGGGGTTCAGTCATCTCGCTAAATAAAATCGCTCGCTTAGGCTGGCAAATATTGACTCAAGCTGTTACGCTTTTATATATTTCAGCAACTCCCAATGTTTGAGGGCTCAGCAAGCAAACAAGAACAGGTACAGGAAGTTATTGTGGTGTTTGGGGCCCCTGTTTGTTCTGTGCAGCTGATGCCGGCTGCCCGTTGTGGAAGCTGGTTGCTAATGACCTTGTAATGGAGCACTCAGCAGTTGATAAGGCCAAAGGCTTTAATAGAATACAAATGCCTTTTACATTTCCACTTGAAGAGTTTATTTTAATTGTGCTTTGAAACAGACTGTACCCTAAAGGCCTCTCTTTCCTCAGCAATGTGCATCCTCACATCAAACCCTGTAAAGAATGGAATGCGTAATGGGTGACATGTAACGGGCAGTTATGAATTCAGTTTGAAGCTGCTGATATCCATTCTGCACACCCTTAAATAGGGCCCCGGAGCTGGGAGGGAGGTGGGAGCGGTGGGCAGCCCTATGGAGGCCTGCATGGAGCCTCACATTCATCATCCACAGTTTGGAAAATGTTGGAAATCCCTTGCAGGTTTCTGTGTTTTCTTTAATTACTAATGATGGGGACAGAACTTTTTATTTTATTTCTGATTCAAGCTGGAGTGTTGGGGTGGAACTGGGAGTTGAAAGCGTCAGCAGGCACAGGGCTGGGGAATGGGTAGACGAGGCCTGGGGATGGGCCTGGTGGCAGCCTGGGGAACTGCAGAAAGAGCAGAGGGTGGGGCAGGGAAGGCAGGGCTTTCTCTTCTGGTTCTTCCTTTCTAAATCCTGCTCCCTCATTCACATCATTTTCTCTCCTCTCACTTCTCTTTTCATCCTTTATTTTCTTTTCCTCTTCTTACTTCCCTCTTCCTTCGTCCCTCCTTTTTCCCTTCTGGGAGAATGCAGAGACGGAGTCTCTTAAAAGGAAAAAGGAGGGAACTAGTTCTAAATAAATTGGGTCCACTAAACTCCCCTACCTCAGGCACCTGAGTTTAAAAACACACCTTTACCTATCCTAGGTGAGTTTGCAGAGGTGTGCACATGCATACATCTGAAATATGTAACGTGATTATTTAGCTGTCAGCAAATTATGAAGGAACACTTTGCCAGGGTGACACTGACCCTGCAAACATTCAAATAGTTTGGGGTCTCTCGTTTAAAGTGCCCATATGAAGATGACTACGCCAGGTAATGCTGTTGAGGCACGGTCTTGGTCTGCTTGGGCTGCGGTTACAAAATACCATAGACTGGGGAGGCTTAAAAGGCAGAAATTTATTTCTCAACATTCTGGAGGCTGGAGAGTCCAAGATCAAGGTGCTGTCCAATGTGGTTCCTGGTGAGAGCTCTCCTCCTGACTTGCAGATGGCCGAATTCTGCCTGGGTTCTCACATGATCTTTCCTCTGTGCTTGCTCATGGAGAGATTGAGCTTCCTTTCTCTTCTTATAAAGACCACTAACCCCATCATGAGGGCTCTACCCTCAGGACTTAATCTAACCCTGATTACCTCCCAAAGTCCCTTCTCTAAACACTATCACATTTTGGGGTTAGGGCTTTGACATATGAACTTTGGTGGGGACACAAATACTCTGTTCTTCACAGGCGCTGGGTAAACACTCAATAAATATTAGTGTAATTGCTGCTTCTTGAAGGCATTTTGTGGTTGGAAGATCCATTTTGCTTTTCTTTCGTCATTTAGATCTCGACAATGTGGTTAAACCAATAAAACTATAATTAAGTAGGTATTTATTTTCAGTTGTTATTCTTTTAATTATAATGCATGTAATTTACACAGGATTTAACCCTTAATAAAGTTAACACTGAGAGCTCTTAAGAGCCATTTCTTTCTCTCTTTCTCTGTGGGGTTTTCTTTCTCAACATTTCAAATGAAACCTGGTGATAAAACAGTTCAGTTCGACTATTAATCATTGCCAATCCATTGCCAAGGGATGGCCCATAATTTTGTGACTAAGAGCCTGGTTTAGCACCAAAACTCCACTGCCCCTTAATTCACCCCTGATGTTAGATATCAGTCTGTGTTTTCTCAGTGCACAATTTGAGAGGGTCCAGGGGTTCCTGGTCGAAATAGATTAAACTCTGGGATGGTGACCTGATTATTCCAGCTTTATTCAAGTCCCTTCTGGAGCCGAACCAAACTTCTCCAGTGGAGCTGAGCCTTTTGACAGTTCTTCGGCCTTAGATGCTTCTTAGTTTAAATAGATTTTGTTACAGAAATTTTCACTCATAACTCTGAAAGGAATAACTTCTGGTAGGATTGCTGTCTATATGATGTTTCACTGTTAAACCCAGGTTTTTCCAAGTGTGATCCTGGAACTTGTTAAAAATGCAAGTTCTCAGGCACCATCCAGAGTTACTGAATCAGAATCTCCAGATGAGGGTGCACAAATCTGTGGGCTAAAGTCTGAACAACAAGACTCTACATCTTATTGTCCTGTTACCTTTTCTTTTTCTTCCCAGAATGAGGGTTGTGTGTTTTTTTCTCAAAATGGAAAGGACTTTGTATTGTTTTATGTGATTCAATAATCAAGTATGTTTATTGTAAAAATGTTCTGATAAAGAAAAGTTTAAATCATAAGTTAAAAATCACAACATAAGTAATCCCACATCTCAAAGAAAACCGCTGATAAATGCTATCATTTTTATCCACTGGTTATTATCTTGAACAAACCCATTCTGGGAGCATGGTTGTTGTTTTCACAGAACCATAAGATATTTACACCACGAAGGAACCTGGAGATGGTGTGGGCCCCACCCCTCATTTATATTAAGGAAAACTCAGTAATTAGCTCTAGAGCACTGGTCCAGCCAATGTCTGGCATCAATGAACCTGATAGCTGTCTCCATTAGATGTGAATGAGGCATCAGATTATCTATCTAATAGCCTGCCCTTTAGGACAGAGCTCTGTATAGTTTAAAATCTCAAAGATGCCCAAATAATGTATATACCTAATATGCCTAATGGTTTGCCCTTGAGGCAGTCAGCAAACAGGTAAAGAAAGATATCATATGAAACCCACTGGTATTATTTCCCCAGTTTTGGTGAAGTAAGCTCCACAATAACCACCATTCGTTACTCAGTTACCAGTGCAATATATGTTAATATAAAGAGGACTCATTCATTTATCCACTCATTGCTTTAACAGATATTCTTTGGACATCTAATTTGAGGTAGGCAATACTGCTCTAGGACTAGTGTCTTGGTAATAAGCAAAATGTATATATTTAGGTATATCACTTAAATAAACTTGTAGCTTCCTAAAACATAATCTTTCTGTTGTTGTTGGTTAATCCCCACCCAAGGATATTTTTTCCATTGCTTTTTCAGAGAGGTTGGAAGGGAGGGAAGGAGGAGGGAGAGAGAGAGAAAGAAACAACAATGTGAGAGAGACACATTGACTGACAGGTACGTGCCCTTGACCGGAAATTGAATCCGAGACCCTTGGGTGCAAGGGCCAACACTCTAACCACTGAGTACGCTGGCCAGGCCTAAAACATAATCCTGTCTCAAGGTGTTCAGGGACTGGGTTTTTGAGACTGAGGAAATGGTATGCCTCCTCCTTCAATTTTAACTACATGCACTGCATATCATCAAATGAACTTAATGAGAGTATTCCATCTCTGGAGTTTGTCAATATTTGGAGATTACTTTTTAATGAAATATCTTGTTATCATTGTCCAAATAGCTGATGACCTTTCAAATGGAAACGATATGTAAATACTGGGATGGGAAGTTAATATTTTGGTTTTTTGTGTGGACAAAAGAGAGAAAGAAAGGTAGAGAGAAAGCATGTGTCATGGTGTAAAGAAAAGAATGGAAGGCTAAGAAGCTTCTGTCTAATGTCCATCATTCCTGGCTGGTGAGCTTTAGTTTACTAGTTGTTTCACCATCATGTGCACCATCCCACTGACTCTTCAGAATGTCACTGTACCCCAGGTGGCAGCTAGTGCTGTCACTCAGGGCACCGGTGTGTTGGGTGATGAGTGAGAAGCTAGTTGGTGGGTGAAGAGCTGGTGAAACAATAGCATTCAACAAATATAAGATACTAATATGAAGATCAGTACATGTGTATTATAGTAAAACACTTTATTGCCCTCGTAGCAAGGGCATCTAATGCCAGAAAGCAATTTTCAGGGATGTAGTCAGCTTCCTGGAAACGCAAATCTAAAAAGTTTTAAAAACCTTTCAAGAACCAGACTCCTTCTAGGTTATCAGGCTCCATGGCCTCATTTTGTTGATGAGTAATATGGAGGCTCAGGAAGGTTACTCAGGGACTGGAACCTGGTATTCCTGTAATGCTCTTCTATTGCATCCATCTTGCCTAGAGAGCCTCCGAAAGGGCATCTACGTCTGTCCCTCTTTAATCAGTACTAAAGCTACCTTACATTATGTCTTTACTACAAGCACCCAACTGTTAAATGATGGTGATAGTCTCAATGTGAATTGACAGGAAACACAGGGTGTTTATTAAAAAATAATTTGCCCCCCCTCAACTTGGTAAGTCTAATTAAATTGAGGCTTGAGAGTGGAGGAAATTGGGGGTGAAATGTAGGTTGAGGAGTGTAAGGGAATGTGGGGGTGGGAAGCCAAGAACAAATGAGAACATTTATGGAAAGGGTAGCTAGAAGAGGACCTTTAACAGAAATTAATAGAAAAGGGTGTCTAGAGGAGGGCCTTTATTAGAAATTAATAGAAATTCATGTGACCTTGAAGAAAAATTTAATGTTTGATTTTTTTAAAAGGAAACCATAACTCTGACAATAGGGCCCAAGTTTAGGATCTAGCATTTTATCTCAGTTCATAATGTGTTATTAGGACAAGGCAAGGAAAATGGCTTATAAACATGATACTCCACTAGGAAATGTCTAGACGGCTGATTTTGTTCTTTCCCTCCTCTCCTTTCTAATCGTCCAGACCTTGAACATGAGAAAGAGACTTAAGCCTTCAAACAATAGGCCAAATAAATGTCTTTCACATTCCGGAAGGAAAAAAAAAAAGGCCCTCAAGTGTTCAGTAAACTGACTGTAAGTTGGCCTACATGAGCCACAATCCTTTTTCCTTCTCTGGACTCCTCCTGGTCCCCACAGAATCATTCCACTGGCCTTGAAAAGCAGCCCTGCGACATTCTGGGGGCTTTTATCTTTCATAGTGAATTACTGTATCCAGTGCAAATCTCCTCCAGGGCTCAGAGAGATCTCTGCAAGCAAGGAATATGGAACCACTCAACTCGGGAATTGATGGGGACTTTGAAGATAAGGTAAACTGTGTTTTCTTGTTGACAAAATAATCTGAAGCTTTTGTTGTGTGTTTCCATAAAAGACTTCCCAGGCATAAATCAATATGGCAGCACCAACTCTGCGAGAATAAGAAACGATAAGTATAGTTTTCAGCACCCCGTAACCACTCATTACATTTATTTCCCAGTTTTCTTTGTTATTTCTTTCCTGTTCAAATCTGAGCCAGCACATTTTTGGCTCCCCAGCTGAAGTAGGAGGCACTGCCAATCAGCAGGAAATATAATACAGATAAGATTCATATAAACTCTTTTGAACTGGTAAAATAGCTGGATGGGAAATGGATGTTAAATTGTTTACATTTGGCACGAGAAGAAAACGTTCCATTTTTAAATTCAAAGCCTCTGCACCTTTGTAAATGAAAACAAACCGCATGGGTCATGTAGTGTTCCACTCTGTAAAAGCCATCGGGAGGCTGATAAAAGCTTTTGTAAATCACTAACGTTATCTGGGACTTGCTCAAAAGAGTCTTTGCCCAGATTAAAATGACATGACCCTCGTCCAGGGTCTTTGGAAAAACTGTGCAGCAACAACTAGCTCCCAGCATGGTCCGAGGATTGCTCTACACACAGTGGCAAGTGAGGTCTAGAAAGCTTTGCGGGAGATGCCCATGAATTCTTATTTTTTAACTTAGGTCTTTCCAAAACCCTATGAAGGTGAGACAACATGAGGGTTATAAATGTGTGGTCTGAAGATATTAGCAATGGGAAAAAGCTTCCATCTTGGCAAACTCTGGTATGCCTAGGTAGCTTCCAATGATAAAGAAAAAGTACTTTTTAAAAATGGACTGTCCAATTCCACGAAACAGAATGATAAATTCCGGGTTCATCTGAATTTTTGCACATTTCAATCATTTGCTCTCATGTCATCTAAGCATAGCCTAGACACTAGATGATGTAAAAATCACCCAGAATGTGTTTAATAGTTAAGTGAAATTAATTACAAAGCTAAATTGGGGACAGCTGACCAGCTGACTGGGCAGTGGGCCTGGGATGCCTTGTCACTGTGGCCCCCTCATGCCATCAGCCTGTGCTGTTACTGTGTCATAGCCAAATATATTGTAGTATTTACCACATGGACCGAGGAAAAGGAACAGCAGCACTATCGTTCTTCAGGGTGGCCTCACAAAGTCACATAGTGGCCTGAGTTGTTCATTAATAGTAAAATCATCTGGTCCTTATTATCAGAACAATGTTGACCTGGGAAAGAGGCAGACAGGAGGGAGCTTAGTGCATTCTACGCATCCTTTGGGAACCCTCAGCGCTCTTCTGGGTAGGCTTTCTGCCCTCCATCCGTTCCACGCGGGGAATCCCGAGCTTCCATCAGGAGTGTGTGACCAAAGCTAAGGCCCATAGCTATCTCCACCCACCTTAATCTCTTATCTATATTCAAACAATTCAATAATGTGTATGTACATCAGAAGATTATTTTCCTCCAAACTGGTGTCTAATTTCCTGAGATTCCAAAATGGTGAAGCTGGCGCAGGCGGGGGGGGAGAGAGAGGCAGGGGTACCCTCTCTGAAGCACCCTCCTTTGGAGCCATTCTCCTGCCATGCTGCATCTGAGGGCTCTTTTCAGAAGATGACTCATTGGCAAGATGAGACCCGGTTCCCTGGTCTCTCCTTGGTTTTGTAATCATCCCAGAAAGGAGGTTTGAGCCCAGACACTTGCCTCCGTCTGCCGCCTATTGAGCACCTTCTAGCCAGCACCCCACAGATTTCAAACAAGGGCCGGGCATGGAGCAAGTCAAGGAATGAGCACACAATGGGTGTCTGGCTTTCTGAGCGATCCTGAAAGGACACTTTGAAGTCAATAGGCTCAACATGGAAATCAAAAGGAAGCCTGCAGAATGCATGGAAAAGTGAGGATCATTTTCTTTAAAGTGAACTTCACTGCATTCCCCAGTGACTCAAGTGCTGTTGGCAGCCCTCAGGTTTGCTGATATTGCCACAGATTGGCACTATCTACCGCTGAGATGAAAGCGCCCAGTATTACATTAAAATAATAATAGTGTGAATGTCCAAATTAGAGAGCATCCGTGGGACGTCATTTTAAATATTCAGAGAAGTTACCACATATTCATAAACCAGCAGTTTTGTTCAATACTTGAACAAGTTTTCTACCTGAATTGAACACAACCTTCCATTAGCACCAGTGATTTGTATTCACTGCACATGAACAAAAGTAATAAACAAACTGAACTGCTATTGAAATTCAAGACAAAGAAATCACCAGGCATGCCGAGGAGAAGCAGATACTCTGAAAGGCTTATTTTTACAGTGATGAGAAATGAAACCACACCTCCATTAAGGCTTGGAGGGTTTCCTGGAAATAAGGAATCAGGACTCAGTAAATACCAGCTTGGAAAATGTTGGCAGTTATTGGGGTGAAAGGGGAGAATTAGCTCCTACCCAGAATTTGCAGAGGGATCTCTCAGGAGGAAGAGCAACAAGTGAACACTTGGGGTTTTAATTAAATTATTAACAAACAAGCCTCAGTTGGAAAGCTCATTAATAATAATGCATCTGAGATCCCTGACTTTGATGTGATCTCCCCTGACTTATTGCCGGGAAGTAGTGGGTCAAGGGAAGGACCAGGGATGCTCGGCTACCCTGTTCCCTGCTCAGTTAGAAACAGAGGCCCTTCTCCAGTGAGAGACATTAAGGACATTTGGTGGTGGAATCCACAGAGCATCATCACAGCACTGCTGTACTAATGACACACGACAGCTTAATAAAGGGGCCTGGATATAGGTGCTTTCCTGATGAGGTGATGGCATCTACTAATCGGGCTAAATGTGCCGAGGCTGGTTTGGGGTCTTTTCCTGGTAACTAGTTTATAGCTGGTAGTAGAGCAACAGCCCTCATCATTTCAGCCTGATGTGAAAGTTGCTTCTGAAATTTGTTCTTTTCTTTAAAGTTGATTCCTCCGGGATAGTTTTTGACTATGGTAGTTTGGGCTTCATAAGAAGCAGACCCAGAGGCAAGGATATGAATACAAGGAGATTATTTGGAAAGTAATCCCAGACAGGTTTCCAGGACTAGCAAATACAGCAGTCCTCCCTTATCCTCAGGGGATACTTTCCAAGGCCCCCAGGGGATGCCTGAAACCATGGATAGCATCAAACCCTATATATACTATGTTTTCCTTATACATGATAAAGTTTAACTTATAGATTAGGCACAGTAAGAGATTAACAACAATAACCAAAAATAAAAAAGTCTTTGTGTGGGCTCCATGCATTCTGGGCCAACATGTTACAGTCAATCAGAACACATTTTCTGTTCATGTCTTTCACCCACAAATTCAGTGCCTTTTCCGTCTTAACAAAGCCTGTACCACGCGCTAAGGCCAGAAGATTTACAGCCAGCATGGATTTCTTTTTCCTTCACAATTTCATGGAGAGATTTGTTCTTACTGCAGATCTTAGCAAGCTCAGCATTTAATATTTTTTCTTTCCTTAAGTAGAGAACTTTCACCTTTTCACTTAAAGGAAACATTTCATTGCTCCTCTTTGGAATATTTGAATTGCCAGCATCACTACTCTTGTGCTTTGGGGCCATCATTAAGTAAAATAAGAGTTATTTGAACACAAGCACTGAGATACCATGACAGCTGAGCTGATAGCCAAGAGGATTACAAAGTGACTAATAGGTGGGTGGGTGGTGTATACAGCGTGGTGATGCTGGACAAAAGGATGGTTTCACATCCCCGGCAGGACGAAGTGGGACAGCATGCGATTTCACCACACTGCTCAGAATGACACACAATTTAAAACTTATGAATTGTTTATTTCTGGAATTTTCCATTTAATATTTCCAGACCATGGTTGACTGTAGGTACCTAAAACTGTGGAAAGCAAAACCGTGGATAAGGGGAACTGCTGTAAAGATTCAGGGGCCCAGCTCCATTTGAATTTCAAGTAATTAAAAATTTTTAGTGTAAATTATGTTCCATGTAATATTTGGGACATACTTAAACTAAAAAAATTAGTTATTGTTTATATGAAATTCAAATGTAATTGGGCAGCCTGTGTTTAATCTGGCAACCCCAATCCCAGGAAGCTAAGAGAGTAAGGACAGGAGAGAACCAAGGGAAGGAAACCAATGCAGGCCGCACTAATGAGCAAATGTGGACAACTGTAGCTCAGTCCCTCTTGGAGACTTTGGTAAACTGTATAGAGCATACCTTAGAGTTGTCTTATCTGGATACAAAGGCACCTGGGGCATGTATCCACCATCTCCTTCCATTGTTTGTTAAGAGTTGATCCTGGGGCCATAAGTGCCCCACCCATCCTGCTCGCCCCGCGTAAGGGTGGGGAGAGCACCTTCCTGCAGTCACTGAAAGCCCTTGGCCGAGAGGCGCAGGCACTTGCAGTAGGAAGCCCTGGGTAAGTACTAAAATCTTAAGCACCAAGGGATATTGGCAGTGCCCTATTTGGTGACTATGGGCAAGTCATGGAACCTGTTCATGTCTAAATCTTCAGCTCTTTTTATTTATTGATTGATTTTAGGGAGAGGAAGGGAAAGAGAGAAAAATCATCAATGAGAGAAATATGGATCGGCTGCCCTGCATGCCCCCTGCTGGGGATCAGGCCTGCAACCTGGGCATGTGCCCTGACTAGGAATTGAACCAGCCCCCTCTCAGTGCACAGGACCACGCTCAACCAACTGAGCCACACAGGCCAGGGCTAAATCTTCAGCTCTTTACCTTTCTTCCTGGGGGCTTTTTCCTGAGGACAGTGAATCACTGATATCTTCTCTAGGAGAAGCTGCTCACTTCCCTGGCATGGGGCAGAAGGTGGGGTTGGTGTTCACCCAGTTTCCCTTACTGCCATTCTTCAGGATCGTTTTAAGACCCTGCTTCTGTGAGAGACATACTGTCTTGTTGTCAGTTCATTTGGGAGCCTAACACACGGTTCATAGTCTTCTACCACACCTCATGTCCTCACATCCTCCCATGCGACTCCCACACCTGCGAGGATGTCTCCCCTGACACCTAGGGCTCCCCCTCCACAGACCTTTACCTCGACTTCACTTCAGCCATCGGTTCCCTTAGACACATACTGCACTGTGTCCTCATCAAGCATTGCCCCCTACCAAGAGTAAATTCACATGCTGACCCCCACCAATTCTTACCTTTCCGCCCCCTTAATGAGCCACCCTTTAGATATGATGACCCTGCTGAGACCCAGTACTCTGGACCCCTCTACCAGTCTCACCCAGACTTCACTGTGCTTCCTGTCCAGGTGAGACTGCATGGTTCATGTCTCTGAACTCACTCTTTGCCAGTGATTATTTTAACACTCCAGCCTAACAAAACCCTCACTCAGTCATCCATCTCTCCATTTCCTCTGTATCTAGTCCTGAGCAGTGGTGTCCTGCTGGTCAGCATCACAGAACTATGGGGAATGATGCCTCTCAAAGGTCGTGATCTCTAGTCTGAACTGGCCCCTCCATGCTCCTGGCAATCCCATTACATTTTTATAAGGTGTTTTCTCTCTCTCTGGTTCTTTCTAGCAGCTATTTCAAATTCGCTTTATTTTTCTCAAACTTTCTCTCTCCCTCACACAACCTTCCTGCTGGGATTTCCCCACCTGATTTTTCTTTTTCACTCTTAAGATGTGATTGTACCACTGTTTCCTGCTTCACACACACACACACAGACACACACGGACACACACACACACTAGAAGCCACTGTTTGAGACTTCTCTCAGATTCTTGCCATGGAAATCATACATTTTCTCTCCTCTTCCTCTCCCTCTTCTTTTTCAATTTCTTTTTTTTTGGTATGGTGGACAATCGGTCGCATATTTGTCACATCAGTCTCTCCCTGTCTCCTCCGAGCTGCTTTGGTCATTCCCTCTGGGAAGCCGGGCCTGCTCTCTGCTTCGCCCATACCCCAGTGTGGGTCAGGTGTCCTGCTCGTGCCCTCCCATGGCACCCCCTCACCTTGCACTGAGAACACTAATGATGTAGTCACCCACCAGTCCTTAGCCATAAGCTTAAGGGAAAAAAGAAATAATAGTTCTGACTAGTTTATAACTGTTAAGTTCATAGTTGTAAGCTCAGTAGATATTTTTTGAATAAGTAAATAAAAAAATGAAAAGAAAAATGAATTGGCTTTGTATGGTTTCCCATGCTCCTTAGAACATTAGATTTCAATAAGACCTGTTAAATCTACAGAGATTGTGAGTACCACATCTATACTTTTTTAAGTGACCCTGAAACAAACGCATAAATCAATCTATTTAGTCAATAAAATGGCCCATTATTGGAAACTGGGTCTCCTTATTTGATGAATTTGAAAGGTTAATTCAATCAGAATGAAGAGATCTTACAGCTGCACCTAGACTCAGTTGGGGTTAGACCTCGGTGGGAATTACAGTGCTTCAGCAATGGGATGATTAAGAAACTGAACGAAGAAGAAATGCTGCTACTGATATAAGCATCGCTATCCCATCAGTCCTTTCTCATTGGATTTCTTCTATCACTCATAACAAATGAGAATTGCTACTAAGGATGTGGGTGTCATTCCTTAGTGTACATGTATATCAAAATATAAAGTTAACATCTTGACCATCACCTTCTTCATTCTATGTAAGACTTCTCACTAAACAACCCCAATATGTCTACAATTTCTACTTTAAAGTTTCAACAGAAGATTATGGGTTCTTCTATTTCAGTGAAAATGTGAATAAAATTTTAGTCAAGGCATCCAGAGGAATCAGCACATTTTGGTGATTTTTTTCTCTCTCTCATTGAATAAATGCATTCATAATTTCTCTGAGCAATTTCCATTCCAAATCATCAGTTACAACCCAATCCAGAAGTTCATTCTGTTGGGTACCCTATGATTTCATTAGCAGTTATACAGCTCATAATTAATGATATTGTAAGATACCTTAAAGCACATTATATTGGTCCCCAAATTGCAAAGAGCAAAAGGATTTGGATAAGAGTAAAGCACATCAATATCTAAGACCAAATATAGAGTCAAAATACATTTAATTATCTACAGGGTAATTTTGATATTTGCCTCAGTGGGTCTATATGATTAAAAATTTAAATGCCATCATTCTTTCTTTGACTCCATAAAGCACTGCCATTAGCTTCTCACTAACTAACAATAATGGTGAGGAGGTGTGTAAAATTCCAGAAAGACAAAGAATTTCAAAGTGTTTGATAAAAATTACTTGAACACATTTTTATTTTTATTTACTTGTTCATGAAATTATGGATTCTTCCCTTGTTCCTCTTACACCTCACTTTCTCCATCTTCCCATCTTAAATCTACCCCCTTCTAGTTTGGAAAAAATAGGAACAAGATCCCATAGTAAGCTCAGTGGCCAGACAATATATTGAGCGTTAACGTGACCTGTTCCATGAAGCCAGGCTGCACTGGGAAAAGTAGCTCAAGTCATGATGAGCAGGCAAAGCATGGGAAATGAAGAGCTGATCATATTTCTTGATTTTCTTTAATTTTATACCCCCATGTTACTCTACTTCCCAATACTAAGAGGTTAAACACTTGCCAAATTAGACTTATAATAGAGATTTATTTTATTTTATTTTTTAAAAAGAGGGTAAACATAGATGAAGAAGGCAGGAGGTCATTGTATCTAATAATTGGGATAAGATATTCAGCCCTGAATTTAACTCCGAGTTCCCCAGAAACTAGTTCTAAAAGGAAACCCAGTGTATCATAAGTTTCCCAATATTTGAATTTAAATTTAAAGATAGTTAAGAAGTATGGGTACATGGCAGTGAATTCTGAACGAAACGTGTTAGGGATTATAAATTGTTACAGAAGGGATGTTAAAAACAAAGTGGAAAATGCTTTCTCAAAACAATTGAACCCCATACTATTCTTTCATTTGCTTATTAGAACTTTTTCTTTCCATTTTGAAGATTTGAAAAAATGGACTCATGCAGAATCAGAAGGAAAAGGAGCGTACAGACTTCATATTTAATTCCCCTCTGTGGGACCTTTCTTTTGGCTTCGTGGTGGTCTGAAGCAGTAGAGACGTAGCTCTTAATGGAGGTATTGGGGGTGCTATATATCACTTCAACACACTGCTTTAGTCCATAAAATTCCTAGAGACAGAGCTATCTTTATGAGCCATCGCGCAGTTTTAGGAGGACATTAGAGGTTGGACTAAGTCCATGTTTGGCTGCTTATATTAAATTATCATTCCAAAATTGGGTGCGTTTCAACAGGGCTGGCATGGAACACACTCATTCTTGCTATCACCAAGCCAATGGACCCAGAGCTGTCTCTGCCTTTCCGTGTCCTACCCACCCCGTCGTTCACCCGCGGTTGATGGCACCAAAGCTGGCTCAGTGAAGAAAACGAGCACTTCAAGAGTTCGGCCACTGTATTCTAAATTCAAACGTTTTATAAATCAATGCATATAAATAAGGAAAATCTTTACTTAAGAGCAGTTTTTGCCACAGAATACTTTGGTTTGGTTTGATCATATTTTTTATTTTGATCTTGGCTATGTAGTTTAGGCTGGAACAGGTGTAGAAGTTCCAGGATGTGATGTAAAAGGCCAAGATAAGGGTGCCAAGATAGCAACCAGAAAATAACTGAAATCTCAAGAGGGAATCTTTTCAGCCATATCCTCCCTGATTTTTCAAAGGCTGACACTAGTCAGTTTTAACTCAAGTGACTGATGGAAGTATACATTCTGCTCTATTAAGCATATGCCCAGTGGTTGCTGGGACCAGTCAGCCTTTAAGCTCAGGCCTGCCACATCTTTGCAGCAAGCCTCTCTTTAAATCCATGTCACACCTTCAGATGGGTTTACGACTCACAAAAACCTCCATAGCTGTCCTCCTAATTATTCTCAAGTCCAGCTGAGGTCACAGTCTACCATAGCCAGGCAAGCTCTCGTTTGAGTGGAATGAGGCAGCACCTTGAAAATGGAGGTAACGGAAACAGTTTCATGTAAATAGCAGTTGATGTGACTTCCATATACACTGTTATGTAAGGAATTCTACTGTGTTCTGTTTTTTCCTGTGATGATTACTTCCATGTATTTTATTTTATTTTTTATTTATTTATTTTTTAAAAATATATCTTTATTGATCTCAGAGAGAGGAAAGGAGAGGGAGAGAGAGAGAGAGAAACATCAATGATGAGAGAGTCATTGATCGAGCCCACAACCCGGGCATGTGCCCTGACCGGGAATTGAACCCCGATCGCCTGAATCCTAGGTCGATGCTCAACTGCTGAGCCACGCCGGGCGGGGCACTTCCATGTATTTTAAAAAATTTAATTCCTACACTTGCTTATTCTTTTTTTCTCCTTAGTACTACTATGATTTGCAGATGCCCTAAGAAAACACTTCTGCCTTGGAGGCACCCCAGTTAACAATATCAATGGTTTCTTAATGCTGCTCATCCATACCTGCCTGTGATCTCCTGCCTGAATCCTAACCTTCCCTGCTCACCAGACTCTCCTTGTTTGCTGTGGCCTAAGCTGCTGGTCTGGGTAATGATTTTAGGGTCCACTCCAAATTTCCTGCTGTTGACTATTGGTCTAGGAAGGCTGTACCTTTCCCTTCAGTGGCTGAGCCCTCCTGGCCCCAGCGGGATGCTTTTTCCAAGCCACGGCTTTACTCAGACCTGAAGTGCTCAAGTTCACCTCAGGTCCAGATTGCTTATCTGAACCCTGGCTCATTCCCGACTGTGAGTTCCTGGGTCTTCCCAGAATTCTCTGGTCCTGGACCACTGCTTTTCTTCTCAGTGTCTCCTTGCCTCTCCTGGATTCAAAAATGGTTCTCATCTCTGACCACCTTCATTGCCTGCTGTCATCCTGGCTTTAAACCTAGGAGTCACATTTGGTATTGTCCCTCCCTTGTCCAGAACCACTTGCACAATATTTGGACTTCTCAAATTATTGCTAGAGATCATTGTTCTCATCTAAGGCTCTTGTTTTAATTAATTTTGGCCTAGTTCAGGCCTGTGTCATTCCCTCCTATTTTCCATACACTTGGGACACAATTACCAGATTACTCTTCTAGAAATACCACTTTAATTGTAAGACCTTACAGCTCAAGTGCATGTATACATTCCTTTTGTTGACAAAATAAATTCCAAAATCCAAACATAGGATTTTATAGATAAGCCCACACCTATTTTTTAACCAATATTTTACCTGTCCTATTTACCTTATTCAACTGGTCAATACGCCATCCCCCAAATATACCTCTTACATCTTGTACTGCTCAGCTTGCTCATAGCACTGTCCTTCCCTTAGATACCTTTGAGTAAGCCAGATAATCCATTAAGAGCTCTACAGTATTCGGTGTAAAATGAGGTGATGCGATAAGATGAATCCTAAAATCCTTTCAAGCTTAGAATTCCATGATTCAGAGGCATCCTCCAAGGCCTCCAAGTTGTCGCTAAGGCCATCTGTGTCTGCTTCACACCCACAGTGAACACTTCTTTCTCTGACTCTATTTTGCCCTTTCTCCCACTATCCATTTGGCCCATAAACACATACATCCTTGTATGACTGTCTAACTTGTCATGTGTCTCTTTTCTCTTTAAATCTTCAGTCAGGGGACCCAGGTATTTCACCATCACCTTGTAGTTGTGACTGTCCAATCATTATCATTTGATGGATGTTCAGTGAATCAAATCATTAGTGAAAGTTGCTGGAAAAATAAATTAGAAACATAGGTATCACAAGGGGCCTCGTTAAATGTACTCTCACTGGTCTAATTGCATTTAATTAAGTCCCTTGGGAAATAATTGCCCCTTAGGCCATGTCATCCAAGGTCAATGTTACTTATCGTAATCAGAACATCTCCTAGGGGTTATGAAGCAATTGCATAGCATTTGGACTTGTATCCATGATTTGGCTGTGGCATTATTTTAATTTTGTGTCTGAAACATCTGAATTCTAAAGTATAGGAAGAAAACTTTGTAAATTAGGCCAAAAAATGTTCATTCAGACCTGTTTACACAGTCATCCCAGATTTCCTCACAGCTTCTGTCCCCATGCAGTGGCTTTCTTTACAGAGGCCCTGGACTCACATCACATGATATAATGACTCTGGGAAAATGAGCTAAGAGAGGTAATTGAAAGTTAAAGTGATGTAGTGTTTTTAATAAGTATGATTTTGGTTTTTTAAATCTTGAAATGTTAAAATAAAATAAATTATTGTGTGCTAGCTTTGAGTAACCACCATGGCATTAGCCTCTGGACATGTTAACCAAGAAGCTAATAAATATAATAGATGAATAGTTAGGTTTTACTCTTTTGGATACATTTTTTTAATCATTACAATTATGGGCTATGTCTTGAATCTACAGACAACTGCTCTATAATCTCAAGTGGAGTTCATGATCAAAGAAAATGGTTACAGGCACTGTGGAACCACCCTTGTCTATTTTGTCCTTCAAGTTTTGGAGAGATGTTTAGGTTGATTTATAGATTTTTCAAAACTATGCATCATTTACTCAAAAAATATTTTTTATGCAGAAGTAAACTTTGTCATTGTCTAAAGTTATTCTAAAGGGGCAGTGGGCTACTCATTGAACAAAATAAAAAATTCTGAACAATATTAGAAACCAGGGATACTATTTCTTTTGATTTGGAATAAATGTGTGAGAGGGCATCGGGATGGTGATGCATAGTTTGGGAAGGATGAATAGTATAAAGGAGGAAAAAAACACACATTAGACGCAGGTCAGCATCTGGGACTTTATCCCAATTATGTCCTTCCGGTGCCCTGTGACCTTAAGCTCATCATTTGATGTCTTTGTGCTTTAATTTCTTCAATTGTAATATGGTAATAATAACTGCTCTACTTACTTTTATTGAGTTCTTAAAAAGATTGAGATAAATTTTAAAAGACAAAAAGTTACGTGGCTATCCATGTTTTTAACCTGTTAGCATTTTTTCCCTCCTATGAGCATTGAGAGCTGTCCTTCGAGTCATTTGGAAACAGTTTATCTCAACCTCATTTTTATCCACCCAGAATAAAAATCTAGTCTTTTGGTATAAGAGAATCATGATAACTAGGAGCTATAACAGTTGTTAATTTGTTAATTTCAACTTAACAAAGTCCTGCTTTTGGTATGGTATGAAAATCTTTGTCAAATCCCCTTTTTAAAATAAGAATAATTTCTGTTGATTACATTGCTCACTTTTGTCTCTTATAATTTACCTTAATTTTTATATTAATATTTTAACTCCCATGAGAAATAAAATTAAAGGTGGCAAAAAAAACCAGTCTTCATATATGTACATCCAATTCAGAAGTCTATAATTTCTCATCTTTTTCACTTAAATACCCTAAAACCTTTTTCCAACCAGCAGTTAAAAGATTGTCTTTGAGCCTGACCAACATTTTGAATACATTTTTGCAGTTCGTTTATGCTTGTGTTATTTTTCCAATTCCTGAAAAATATAACTTGGAGTTCTTAAAAAGTCATTGCATTTGGTTTTTAAGTCTGAATACCTTTTACACATTACTTGATTAGAAACATGTTCCATAGACTAACTAGCTCCGTGCTGCATGCATTTTATTTTTAAAATTAAAAATTTAAATTTAATTTAATTTTTCTATTACCATTTGCCCCTCTATGCCCTCTTCCACCTCCACTGATCCCACCCTGCCATCCCCACACAACAGTCCATGTCCACGAGTTCTCTCTCTCTTCTTATTTTCTCTTCTGCTCAATCCCTCTCTCTTCCCAACACCCCCCCCCCCCCCCCCGCCCCACCAGAGCTGTCCTCCTGCTCTCTTTGACTCAATTTCTATTTTGCTGCAAGCATTTAAAACCGTGTTTCTTCACCACTAGGGCATGGTAAGACATATCAACAGTGCTTCTGGCCCGTACATTCATGTTCCCATGACAAGTGGCAAGGCATAGTGAGCAGTAGTCTATTCCCAGAAGCCATTTCTAAGCTTGGGCAGTAGCACTAATTTGACCATACATGGAGTTGACTGCATCTCACATAAATATATTGACTAAACCCAATAAATGTCTCCCAAAGTGAATTTTCACTAATCTAGAATCCAAAAATTCTTGTGGCCACTCTAAACCCATCCAACAAAGGGAAAGTGTGATGGCGGGAAAATCAGAATAGAACGAGACAGTAGTTTTACCCAATTACAGTTAAAATACCTTTCCTCTCAAACTTTAAAAAATAGATGAGCACGTGAGCACATTGCTAGGACTCTTACCGGGGACTGTGCCCATGCAAGTGAGGGGTCTTGGTCCTTCAGTGTTACAAGCATGAGCTCAAGGGAGTGGGAGACACTTATTGGATGAGTCCATTAAGAGATTTAATCTATAAATATGACAGTCTTTACCCTAAGTTCTCAAGCATTTAAAACATTTTTATTTTTATTTCTTTAAACAACACTTTATTAAATTTATTGGGGTGACAATGGTCAATATGAACGTATAAGTTTCAGGTGTGGGTTTCTGTTACAAGACCTATATATTGCTCTTGTGCCCACCGCCCAAAGTCATATCTTCTTCCGTCACCATATATTAAAATCCCCTTCACCCGCCATCCCCCTGTTCCCTTCCCTCTGGCAACTGCCACACTGCTCTTTGTGTCCATGAGTTTCACTTTGAAATCCTACATATGAGTGAAGTCATATGGTTCTTGGCTTTTTCTGACTGACTTACTTCGCTTAGCATAATATTCCCTCTCCATCCATGTTGCTGCAAATGGCAGTGTTCCACCCTTTCCCATGGCTGCGTAGTGCTCCACTGCGTACACGTACCTCATCTTCTTTATCCAGTCCTCTATCTCAGGACACCTTGGTTGTTTCCATGTCCTGGCTACTGTGAATAACGCTGCAATGAGCATAGGGGTGCGTATATCTTTGCGAGTACATGTGCTTGAGTTTTTAGCATATATACCCAGGAGAGGGATTGCTGGATTGTATGGTAGCTCTATTCTTAATTTTTTGAGGGATCGCCAGACTGCTTTCCATAGTGGTTGCAACAGTCTACATTCCCACCAGCAGTGAATGAGGGTTCCCTTCTCTCCATAACCTCTCCTAAAATATTTTTAGGGTACGTTGACTATATGTGCACCACCGTCTCTATGTCAAACATTTTCAGGTACAGCTTAATATTTCCATGTAATTTTCCACCTTTAATACAAGATGAACCACATTTTTATTTTAAGGCATTCATGTATTTTTTGTTTTTCAATTACAGTTTACATTCAATATTATTTTGTATTTGGTTCAGGTATACAGCATAGTGGTTAGACAGTTATATACTTTATAAAGTGTTCCCCTCGATATTTCTAGTACCTGCCACCTGGCACCATGCATAGTTATTACAATATTATTAACTACATTCTCTATACTATACTTCCCTGTGACTATTTTCTAACTGCCAATCTGTACTTCTTAATCCCTTCACTTTTTCCACCCACTTTCCCAATCCCCCTCCCCTATGGCAACCACCTGTCCACTCTCTGTGTCTATGAGTCTGTTTCAATTTTGTTTGTTCATGTATATTGTTCTTCAGTTTCCACATATAAGTGAGATCATATGGTATTCATCTTCCTCCTACTGACTTATTTCACTGAGCACAATACCCTCTAGGTTCATCCATGCTGTTGCAAATGGTAAGGTTTGTTCTTTTTCGTGGCTGAGTAATATTCCATTGCATATAGATACCACATCTTTATCAAATCATCTATTAATGCTTCCATATCTTGACTATTGCAAATAATGCTGCAATGAACACAGGAGTGCATATATTCTTTTGGGTTTCCTTAGATATATGCCCAGAAGTGGAATCACTTGGCCATAAGGCAGTTTCAGTTTTAATCTTTTGAGGAAACTCCATAGCGCTTTCCACAGTGGCTGCACTGTCTGCATTCCCACCAGCAGTGCACTTGGGCTCCCTTTTCTCCGCACCCTCCCCAGCACTTGCCATTTGTAGATTTATTGATGAAGCTATTCTGACGGGTGTGAGGTGGTATCTCATTGTGGTTTTAATTTGCATTTCTCTGATGATTAGTGACGTTGAGCATCTTTTCAGCAGTCGCTTCAAAATTTTGGATTCTCTAATACATCCTTGGAGTCTCATTCATCAACTGTCTATAAAACATTAGTCATAGTTGATACAAAGGGGTATAGCTTTGTAAAGTTATTCCCACAATTTAACTGTTATTACTTACCAAAATCTCATTATTGGTCAACAATGTGAAAACGCTTCCCCTTGGCCAGGTTAATTTAAAATAGTGTTGTGGTTTGGGAAAAAAAATAAGTTTCCATGAGATTTTCCTTATCTCTGTTTCCCATCTGGCTTGCTGTTATAAACATTGAATCCAGTGTTTGCTGCCAATGTTTCCCAGAAAGCCTTATAATTGCTTGGAATTTGTATGAACAGTTCCAGTCTGGTGCACAATTAGGGATGCACTATAAAATTTTCATTGCTCGGTTTACGTGAAATTATAACATGGGTAGGGGAACAACAACATCCATAGTTGCAGACTACAAAAATGATTACTAGAAATTTGCAAATAATAATAATAGATAAAAATTTTGATTTGCAGTTATAAGCCCCAAATGAAGAAATTTTAATCCAAGCATAGATCTAGAATAACTTAATGAGAAACTTTATATGTAAAAAACAAAAAAAACTTGAAGCTTGGAAATTCACAGGGTTCAGGAGAAAAAAAGGAAAGGAGGACTCACAGCTCTGCGCTTTCTCAAGTAAAAAGGCTTTAACACAAATACTCATTGACTCCAATAAAAAGCAACCTTTTTTTGTTTTGTTTTTGGTCCATACCTAAGGAAACAGAGAGGTAAGTAAATAGCCACAAAAAGCTATTGGTATCAATGTCCTGCCAAGATCTCGCAAATTCATCCAATTGGCATTCTTCATTTTTGAAATAAGCTAATTGTGCAAAACCTTTCTAAAGAACTTCTTGTCGTGCTGTGGACTGTAATTTCCACCACTGCTGCACTTCTGGAGGCTCCAAAATTGCTCTACCATTGGCCATGCCATTAGAGTCTATCCGTGAAGCTCAGTGGATGGTAGTTGGTCTGTGCCAGTTAGTGTTCGGGAGTGTTTGTGTGTGTGCCAACAACTAATTGAAAAGTATTCGGTCCCACGCTTGCACTTCAAATGTTTCAGCTCTGTGGGCATATAAAATTAAAATAATAGCACTGCTGGGCTCTTGGACTAAAATTATATTTGAGTGGAGAAGCCAGGTGGAATGGAGATAATTCAAATAGTGGTAAATTAGGATTTCTGCAGCCCTCTTGCTATGAAGGCTTGCTGTGAGAGGACCGATATACAGAGGGAGAAAATGCATCAGCTGGTCAGAGTCTACTGGAGTAGAAACAGCAATGTTACAGCAACTCAATATCAGATCTAGAAGTATGATCTCTCTCTCTCTCTCTCATCTATCTATCATTATCTATTTATCATCTATCTATCTATCTATCTATCTATCTATCTATCTATCTATCTATCTATCTATCTATCATCTATCTATCAATCTATCTATATCTATCATCTATCTATTATCTATCTATCTATCTATCTATCTATCTATCTATCTATCTATCTATCTATCTATCATCATCTATCATCTATCATCATCTATCTATCTATCATCATCATCTATCTATCTAATCATCTATCATCTATCTATCATCTATCTATCATCTATCATCTATCTAATCGTCTACCTATCACTTCGCTACTAATTACCTTACCTACCTATCTACCTACCCACCTACTTAATACATAAGGAGATATTCAGTGGCTCTACCTTCACCAGTCCATCTGCAGGTGAGAGGACACAGGGGAGACAAACTGATCTGTCAAGGAAATGGAGGGTTCCAGAGTGAGATGACTCTAAAACTGTAATGGACCCTGGAGGAATATAGCAGTCACATTTTGACTCAAGAAGTCATTCAAACTCTGAATTTCCAAAGCCTGAAAGATTGACAATGCAGCGCATGTTTCCTGAACTTTGTGCAAAGTTTAAATGCCACTAGTTACAGGTTTTGACACTTCTGACTTGTCAACTATGATTCTATTGCTTGGTTTTCCATGGATATTTGTGTACCTTCCAGACCCACCACTTGTGTCCTTCAATCTGGATACTTGTGTCCGTCAACATGGATACTTGTGCCGTCTTACTGTTGGAGTCCAAATGGCACAATCGAAGACAATATACCCAGATTTTAGGAACCATGGCCAGAATGGCCTGACTTTCTTTCTTAGTGAATTTAAATATAAAGAATGGCAGATTCCCACAGTTCTGACTCTGCTATTGAACATGTGGTTGATATTAAGCAATTCACAGGCAACAGTTTGCAATATTGTGAGCCTCATTGATCTCACCAGAAATTTGGGCCTACTAGCTCTAGCCCACCATATAGATTATTCTGACAGTGAAATTAGATAATGATTTCTTTCCTAATACTTTTCTCTTTCCAGGTTTGTTGTACAAAGAGTATATAGAAAACAACTTGTATCTTTCATTTTTGTTTGTTTTAAATTTGACCACATGCTTTGATGTCAGATAATTCTGTCAGCAATGTATAGCTGTGAGACCATAAATCTCCTAGAGTCTCTTTTTTCTTATAAGTAAAATAAGAATAATAGTGATTATATTGAAGGGTTGTTAGAATTATTAAATAAGATTTTCTATTTGCATATGTATGCATATATATGTATACCTATGTACTTTACATATATACATGATATATACATACATACTTCATACAGTTAGGTAGTATACTGATTAATAATAGCAAGTATTATTGATTTAGTTATGTGCATAATATTATAAACATTCAAAGTAGCAATGTATTTAAAGAGAATATATGTTCTTGAATGGTTCAGTAAATAAAATATCTATCTTTGGAAATAAGCTTATGATTTGCCATATATTATTCAGAAAACTTGGTAGCTATAAAGATACATCTACAATTTGGCTCACATCAAAAGTTAAAAAAAAAAAAAAGTCAACCATCTTGGAAAATAGTGTCACCTACATTGAAAACAATTGGATCAGAAATCTGGAGATATATTAATTGCCTTTTCACCCTAGAAAACAGATTCAAAAAGCCTTAAACTTCTACTCTTGGTGAGGCAGTGTGGCCATCATCCTAAATATGAGCCTCACCTATGAGAGTAACTACATACTTCCAATTTTCCTTTTCACTTCCTCCCTCCCTTGTGAACCTATTGAACTGCCAGTTAGTCCGAAAAGTTAAAGTATAAGAACCCACAAAAAAATCCCTCAAATCCCTTCAGATAAAGCTCTCGAGATTTACTTGGAGATGAAGATAACCACAGAATGAGGACAACATTTTGAAGTTTCCCAAGCCAAAACTGTCCACAGAAAGGATTGATTGTGAGGTATTCTAAAAGTTCCCTCTCAAGTTTCCTCTTTGAAGGAAAAGAAACTATATCTAGGCTGTGGCTTCAGAATGCCCAAGAGTTTTCTTGCATTGCAAAATCTTCTCTAAGAAGCATTTCTGAACTGTGGCTGTCTGTATTGCAAGGTGGTGTCTCTGACTTTAAATGTGGAGTGTATCCAGTGTTAGATGAATTTAGTCATTAATTCTGCCCCTTTGAAAATGAAGGCGAAGTCTAAAGTAACAGCATCATATCTGTCCCCTAGAGAAAGAACCCTGCCTGTACAATCGCCTCACAGACGCTCTCTATTGGCACTTGCGAATTTGTTACCCTTGGGAATAGCACAGAGAAATCCCTAAAAGGATTTTGGAGTGACACTGCCGAAGTATCCTGGGAACTACTGCTGGGTTCCCTCCAGTCCGCACTTGATCTCTATTACCAATTTCTGACCCTGAGCAAGCCACTTAACCTTTCTGTAACTCAGCTCTCTCAACTGTAGAACAAGCCCCATAATATTTGTAACTTAACTCCCCAAATGGAATGTTGTAGAGACGAATGAAGCAAAGTTTCCAAAATGCTTGGAGGTCTGGCTTGAAAGTGTGCTGAAACGTGGAGCACAAAGTGAAGTCCTGCTCTGCCTTGTGTAGAGCTGAGCACGGGGACCAGTCTTGTGATTTTCCCAGTGAGGACAGCATCTGAACAGCAATCTCCTCCAGCTCCTGGAGGCTGTGTGTAGGCTGACCGATCAGCTTGAATGCACAGGGTCACTGCAACTCACTGCTTGAGCCTGCACCCTTCCTGCCCAGCCTAAGTTGGCTCAGACTGCTCTTCCCACCCCTGCATCCCTCTGCCACATATTGTCCCTCACTTTTAAAATACCAAATACCCTTCCCCTTTCGTTTTTTGTTTTTGACACCATTTTATTATACAGTTGTCCCCTGATATTAAAAAAAGATTAAGTGCTGTTAAGTATATGCACCTTTAAATGTCGCTTAAAAATGTAAACTCAGAAGCGAGAATGAGGGAAATCAATGGGATTAAAGAGTATTAAAGGTCAATGCTATTTAACCTACATTACGTTAGTCTGATCCTCAGAAGAAATGTTGATGACAATCACTAGATCAAGTTAGGAAGTTATTTTAATGCTAATGTCTGTTTATAGGCTTTTAGGATAAAGGTATACTTGTTGGCTTCCTGTCTTAGTCACATCCTGAGATAGTTCTATTTGAAATCTCCTCTTTAATCAACAGTGAGCATGGTACCTAACTCTCTTTCCTTAGCACACACCTTGGCTTCTCTCTTGCCTGCTTGCTCCCCAACACAAGTACACAGACGTGCTCATGGAAATAGTTACTATCCAAGGACAGGTTATTGAAATTGAACAGATAGAGGCCCAGGTTAAGATGTAGATGCCAAAAAGCATCATTGCTAGTAGGTCCTCCCTTACTAGCAATGGACAGTGGCTTTCTCGCTGTCCCTAAAATTCCCAGATTACTCATTCCCTTAGGTAAGAAATTGAAGATTGTCAAGATTCAAATATTTATAAACTTGTCAATACTAATATCTTGGATGTCAAAAGAATGCAAAATGATACTGGTCAGTTTTGATCAAGGGGAGCAGGATACATGTGCCTGTTGATTGGGATGTTACTAAGCTGGGGATGTCAGAGGCTGTATATATGTAGCAGAGAGGCTTCTGGGCAATAAATTAATAACATAGCACTGGGTATACAAAAATGATGATGGAAGCCTAAAGGCACGTTGGGGAGTTCTAACACCATGGTGATAGGGTTCAGTATTATGTTACATGTACAAGTTAAGGGAGTACAAATATTCTTTATATATTAAAGAGATAACTCAGTTTTACTGGTGGAAGTGGGGGATCCCTTTCCGCACTGGGTGCTGGGGGTTGGGTCCTTAGGATATCTTGAGAAAAAGAATTTTCTTTCTTTTTTTTTTTTTTAATATATCTTTATTGATTTCAGAGAAAGGAAAGGAGAGGGAGAGAGATAGAAACATCAATGATGAGAGAGTCATTGGTCGGCTGTCTAGCCCGCAACCCAGGCATGTGCCCTGACCGGGAATCGAATCCCGATTGCCTGGATCCTAGGTCGATGCTCAACCGCTAAGCCATGCCCAGCCAGGAGAGAAAAAGAATTTTCTAAGACTCACTTGGGAGGAGAGTGATTTTTATTCATGTAGAATTACATAACTAGGCTTCAAAAATCCCATTTCCCTTGAACCAGTCCTGGAAAAGGGACAGCTGAGGATTCAGCAGAGCTAAAAGCAAAGCCAGTGTCCCAAACTTCTGTTCCATGGTGGAATTGGGTCCACTATAACATCAGGCTAGTCCATTAGTCCATTGTGTGTGGTCCACATGGCCTTGAGCCATGTGGCTGAATACAGGGGAACTTGCCATCTGAAACAGGAGAGCCAGGAGCCTAGCATGCAAGATAGAGCAAGAGAGGGAGCTCCTTTGTTTAGGAGTTTAAACATCTCATCTTCCTGGCCCTTGAAGTGACCACACCTACTCTGGCCAATAACCTGTTCCCAGATGTGACTGACAGGCAAGTACCTTCCCTGTGTCACCCAGACTTTACCGGGCATGTGTCTCTTTGGCCTCCCCTTTGCTCCTTTCCAGTCAATTAATAACTGGGTTATTACAACAGTATCATTAGGATCTTAGTAACTCCTTCCAAATAGCTGGAGGAATCCTTCCGATGGGGTATTAGCAGTGTCCCATGAGGTCACAGGAAGGGGAGCCAGAGTCAATAGTTGAATCTTCATTATAATGATCAGTTTCTTCCCACATCAGAATTCCTGAGTTTTTAACAATTGCCTTTTTGTTTAAGCAAATATTTTTTTATTAAATTTGGTTTGTCTTCATCAGTCTATTCTAAGTGCAGTTTTCACTAAATAAATCCATGCAAATATCTGTTAAGACCTAAGTTTGTTAACAGCACAGGTTTCAAAGTAGTTGCATGTTTATTCCATTTCAGATTTTCTACACTTCAGCTATTCAAATACCACCTTCATTATTTTTTTCCTATCTGTACACTATTGCAGTATCACTAATACTTTAAAGAAATTAACTTAATTTACTTAAATTTATATTGAAAGAAAACTATACATCACTACCAGAAATGAAAAAAAATTATCACTTACTGAAAGTAAAAAATAACCACACATAAAATTGTAATAAAAATAAACCAATGATATGTTTTGCCTGTTAGAGCTTTGAATGTGAGGCTGCTCTCTGTTTGTTAAAATGGGTAATTAGCAGATATTAGAGAATTAATAAAGACATACAACCTCAAACCAATACTTTTCTCCTGTAGCTAATCAGAAGAATTGAAAGAAAATTAAGAAGGAAATAATGTTATTACTATGTGATTGAATATACTTATTATCATGTCTGGGTTCCAAATAAAATGGCCTGAGTAATATCAGTGCTTTAAAAATGCCATTTGAAACCATTTAATTTTGCTTTCTAAATTGGCTCCTGTCATGGTTGTGTATCAATATTCCTATGCTGCCTCAACTTTATCTTAAAGTCAATGGTCTTTACAAAGCAATTACCTTGACTAATATGCCTGGTTTCTACTACTTTTAGTTTCTAGCTCTATGTGTGTCATTTGCTCCCAGGTAACCCGAATCTGGTTCTTTTTCTTCTGACGAGGCTTCTAGAATAAGTTCAAACTATGACAAACATCGTCATGTTTGTGAAGAATCATTATATTCTTTCCATGGGCAGATACTATTGTGTATCCACCCCTGGCTGGCCCCTACAGCCTCGAAGGAGTCGCTCAGGCTTTTGGAGCCGAGGCGTCACTGGGAACAAGTCCTGCCCAGCTTCTCTAGTTCCTTGTTGCTCCAAGTGTGGTCCAGGGCTGGCAGCATCAGCTGGGAGCTTGTTAGAAACTGCAGGTGCTCGGTCCCCACCTCAGTCTTAGTGAATCAGAATCTGCATTTAACGAGACACCCAGGTGATACTAAGGTTGAAATTTGAGAAGCACCAGCTAGTATGCTCTCTCTGTATCCCTCTGTTCGTCTTGGTTTCTCGACTACCCCTGACCCCAGCGTCCTCCTCACCCTTGGACTTTTAACCTCTTAACTCAATGGCTCTCAGTCCTGGATGCACACTAGAATCATATGGAGATTTTTATTTATTTTGTATTTGTGATTGCTAATCCCTAGCCCCACAGGTTTTTATTTTTTATTTTTTTAATTTATTGGGAATAGTGTCTGCATATTAGTTTTAATTGCCCCAGGTGATTCTACCGTGCGGCTTGTATTGAATACCTTACCCTTTAGCTTCACAAAATCATTCTAGTGGCAGTGTCTCCTGTCCAATAAAACACAGTACGTCCAGTTGAGTCTCCTTGTCCTGCGTATCAGTTGTCCTGCATCAAGGGAAAGTAGCTGATCCGTTTTACCCTCTAAACAATCTAAGGAAGAAAATGCAAGTGGCCAAGGCAGCATCAGCAGCAACATGACACTTTTTCACTGCTGCCCTCTAAACCAACCATATCTATCATTATGAGTATATCAGCTTGTGTTAACATATTTAAAATTTGTCTGGAGCTACTGGCCCATTTTCTATTTCTAAAATGACTTTAGAGACATAAATGATGTAGCTTTCATAAAAACTATAACTCAATCCACAAGGAGAGAATTTTGTCATTGTGGAATTTCAGACATAACCACAATGTATTCAAATAACATTTAAGAGTGGAAAAAATGGCTGGGGAACAAAAAAAATTTATTTTGGAAAGATTTGCCTCATGTAAACCTCATGTCAATAACTCTTCTGTCCCATCTATGTATTTGCTCCCACCAGATAGCGTGGATCTGCCTGTGCTTTCAGTTGACTTTTTTCTTCATTGGAAACCTTTACAAAATGTGTCCCAGAGGGCAGTTGGGTCACCACCAAGTGTCATACTCACTGCTCCTGCTTCCCTGTACTCCATCCCCCAGAGCCTGTTACTCATGCCTTCAGCTAAATCCCATCATCTAGTTGTATAGACCTGTGGCCTTGCGGTTTTCATCAATTCCTGCCTAGTGCTTCTTCTGGATTCCTGATCCTTTGTTCACAGATTCACAGCCTGGACCCCTGGAATAACAATGATCACTACTTCCTAGATGTTGTGAAGAAAACACCAAATATCTAAACATCATCCCATCTTTTCTTCATGATAGTCTTATCCTGATGCTACAGATGAGGAACCTGAGACATGGAGAGATTTATGTAACTTTCTGTATTAGTCAGTTTTGGCCTGGTTATGCTGTGGTAACAAATTTTAGTAGCTAATAACACAAATTCATGATAAATACCAGCTGAGGTCTGTGATTTCACCTTGGCTCTTCCTACAAGTCATCTTTATTGTGGAATCCAGGCGGAAGGAATAGACCCCACCTGCAAAATGCCCTCCTCATGTTAGAGTAAAAGGAACAACAAAAAATGCAATGGATCCTCTATTTGGACATGATTTTCATTACTTCTGCTCATATTTTATTGCCCAAGCAAGTCACATGGTCAACCTTGATATCAGTGGAGGGGGCACTCCTCGATAGGTTGGGCTCTGAAGGGACGACCCAGTAGAGAGGGGCAGCTAATATTTTAAACAAATAATATCACCACAGTTGTCCAAAGTCTCACAGGCAGAAAGAGGCAGAGGTGGGGTTTGAATCTGCTCTGTTTGACTCAACCACTGAGTGATCATACTTCCATTTTCCTTTCTCTTTTTGCTGTTTTCAAGTATTTCATCTCTAGCTTGTCTGGCTCCACAGTTCTTGCCTGCCCCTCCCTGATTTTGCTATTCTCTCCGGATATAATTTCTGGTCTAAGTAAAATAGGTCTTCAATTTAGCTGAACTGCAGGTCCCTGCCCTCTAATCAGCTTGGTTCTCCTGCTGCCCAAGATCAGAATATGTTTGAGTCTATTTCCCTAGCTATTAACTCCACAGACCAAATATAGGCACCCCCATCCTCAGTACGGTGGATATAGACAACTTCTTTATTTCTGGAAGGAAATTCACAGGGACCAAATTTTAGCATCATGGCCTTAAAGCCTGAAGAACTATATTTAAACTTGAACAAGAAACTTTTTAGGATGATTTCCTGTCAGAAAAAAATCCTTTCTATGGTTAAATATGCCCCATAGGAAATCTTATTTATTGCCGGTGTCAGGGTAGTGAGTTAGTGAAATTCTGTCAACACATGCCAATCTCTCAGGGTGAGGTAGTCCTTCTAGAACCCATCCACTCACATAGTCTTTCACAGCTCATAAAGAGAGACCATGGAGTAAGGCTTCCTATCTCTTTTGCCAATGTGAGATAGCTTCAGAACTCTATATGTTTTGTTTCCAAACAGAAAATATATTTTGCCATTACAAGATCCAGTTTCAATCATGTTTCACCCATCATTTAATTAACCATAAATGAGGGCTGAATTCCTCTTCTGTGGGTGCCAATTTGGACCCACTTTTTATGTCAGTATTTGAGAAAATCATCTTCTAACTTGAAAGTTGAGTTCGTTTTTTAAAGGATGCTATTGGAAAAGAAAATAAATAGTAGACTAAAACTGTCTTTGTTATAATCTCTTCTCAGAATATGACCTAACTACAGTACCCTTTAAGGAACTGTGTTTATTTTCTCCAGTGTACATATCCAACTGTTCCCCTAGGGGTCATCTCTATAGTTAGCAGTATACTAAACCTCATGTCCATTAGAGACAGTGAAAGTAATTTATAGAGTTTCAAACTCAAAACACAGCTTCTTTCCAGAAGAGCAGTTATTTCCATGCTAAATTGCCTCCCAATAAGCTCCTGTTCACATGTTAGGACTGGATATCTCAGAAACTATCTTCTCAACACATTTCTTTTCATTTGATGGTTGTTATATATGAAATCATAATGAGGTATAAAAATATGCTATTTCATGTTTTTCAGTGTTCTTTTTCTAACTCTTGTCTCTTAAAAATATCATATATCTGAGGCCCCAAAGCTAGAATAAAACTTTTCTTTTAATGCATGAATCATAATTAGAAGTTCTCTGTATGTGACTTCTATGAATTTTCATTATGTATATTTGTGTAAATAAAATAGATGAAATGAAGATTAGGAAATGTGGTTTGGACCAAAGAATTGTTCTCTTTCTTCAATTTCCTCCAAATTTAAGGATGTGGTATTCATTCTTACCCAATACTTAACAAAGAGGCAGTGCCCATTTAGACTTGGCATTAGACTTGGCCATTCTGGCTTCACTTCTGCTGTAGCTTTATAATTTTCTGTACAAGTGGCAATCACCACCATAGTTTTGATTAAATGATTACCCATAAGCCTGCTCTTGAATGAAATGACAAATGTTCTCTGGAAAAATTCAAGTAGACATTATAAACTTGGAAACTTTCTAGGATGTGAGTGTGCTCCAAATGGCATTATGTATTAATAACAGCAATGATTTATGACTCAAACATAATAATCCACTTCCTACAGAGAGGTGAAACTAACTTCATTGACTAAAAATGATGAAGAAAAAAGTAAAAACAATTTTTTTAATATACGGAAAGAGTGAAGTTCAAAACATTCTTGTGGAAAGTGTGGTGTGTGTGTAGGCTGAGTTGGTTTACCTGTGCCAGAAAGGAACACCTTGGAAGGCCATTTAGAAGGCCAGAGAGTTCTGCCTTTTTCCTATTCAGTCTCTATCACTCTTTATATATATCTGCCGTGTAAACAAGAACTTATTTCCTTTCAATAAGGAAAAATGATTTAGACATTCAGATTAGGAAAAATTCACAAATCTTATTTCTAATTTCTATGATCTAATTGCTTAAATAACTGCATAATCCTCTGTGCCTTGACTATATTGTCTTCATTTCAGTTTTTCATCTTTGTAAGACAAGACACCAGCAGAGCCAAGCCTAAAGGTTAAAAGCATGAAGAGATGACAGCCTATTTCCAAAAATATTCACAACACAAAAATAATTAAAAAAATTAACTCTTGCAATTAGTAGGTTTTAAAAGCATAAGGAATGTTTTCCTGTGAAAAGAAAATATCAAATACCTAAGTATTTAGTTGTTCTAGTGACTTTTAATCTTAGCAAATCCTAAAATGGTACAGATTGTAGGTTAAGAGATTAAAGGCATATAGTGAAGGGACATTAATTTGTGCCACTGATACCACAACAAATTATTTGTCTGTGAAATTTAGGGGCTTTTATAAATACAAAAATAAAGTATATGGCTTTATTGCCTCCTGAGAGTGGACAGTCTGAATGTGTGTGGCATCCAGCACAGGACAGTGAGAGATAGAATTCCATAACTCTGCTACTTCATACAGACATAACCTTTGCAGTTTACAAGGGATGTTCTCCATATCAGCCTACTGTTTCTTCCCAGTAACCTTATGAGATTATCTTACTTGTCTAGCCTCAGATTTTTATTTGTAAAATGGGAATAATAATAGGTACATCACAGAGTAACTTTAAGAATTAAGTGAAAAAGGAAAATAGCATTCAATAAACAGAGGTTGTCATTGTCCCCCATTTGTTTACTAAAAAAAAAGGTTTCTCTTAGAGCTTAAAAGACTTGGTCATGGTCAAACAGCCAATATCCATGGCTGGCCAGAGCTTGAGTGCAAGTTTTAGAATTCTAAAACCAGTGTAAGTCTATATTTATATGCTTAGAAAAAATATAACTTGAACTAATTTGAATTTATATTTCAATTCAAAAAATGTTTCTCAGATATATAATATGCTAAGCACTGTGCTAGGACTTGAGAATAGCAATACCTCTTCCAAGAAGCTTAAAGTTTAGTAAGAGTGACAGATAGGAACATAGACAATTTTGAACTAAAGTGACATATACAACATTAAGTACATATCACTCACAGAGAGGATGTCACATAAAAAAATATATCTGATCCCAACCAGCATGGCTCAGTGATTGCGCAAGGACCTAAGATACAGGAGATCATGGTTTGATTCCTGGTCAGGGCACATGCCCGGGCTGTGGGCTCCATCCCCAGTCGGGGAGTGCAGGAGGCAGCTGATCAATGAGGACTCTCTCATCATTGATATTTCTCTCTCTCTCTCTCCCTTTCTCTCTCTGAAATCAATAAAGATACATTTAAAAAGAAAGAAAGAAAGAAAGAAAGAAAGAAAGAAAGAAAGAAAGAAAGAAAGAAAGAAAGAAAGAAAGGAAGGAAGGAAGGAAGGAAGGAAGGAAGGAAGGAAGGAAGGAAGGAAGGAAGGAAGGAAGGAAGGAAAGAATATATCTGAGCTGGGTTTTGGGGAGCAGTGAATAATCACCAGGTAGATGGAAAGCACCAAGAACAGCATTCACGGAATGAAAGGTAGCTTGTCATATGTGGCAAACTCTGAGTGATTCAAATTATTGGGTAAACAATATGTGGGGAAGAAAGAGGAGTTGAGGTTGGGCAAAAATGGGCCAGGCATGTAATAATGACCCATGGAATGACAATAAGTGGAGACCAACACTTCTATGAATTGGAAGTGAGCAGGCTATCTGGACTACCAGGAAGGGAGGGGCAATGATGACATGAATAGCAATACATGACACACACCTATTGCTTGACCTACACTGCCTTCTATGAGCGTGACAGCACCGTGAGTCCTCACAGCGCAGAGTGCATGTATGTAGAGAATGACGCTCAGCTGGGTGCCTCACCCAAGGTCACTCAGGTGAGAAGTAGAAGAACCAGGAGGAGAGCCTAGATCGCTTACCTTTTGTTCAAGTTCCATCTGTCAACTACGTTACTTGCCTATATGGCCTGTGTAATAATGAAGGCTGTTGAGAAAAAACTAGAGGCAAGGCATCCTAGAAGAGTTGGATGATGAGGACACTGAGCATGAGGGAAGATTTAAAGAGAAGACTGGGCAAAGAAATTAACATCTGGACCTGAATATAGGTAAACTGGGGGGAATTGGGAAGAAAACGACAGAGTGCCTAGAGGAGAGCAGGGAAAGAAGAGAAAGGCACAAGAAGGAAAGATAAGTTGGCAGACAGGCGGTGAGGGAAACTGGCTAGAGCATGCAGATGACTATGCCAGGGAAACATGTCCCGTGAATGAAAAAGTGTCGTTTGGAGGTAGAAAAGATTGGAGAAACCCGTCCCCCCATCTCATTGTTTCAACACCTCTGTCCTTTCTCAACATGACCACATTTTCTGAAGCTCAAAAATAAAGATGCAGTCTGACAAAGGAATTTTCTGCCACTTGCAAGCCAGAAAGATAATCTAAAAATGTAGTTGTTTGGCATTTTTAGGATTTTTCTATGATGTATGACTGTAGTAAGAGAGAATATTTGAAAGTGGGATACCTCAGAAATTCCAGAATATGCAATAGTAAAAGTGAATCCTTTGTGAGTGCCAAGCATTGTTCTACGGGCTTAAATCATTTAATCCTCTCAACAACCCTGTGAAGTAGAGGCTCTTATTATCTCCACTTCACAGATAAGGCATCTGTGGCATGGTGGGGTTGAGTAACTTCTCAAGGTCGCACAAATAGCAAAGGGCAGAGCTGGCTCTTTTGTTTTTTGCTCCCAGCTACTATGTGAAATTCCCAAAGGGTTTGATTACATTTCTTTTCGTTCCCTTTGAAGGCGATGTTATCTCAAAGGGTTTTGGAACAGAATGTTATGAGTTTTACAGGTTCTGTCAATGTTCATCAACAAGTTTAATTCACCATTTAAAATATTTGTCTATAGGTAAATAAAACATTATGAGCCACCGAACAATTTAGGCAAAGTGCTTTGAGATCTTCATAGAAAGCTGACATGAATTGTTTTCTCTCTTTCCAAATGAAAAATACCTTGCCAAATAAAGGTGAAAAGTCCCAAGCCAAACACTAAAGTAGGTAGTATTTCTTTCTGTGTTGCTTTGTGAAATATTGGCAGCCAGACATATTTCTCAACCGTAGAAGTCATAAATCTTTCAGAGGGAAACCAAACTTCTTTGGTTTGGCTGCCAAACTATGACCTCAGCCTTGAATCTCATCTCAGAAAACTGTAAACACCCTTTTCCTTCCCTGTGTTTAATTTTAAGCATATCTTCCCTTCCCAAAGACCATCTTTCTTCCTTTTGGGTGACTGTCTCTTACCCTGCATGCCAACCTGTGTGCGCTGACCTGCTAGGAGAGAGGCTGCCCAGGTCTATTTCAAGCCCTCGGCAATCTCACCTCCTGCTCACTCCCCTCTGTCCTTCTTTTCTCTATTTTCATCTTTTTTTTTTTTACTAACAGTTCTTGGCTTTCACTTTGCATTCCACTGATGGTTCATGATTTTGCTCTGGAGGTTTTTTCCATGGACCTGCTGATGTCTCCCTTATCGCAATGATCCTTGGCTTATACTTTGTGCCCATGGGGCAAAAGGATTCACAGGTTTATTTAAAAATTGTTTTTAGCTCATTTTTCTAGTAACCAAAGACTAATTGAGTAGGTCAACCCATGAGTGATTAAGTGTACGTAAATATGCAAACATATCTCTATCTACTTGTGCTTCAGGGTGAAAGGAATGGATGTGCCTGGGATTGGGAAGGGGATGGTGTTTACTCTCCAGAAATTCAGATCTGCGTGTTCACATGCAGGAGATGGCAGGGTGTAGAGGAATGAGCACTGGACTGGGAGACAGTAGAGTAGATCAGATAAAAGTTCTGAAATGTGAAAAACCAGCTGTGGGACACTGGAAAGAAGTCATAGCATCACTACTCTGGGTATGTTTTTTTCCACACTTAAAGCCCTCTGGATTGTAATCTTGGATAAACCTTAGAATCACTTGGAAAATTTTGGAGTGTCATAAAGAAAATAGATATTAGGCCTTCGACACAGACATTTAATTAGAATCTTCAGGAATGGAACCCGAGAATCTGAATATATGACTTGATTAAGCCACCCCAACTTAGATTTGAGGGCCAGCATGAGGTGACCCTTTGATTTATTATAGTCTTATTTCCAAATTCTACCAGCACTTCCCAGGCAAGGTAACACCCACTGCTTGCTGTGTACCTGAAGGTGCTTCAAAGGGGCAAGTGCTGAGTGGGGCAACAGAGAGAGCTGGAAGGGCTGGACTTGTTGCTTTGAACTAGTTTATCAGCTTCTTAGATGCTTATAGGTTATAGAATAGTAAACACAGCAAAAATTTCTTCTTCTATATAATTTATCTTAATGTATTGAAATCACAATCACTTAGAAGGTTTTTCCTAAAAGTAGGCACATTATCTAGTTGTGATCTGACCACTTCTGCTTATATCTTAAAGTACTGGTCACATTTCTGCCATAAATATTATCTCGTTGGTTCTTGGAGTTTTGTTGATAGACAAAGGTGCAATGAGAGGAACCACCTAAAGCTGTGGTCCATAAGAGCCAGGTGAGAACAAAGCCTTTCCGGAATTAGGCATTTGTTGGGCTCATTTCCTTTTTGTTATCAAGAATCTTTTTTTTCTCCTAAAACCGTTTTCTTTTATTGTAATTATCTCTTCGAGTCTTGTATAATTACCCCAATTGAATCACGAGTTCTTTTCCTTCACTTCTTTCTCTATTTATTCCTGTTGCCATTTGAATCTGCCATCGCTCCCACAAAAAGTCAAGTATACTTTCTCACCACTTGACATTGAGTCACATGACTTGCTTTGGTTAATGGGATGTTAGTAGATGTGATGTAAGCAGAGTCTTCAACAAAATGGAGCTTGCACTCCTGTACTTTTGGTGGGGAAATCCTTCGCCATGTAGCTCCTACCCCTTCCTCACCTGAGCCCCATAGGAAACGTGTGGAGCATACCTTTGCCACTGACCCACGTCTTTAAACAGAGCCACACGTCTGGGCCCAGCTTAGATCAGCTG
This sequence comes from Miniopterus natalensis, assembly GCF_054644295.1. Lineage (NCBI taxonomy): Eukaryota > Metazoa > Chordata > Mammalia > Chiroptera > Miniopteridae > Miniopterus > Miniopterus natalensis. The sequence continues at coordinate 43,091,247 of NC_142092.1, read as the reverse complement.
ATTGCCAGCCTGTCTGCAGATGCTGAAGCAATAAGGAGCGTGATTTCAAGCCAAGAAGTTCTGGATTTGCTACAATGCAATAGCTGATTGATTCAGCATGTCATTTAAGATGTCCTGCCTTCCCCTAGTCAATGGGTGGCATGTGACCCAATCTAGACCAATCAGATCTCCTCCCCAGAATCACAAACCACTGATGAAAGCTTGGAACAGCCTCAGCCTCAGCAATCAGCGGTTCCCTACACATAGACCTTCCCTGGTACCTGTCCTTCCCGGTTGGTTCACCAGACTTCCCTCCTGCTTTGCCAGTTCCTCATATCCTTCTAATGGGGGTTGCTTACTATGACTTCCTTTTGTTACCCTTCATGTTTATATCCTAATTGTTTATTTTTATTTAAGTTGGGGTACTTTCTACTGTTTGTAAGCAAAAATTCTAAACTGTTAGTGGGAGACTCAAAGGGGGGATTGAAAGGGTGCTAAAAGCAATCTTGACAAAATTCACACTGTGGTGGGAGGGGAGGTTGTTAGCCATGTTTTACTAGCCCTTTTCTCACATTAAACCTACATTTGTCATGAAAAAGAGAGAGAAATTCCATAAATTTGTTATTCTTTTAAATTGTTACTAATGAATAAATATGAGGTGAAAAATATTCTGACTTTGTATACAGAATTTCAGAAAACAAAAAATTTCATTTGCTCACTTAGACTATTATTTAAAAAATAAATGACTATCCTATAATAATCTCACAGCTAGAAGTGGACAGAACATGTCTTGTCTTGAAGTCCTGTTGGCTTCCTGAGATGAGGAAGGTTGTGAGTGTCACCTGAAATCATACTCTATCTTTGTTGATATTAGAAATAAAAAAAAAACACAAAACCTATTGTTCCTTTAAGTTATATTTTCCCTTTTTTGCAATAGCCTCATATTAAAGAATAACATTAGCTTCATTTAAAATAATCATACCGCCCGGCCGGGCGTGGCTCAGAGGTTGAGCGTCCGCCTGGGATCCAGGCGATTGGGGTTAGATTCCCGGTCAGGGCACATGCCCGGGTTGGGGGCTGCAGCCGATCAATGACTCTCTCATCACTGATGTTTCTATCTCTCTCTTTCCCTCTCATTTCCTCTCTCTGAAATCCATAAAGATATATTTAAATAAATAAATAAATAAATAAATAAATAAATAAAATAATCATACCTATAGGGCAGAGGGTAATCTGAATCTTCTAATACTGTACATTTAAATTTTACTTATGAGCGGACCAGTCAATAAGCACTGATAATTTAGAGATGTCCATGTATCATCATGGATATTACACAACTTTTTAGAACATCAAATATGTGCCATAAAAAAAATGTGCAGGAACATAAGTTTTGACAGATGTTAAACACCCTTTTCCATCAGAGCCATGAATTTGTGTTTCCATGAATCTTGAAAAAGGATTGCCTAAGATCTTTGAAATGAATATACACCAGAAAATAAATCCATCACAGTCAAAAGGTGACTCAAAGGAAACAAGCTTCCAGAAGGGGAAAAAATAAAAGCGGCAGCCAGACTCCATGCCACTCCCATAAACTGTTGCACAGCTGTTACCACCTCCAGCGCCGATGTTTTGCCAAACCAAAGACCAAGGTATTCCTGGGATGATATGCTAAGTTCCTCACCCAGGCTTTCTGTATATCTGATGCATTCCAAAGGCAAGGAAAATTGGTTCCTCTCCAAGGACAAAGAGTTGGTGGAAAAGGGACATTTTTAGAGCATGTGTCTCCTGCAGGGCTCTAGGCAGAGGTAGTGTTCCTGAGCATTCTTTCCCTTCCAAAAGACTCTCTGGGATTGTGTTGACAGCTTATCTTCAGAACACAAAGAAAGCGTCCGGGAAACACAAACACAGTCAATTAAGAAACCATCACTCCAATGAGAGAGTGGAAAATGTGGTAACAAGATGAAGGAGGTTTGTTCAGAATCCTAAAGTTTGCTCTCACTCTACACACTGTATAAAAATATTTTAAATTATGTTGTCAAGCAACCACTAGGATATTTCTTTTAGCTTTTGGGCTTTTTTTTCTGTGTGCTGGTTGTTAATTTCTGATCTAGTAGAGACCATTGAGTTCCCACAATTTGCATCAAAGCTCTTTAATGAATATTCTTATCACCTTGTGAAGCTTGCTATGAGAGGCAATTTCTATTTCACTTACAAGCAAGTGTGTAGGAATGGAGGGATTCAGCAGTAACCCTAGCACGGAGGCAATTCAAGTACCTCACTGAACAAATCTTTATTAAATTTATTATCTATTATGAACCAGGCTCTGTGCTAGGTAGTGGGGACCAGTAGATGAATAAAATATCTCCCCTGCCTCAAGGATCTCATAGGTTAATGAGGAGAAATTCCAGAGTCTAAGCTTAATAAATAACTGGATTTTTTTCAGTTCTATAATGGAGATATAGAGAAGGCTTCCGACTCCCAAGTCCAATCCCTTTCTTAGAAGCCTGATACAATGGTTACAAGCAGTTTCATGATTCACAATGAATTGGACTTGTACCTAAAATCCACCACTCACAAATGGGGTGATTTGGCATCGTAGGTGGTTTCTGTGAACTTCAATTTTATGTACTTTAAAATGGGGACAAAAATTGTCGCTACCTCATAGGTTTGTGTGAGAATTGAGATCATACATGTAAGAAACCTAGCACAGGGCCTGGCACAAAGTAAGGCTAAAACATAAATTATTACTAAGTTCCAGGCACTGTCCTATGCACATGGGGGTGTTGAAATGAATAATTCAGCTACTCCGCAGGATTATGCAACAGAGTGTGAAAAGGACCTCCCTCTGTAGGTAGGCAGCTCCACTCAGAGGCTCAATGCTCTCTCCTTTCACAACGCACTGAGTTCCTTCCTCGCCCTACTATGATCTTTCACCTCGATTGGAGAGTCTCTTTTTAGGAGCCTCATGAAAAACTTAATCTGAATCTTCTAGTACATTTAAATTTTACTTATGAATGGACCAGCCATTAAGCACTGATAATTTAGAGATTTCTACGTATCATCATGGATATTACACAACTTTTTAGAGTGGCAAATATGTGCCATAAAAAATGTGCAAGAACATAAATTCTGACATATGCTATATTCTTATACTCTCACTTTGTTCTTATTCTTCAAAAATTGTTTGGAAATCAGTATATACATTTCTATCAATCCTTCCATTGGGGTTGTTTGCATATTAATTGTATTTATTGAGTATATAGATTTAATGTTTTTCAATTTGAGTCTTCCAATCCAGTAACATGATATAACCTCCATTTGTTTAGGCTTTTAAAATTTTTCAGAGCAATATTTTCTAGGGTGTTTATTTTTAGAGATCTTGTACAGCTTTCTTCATATATTTTTTTCTCTAAATAATTTATGTTTTGCTGTTAGAGTAAATGAGATCATTTAAAAATGTTGTTTAAAAAATTTCTTTGTTGTTAGTATGTAGGAATATTATTGATTTTTAAATATTGATATTGTAGCCATTACCTTAATAAATTTATTTATTAATTCCAGAACTTTATATATGATTTTTTTAATTTATTTTTTTAAATTGAATTTATTGGGTGACTCCTGTTTAACAAAATTTTACAGGTTTCAGGTGCACAATTCCATAGCACATCATCTGTATACTGTACTGTGTGTTCACCACCCCAAGTCAAGTCTTCTTCCATCACCATTTATATCCCCTATAGCCTCCCCAACTTCTCCCCACCCCACCTCCACCCAGCAATCCCCACACTATTTTCCATGTCCATGTTTTTGTGTTTTTTTCTTTATTCTCAATCCTTCCACCCCCACACACAGCTGTCAGCCTGCTCTCTGTCTATGGGTTTGTCTCTGTTTTGCTTGATAGTTCATTTTGTTCATTATAGTCCACATATGAAGGAAATCATATGGTACCTGTCTTTATATGATTCTTTTGAGACTTTTCTTTAAGCACAATTATGTCATCTACAAATAATGGGAATTTTATTTATACATTTCTGCTTCTTATATTTTCTGCTACTTTCTCTTATTGCACTGGGTAAATACTGAATAGAAGTATAATACTGAATAGAAGATGGGAAAGTAGGACATGCTGTGTGATTCCCAGTGTCAGGAGGAAAGCTTTAGTCATTTCATCGTCAAATATTATTTTTGTTGTAGATTTTGGGTACATATTCTTTTTCAGATTAGGAAAACCAAAGGTTTTTATTGTGAAAGGTTGTTAAATCTTACCAAATTTTTAAAAATGTGTTGTGACGGTCATATTGGAGGTTTTTTTCTTTTTACTTTTAGTGTGGTGAATAACATTGATTTATTTTTCTATTGTGAAACCAATTTTGAATTACTGGAATAAAGCCTACTTGGATATAGTATTACTCTATTTTATATTTCTGGGTAGAATAGTAATATTTTGTTTGAAAAAAATACACACCTTTTTTTTTTTTTTTTTTATGTTTTAAATATATCTTTAATGATTTCAGAGAGAAGAAAGGAGAGGCAGAGAGAGAGAGAAATATCAACGATGAGAGTCATTGATCCGCTGCTTCCTGCACGCCCCCTACTGGGTATCGAGCCCACAACCCGGGTATGTGCTCTGACCGGGAATGGAACCTAGATCTCAACCACTGAGCCACGTTGGCCTGGCAAAATACACCTATTTTAATGAGAGAAGTTGGCCATTTCAACACAGACATTCTTATAATGTCTTCTGGTGTTAAAGTTATGTAGGCCTCATAAAATGAGTTAAAGCAATTATTGAGGGAAATTTATAGGTAAAAATGAATACATTAGGTAAAAAAAGCCTGAAAAATCTAAGAAGTAAGCAATCACCTAAGAAGCTATAAAATAAACTGTAATTTAAAGTCAAAGAAGTAGAAGAAATATAATAGTTAGGAGATGTAGTCAATGAAATAGAAAATAAAATACAATAAAGAAAAATAAACAAAGCCCCAAATTTAGTCTTTTAAAATATTAATAAAATTTAAAACCACTTAGAAAGAATGATAGGAAAAAATAGAAAAAAATAATAAATTATGCATATAAAAGAGGATATTCCTTCAGAGTACACTAAAAAACAATGAGTATATTGTTTTAAATGTTATGCTAATAATTTTAAAATTTAGAAGAAATGGGCAAATTTCTCTTTAAAAATTAACTATCAAATTGACAGAAGAAAATCTATGTTTTCTAATATCTATAATGAACTGAATATAAATTTTAAAGTTTCTCACAAAGCATATTTCATGCCTTGATAGAACCTTTGGTGAATTCTTGCAAATACTGAAGAAAGAAATCACACTATTGAAAATTTAAGCTTCACTTTAATGCTCTTTTGAAGGTAATGTGTCTTTTTATCCTACGGATACTTTTAGGATTCGCTCTTTGTCTTTGTCTTTCAGCAGATTTACTGTGCTGTGTAGGTGTGATGTTCTTTGATTTTGCTCTGCTTTTGATTTATAGATATTCTTGAATCAGTAGAGCTTTCAGTAATTTTGGATAATTCTAGGCCTCAACATTTTAAAAAAGCTTGTCTCCTATTCTGTCTCTCTTCTCTTTCTGGATTCCAATTACACTTAAGTTTAGTCTTTTCACTGTGTCCCATTTAACTCCTATGGGTTTTAAAGCCTGCTTTCTTCTCTCTCTTTGCTTCAATCTAGATATTTTCTACTAACCTATCTTCTAGTTTATTAATCCTATTTATTTGTCTGATCTGCTATTAAATGCAACAATTACAAAGATTTCTATTTCTTTATTTATACAGTTTCTTAATTTTCTGTGAAATTATCTACCCTTCCCCATTCCAATTTTTAAAGATACATCTGTTAGTTTCAACAGCTGGATCATTTATGAATGTTTCTATTTTCTCTTGAATTTTATAGATTTGGTTATGTGTTTGGGCATGCATGGTAATTTTTTAAGTGAATGCTACACAATGTTTATGATTTAGCCTAGTGTTGATAGGTGATGTGAACTGCTTTAGAGAATATTTAGATTTCATCTCTGAGGGATATAGAATATAGGTATATCAACTTCATTCAGTTAAGACTAGTCTATTTCTGGCTTGTTATTGCTCCTAGGGAGTAGGCTTTCAAGGTTCTCCACTAAAATCCTATGGTGTTTATTAGGGTCCTTGGAAGCCAACATACTTCAGTGTGAAAAAGAAGAATCTTATTTCCCAGATTATGCTAAAAAAGACACATATTTCCACCTGATTATATCCCCAAATTTCTGTGTGTGTGTGTGTGTGTGTGTGTTTTAACACAGAGGCATATTATTGATTGCCAGCCATTCTGTGTGGATATCAAGATATGTACATTGATGGTCCGTCACAATCTTTCCATGTGTAGCAATCTTATTGTGCTGGGCGCAGACCTGATGCCTCGTTAGCAACAATACTAATACTCTTTTCCCAATTACATCATGCTTCAGAGAAACACCATGACAGACTAGAAATTTTGTCTAGCATGGATATGGAATGATTAACGGAACAACAACAACAAAAAAGTCACGAAGCCCTTCTCCTCCATGCACATGTCACATGTTAGCCAAGGCCTTTTTCATACCTTACTCAACATTGGTTTTGCCAACAGAAAAGTGAAATGACTCCTAGACCACACGCATTATAGGCCAGTCATGTTCTATGATATACAATTGTCAAATGATGGGGAAGTTTTGTCAATACTTATTAAGCTTTCACTTTGAGCTCATTATTTGTTATTAACGTTGCAGAAGGTTTTACCAGCTACCTTGGAAAAGTATGACTTGCACCTCTGCCTGGTTTTGCTACAAGGAATGTAACTTCTGAGTTATGCCTCTGTAGTTTCAATGTCCCGAGTTGATTTAGCAGTAAAATCCAGCAATTTAAAACTGGAAAATATTTCTATAGAAAAAAATCATTTTTTAAACCAGAGAGGTACGTAAATAATACGTGAAAAAGCTTTGATGCCTTCATGCCATGATTTAACTAAGTTTTATAAAAAGCAACTTATTACACATCAGGGCCAAAATCATTGGTAGTCTTCTTAAATACAATTTTCCATTGTTTGTTTTTGGATTTTCCACTTTCGCTTTCTCCATTTGGCTGCTTCTAGATATATTCCTGTCACTATTTTTATAACTACCTTTATGTTTGCTTAAACTACTTCTGTATGTGATTTCTTCTTTAATAAAATTAAAAATCTAATAATAAACATCAAGAGTAACAATTGTTTTTAAAAAGTAAATGTAACTAATGCAAACGGTGACCTGCTAGGGGTATAAAAATAAACGAACCTCAACGCATTAGATCTAATTAGCTGACTAGGACCTGCACCCTGATCATCAGAGGGCTTGCACTTGAGGATGCTAATGACTGTTAAGAACACAGCAGAACTCAGTGAGAATCACATTCAGTCTTACATTTTAAATGTGTTAAATATTTGTGAACAAAGTTTTCTTAATTCCTTTTTCTCCTGAAATTTCTAAACTATTTGCTGAAAAGCCACCAGAGGACACAAGTGATTTATGGACTACACTTTGAGAAACACTGTTCCACGTTATGCGGTGATCTTCAAAACCATGAAAACCAAAACCCAGACTTTTAAAACCAAAATAGCCAATTTTGGAACCCATGAAGGTCTAGTCCTTAACAATTCAGTTCAAAGTGCCTCATTTCTTAGTTTGCTCTGTGACAAATTAAAAAAAAAAAAGTACCATGACTCTGTTTGCCCAAAACAATTATGAAGGTTATAGTGGCATTTTCTAGGACTGAAATTTAAATCTCCGAGCTCCACCTTTTCTATTGTCGTCACTTTTGGGTTTGCAATCACCCTTGTACTAATAAGACTGTCAGACACAGGGCGTTAGTGAAGGGAGTTAGGGAAGGGAACCAGCTTCCCTGAAGGATCCCTTCTCCATAAGGCAGAGCTTTAGGGAGAGATCATCTGGACAAAGTCAGAATATTTAGCTCCAGAGCAAAGCCATGAGCTGGGCAGGCCTGCTTGTGGGTTGAGATCCAGACACCAAATCTTGTTTTTCCCCAAGTGTCTGAATTTTTTTTCAACTTTATCATATTGCCTGAAATAAACAAATTAAAGATTATGTGGGATTAATTTGCATGCTTTTTGAAAATGCAAATAGCTTGAGATGATTTTGATGTTATTCATACCTCAGCACAAATAATTTTGATGACTAGGCATTCCTTCTGTTGATACCAAGGGATTTTGATTAAGTGAGTGAAGGGCTGCATACAATTGGCTGTACACTTAAGACAACAGGTAGGGAGCCCTTCACAATAAAAATAAAAATAAACTAGAAAAACATGAAACTACTAGAACCTGAAAGATGATGGTGAGAAAGTGAGAGAAAAATTATAAATGAGTTTCTGGAGAGGGTGTCAAACTAGCTTTGTCTCTTCCAAAATGGTGCTTGGATAACCCTACCAGTAATGCAAAAAGAAACTCTTTTTTCCCTTCTTATTTCTTAACTGTGGTCTCAAGGCTCTTATCTAAATGGGAGATTGGTTTGCATCTTAGAACTAGAAGACTTTTTATTCTAATATAATAATTTTGTATAAATGACAGGTTTCATTATGGGTTAAAAAGTCTTTGTGAGAGCCTATTTCCCATCAATAACATTCCTTCTACAGGAAAGCACAGACTGAATTCCAAATGACTAAATTATAAATACACATTTGAAACACAATCCTCTTTTAAATAAAATATTCTCTGGTTGCCAAAGCTCTGGCATCTCACTGCATCTCTTGTCTTCCCCCTTCCCTGAGAACATCCTGATGATACATGGAAATAGGGTAATCATACATTGCTGGGGGGAGGGGGGAGCATATAATGGAAAAGGATTGCCAAAAGAATGAAACTGTTTATTTTTTCTAATTGGAAAACCCAAGTGACCTCATTCCCTAGGGACATCTTTTTAGGGAATGATGAACAGATTTTGAAACCATATCCCAGCTGAGGGGAAAAAAAATAATAGTGGAGTGAATGACAATATGGTTTCAAGATTTCACAAGAAACAATAGTCAAATAAATCAGAAAGCGCTCTCATTGCAAGAATAGCTCCGTTAAGAAGAATGGAATGAACCAGCCTGGGGGGACTTGCTTGCTTGTCATTAGTTCACAGAAGTTCTTGGCACTTCACTCTCTTTTTCTTTAGTTTCAGCCACAACTTCAGCGCATAACTATTTAAAGGTTTCTCCATGCTGGGCATCTCTGCTCATATCAGGGCTGCAGTGTGGGAATTAGAGAAGCTGGCACTGTGGTTTTGTGGTTGTGACTGAGACCAGTTAAAACAGGTAACGTCTTGCCTCTGGTTTATTACTTCCTGAAAGGTGTAATGCAGAATTCCCCCCCCCCCACTGCCAGAAGAATTGGAAGATAAAAGTTCTCGTAAGTTATTTTAGTTTCTTGGAAAAGCGTGTGTGTATGTGTGTGTTTTGCCTAGCTTTGGAGATCTGTTGGAATTTTATGTTTCATTCTAAAGTCTTTGTTAAAAGTGTAGGTAGGGACACAGGTTGGGAAGACTGACCTCTCAGTTTAGTGAACAAATTCCTTCTGACTGTGCTTGCATTCTAGGCAGCTGGCTATGTTAGGAATAAGCATCCCTGCCAACAATTTGAACAATAACCTGGCATAACATCATGTATCTGCTGGACTAGCTGCGATCCAAATGACACAAAGGAAACTCGGCTGAAGTATGGGCCTTGCTATACAAAAATAAATTCTGCCAGAGGAAAACAAAAGGGAAACATTAAGACCTTCAGAACAGCCAGTTTTTCTATGGGGACAGGGGAAAAAAAAATCAAACTTATTAGTTAAAAGATTTCTTTTCCCCCCTGACAGGAAGGAAACGGTCTGCTGTCCCGTTGTGTGAGGCTTACAACGAGCGGAGTGGAAAAAGCACCGGCTCTCTGTGTGACGAATTACACTAACCGACCTCAATCAAGTTAGGAAACCACGAATGAGAGGAATTAACTTATATCTGAGAGGGTCGCCCCTTTATGTAAAGAAACGATCTCTTAGACGAAGGACTCCGTTTGGAAGACTCGTTCAAACAGATTGCGCGGCCCACACTGCGGGTACTGTTTTGTTTGACTGATTTAAATGCAGTCATAGAAGTACAATGTCATAACTTTCCCTCTAGACAAACAGGTTCTTTATGCCACTGTTTCAGTCGAGGGAGCCAAATCATACCTTTTTTTTTTTTATTGCATTATTTTTAGACATTGGATACATCTGGAAAAATATTCAAGCAGATAATTAGATTGCATTAGCAATGTGTCTGTTGTGGTTTCCCTGATCCCAGAGAAGGCAGCCCTTTATGAAGCACTTGGCCGCGCTCTCGGCGAAATCTACTGTGTAAATTGGCCCACACTAAAGCATGTGGAAAACATTTTTTGACTGAAACTCAAAACCATTCATGTGGCTTTGAGACTGGGAAGCTCCGGCTGCCAACATCAATAGAACTTTGTACTACAAACCCAAATGGTCATTTAGACATGTGTACTGCTATGCTCACAAATGCACTGAGGTCAAATATTTTTTAATCTTGGGAATTTTCCCTCTTTATACAGCCTCATATTTCATGCAGGAAATGAGACTGAGTACAACAAACACAAATCATTGAGACTGACAGAGCATATTGGGTTCAAAACCCAAGCCTTGACTCTAATTGCTCTCCAAAGGCCCCTGGCTCAAGGTAACTGTTGATTTAGTTCAGCTGTTTCCAATCAGCGCTGGAAGGTCTCGCTAAGACAAACTGGTGAGGCCGCCGCGCATTTCTACCCCGGATCCCTTGGGTATAAGTATAACACAGTTAGCGTTTTAAAAGATCGCGTTTGTCTGTACGCTGCAGGCAGTAATTACAAGCAGGCAAATCTTTTGTGAAAGATGGTGTGACCTTCTTCATGGTGAAAGAGTGATGATGGCTTCTAGTGGAGGAAGAATAATGTTTCCATTCAGGGTTCAGAAAGGAGGCCCGCCTCTTTTCAGAGGGTTGCCAGACTTGACAGCCAGTTTGTTGTTGTGTTGTGGTGAATATCAAAGTAATTTATTGCTCGAGGGGGCCAATTTCTTGGTATTACTTAACTGTTGAAGGATTTTCAAAAGCGTACAGTCCTGGACTCACAGAGAAGTGATTGCTAAACTGCATTGAAATGCTCATCAGGCATCTTTAGTTCATCTAGCCTTCGTTTTTTTATGCAGCCTGCAAGTAGTAGTGGTTTAGAGATCCGGACGTGCATTTTTCTGCTTGGAATAATGTTCTCAATCTGTTCTTGACTTTGAAGTTGCAGAGTGGACTTTAAAATGAATCGGTTGGACTCCCCGGCTATGGGCTTGAATTTGCATATGGGAATCAAGTGTAAATGTCTGGTCTACCCGGGAAGACTGAGATTAAGGATAGATTGTGTTGCTAATAGTGCCCAGGAGAGCTCAGTTCCATATGTAGTTAATTCCTTCTCAAGGACCAACAGACTGCTGGGAGACCAAGAAATTTTTATTACTTCAGTAAGTTTCAGGTTGTAAATACATACCTTAATTCTGTGTTTTTCTATAGATATGTGTGTGTGTGAGTGTGTACACACCACTTCTCCAGTACCTGGCAGAGTGCTAGGTGCACAGAAGGTGCTAAATAAATATTCATTGAATGACTAACATGGATGAATGTCATACATGTACACATCTAAAATATGGATGCTTTTCTCAAAGCATCTTCTGTTTTGTAAAGCATATAAATTGTCCAAGAACCATCAACTTAAAAAAAGTGACTTGTCAATTACACCTCAATTTTTAAAATTTAAATTAAAAAAAGTTTTAAGTGGAACAAAAGAGAGAACAAAAATAAATTAATAAAGGAAAATATTTCAATGTTGGCTCCAGTTAATTAAAATCAATTTCAACAAAAATATAATTTACAGTCAAATTTCAGAACTATTCTTTGATGAGGGTGCATATGTATGCATGTGTTTATGCCTATGATAATGCATGAATGTATTTATCTAGGAATGTTTTTATATTTTAATACCTATTACCATTTTTGGAGTTCAAACGATTCCTCCAAGTGCATATGTGTATGTGGGTATGTGTATGCACTCACATACATGTAGACACACGTTTGTATGTGTATATATATTATTATATAGTCAATTTGCAACAGTTATTTGGACTTTCTATTATAAGTCTCTTTCACGGCAATTAAATTTTTCAGAATTCTATTACTCATTGAGACAAATTCTCCCTGTAGTTGAGCTATGACTTCATGATAAGCAGGACACTTTTAGGAAGTTACATTTAACTCTTTTAACCATAAGGGTAATAAATATCAGTTTAAATTAGCTTTTCCAAAAACATTTATTATAGTTTCCAAATGTGTATACGCCAAGAAGAATATTACACATTGCGAGAAGCTGGCATATTGAAATATATTTATATCTTTTCGAGGTAAGAATAATAATAACCCTTCACATATGATTCTTTGAACAACCTCAGTGTTATGTTCCAAAGCAAACTGGCTGAAAATCACATAAATAACTTGGCTCTAAAGGAAAGCTCTTCGAAGTGGTGGTTACTAGCTAAATTGCAGAAGCCATGATCATTTTCTCTAATGCATCCAAAAAGTCCGGCTGTGAGTGTAGAACCCTCACCTGCATTGCTTTCAGGAGCAGCCATTACAGAAACAGCATCTAAGAACATTCTTACAAGTGTGAAGTCATGGGATCCTGTCTTCGGAAAAAAGATTAGGAATGAAAACTTTGTAGCCCCTCAGTACTGAGTTAGTACTCAGGCAGGTATGGGTTTCAATTCTGGTGCCATCACTGACCAGCTATGCAACTCTGAGCAAGTCATTTTCTTTAACGAAGATCATTATGAATATCAAGTAAAATAATATGCAAAGGCTTTGGAACATGGGAAGCATTTAAATGCTATATTTCCCATTGTCTGTGGTACTCACTTTTTTACTTTAATATTTCTGAAAGTATGGGTTATCTTACAATTGATATACTTTAAACATTTTATTTCTTTCTTTTCCTTAAAAAGTGATTATATCTTAGATATGTCCTAGAATGGTGGAATTATATTATATCAGTTCCATTCTTCTTTCTCCTTCCCTCCCCACCACCCCTATGCCTTTAATGTTGGTTCTTAATGGACAGCAGAGCACCGTGGGCAAGAGCTCGGCTTTAGAACAAGTGATCTCTGTTTGGTTCCCTGCTCCACCACTTACTAGCTGTTGATGTTAGGCAATTTATTTAACCTTTTTAAAGCTGCAGGTTCCTTATTGACAAAAAGAGGCTTGTGTTATGAAACTCAAAATGTTATCTTAAGAATTTTAAAGTGTTAGCACTGTACATGGCACATAAAAAACGTGTAATACAGGTTTGTTGGCAGTTTTCATGATCAGGCCTGGCTTGTAAGAACAACAGATGACAATGTTTGGCGGGGTATTTAGAATACTTGCTTGGCTTCTGGATCATGTCATAAGGATATTTGCCAGTCAGAGTACAAACTTCACTGGTTTGGCTCTAATTGAAGTTTCATTTCCATTTATACTCCAATTTAATTACTCAGAGCCCCACTTCTGCATTGCTGTCCTGCTTCTGAGAGTTCCCATTTCTGCTTCCTTGGTGTTCAAAATCAGGGCCCTCATGTCCCTTGGCTCATATCCTTTATTTCTGCTCTCACTGTCCCCAGGACCCTATAAACTGAAATTGCAAAGGTCCTGTTTACAGGACCACCATGCTGCTGGGTATAGATACCATTTAAGAGTGTCTTTTTCTGCTACCACTCTGCCTTTGGGGAGGGGGGATGCACACCTCCATTTAGCTTCCCCATCCCATGCATGAAGTGAGCTCTTTCCTTAATTCTCCCCAGTATCTTTAAGACCAGATTGTAAGATTTTAAGTGATTTAATTAAACAGCAAAGATGATGGAAAGGACATACTCTGGTTCATCCAAAGGGTCACTTCCTTTCTAGCCTATCAACTTTTCCTACCCTGTAGAGATTGGTTTGCCCATTTCACCAGGAATATGTTGAGTACCTAGGCTTTAGAGTTCAAGACCATTCATGGCAGGGTCCAGGAGGAGAGGAGTATCTTTCTCAAGACTAAAGATTTATTCCAGGCCATATTCCTGGCCCAGTAATAACCTATTCCAAATTAACTGACAGTAGGAATACCTATTCTCATGATGTAAAACTCCACCTGTGCCAATTGAAATGTAGTCTTGCTTTATAGCTCCACTAAGACATTTACATCATAGACCAATGTAGTTCAACACCAAATTCTCCTGGATTATGTAATTTTGAATACCATAGGAGCAACCTAATCCAGGCTGGAAAGAGCCAAGACCTTTAAACAACTTGCCCTCCAAGCAGGGTATAAAAGTGACATCAGCAGCATCTTCTTCTAGCACTTACCTGTCTCATCTTCTATAATTATTTGCTAAACCTAGAACAAAACTAACTTCACAAAAACTAGAACTATAAATTTATGAGAACCAAGAGGCAGTTTTGCACACCAGCCACTCTTTATCACATCTCCTCCTTTCCCTTTCCCTCTCACATCCCCTCCCCTGCCCCCAAATAGCAAGGGCATTTTATAGTCTTGACTGTAGTTCAGCCACAGCCAACAATTTCTATCACCGAATGAAGACCATACTCCCCAGCTGACATCTCATGGGTCTACCTCTACTTGTGCTTCATTTGCAAACATGGCTCCACTGTGCTGGCACTCCCCGTGCTGGCACTTGAGACCCACGGTCATTTTCACAATCAACGAGCATCCACAAAACACCTTGGAGTTGTTGACAGTCCACAAAACTGCCTACTATTGCTCCTCCCACCCCAGCCTTTTCTCTTTTCTTTCTTCTTTTTTGGATACCAAGCAATTATTCTGCTTCCATGAGTGCAAAATCATGCCTTTTGCCCTCTAGTTTACACTCTGTCTTCAGTTTGAGGAATTATTATTAAGTCTCCATATATATATATATATATATATATATATATATATATATACACACATACATATATATATATATGAATATATGTAGGCTAAATAAGTATGGTTTTTCTTGTTAATGGAAAGACTGCCTTCTCTATTTTCATGATTGATACTTGTCTCTTATTAAAATCGTGGTTTGTTCCATCACTAAAAATCATGGCACAGAAATTGGGACATGGGACCTGGAGATGTGAGTTTTAGGCAGCCTTACGTTTTTGTAAGTCACTTAAACTGTGCTTCAGTTTCCTCCCTGATAAAATAGGCTGGATACTGTTTGTTGTGCAAATGTTTCCTGAGCTTCTGATTCCTCAAATGCTGCTATCCACAGAAGGGAAACTTGCTCTTCCCTTGAGTCTCTAACACTTGCTTTTCTCTGTGCGGCTCACTCCTACAACTTGAAATTCATGAAGCAAAAGTTGAGGTTCCAGAGAGCAAGTGGGCTGCCCAGGTTACGAGATGTCAGGTGAGCCTTGATTCCTCATGCAGAGGACAGGCCCCAGAGCAGAAGTCGGGCAGCTCTGGGACTCTGTAACCTGCACTTCCAAAGGTCAATAGATGGCTTTGCGATCACCACAGTGTAAATTGATAGAAAATGAAAATTCTTTTGCCTTGTTAATTTTAGGAAAGCTAATTTATATTTGTATTGCTAGTTTTTCTTGATTTGCCCTGTGCTGCCAGGGGCTAGTAGGCTACCGCTAGGAAACACAGGCACGTTAGGAACACCAAACAAAAGCAGTGGTTCTGAATCCTGAAACACCACTGAGCCACCATTCTCCAGAAGTCTGATTCAGTTGTTCTGGGTTACCTCCCTAGCATTTTTTTGATTATTTATTTCCTTTTTTTTTTTTTTTAAGTTCCCAGGTGATTCCAACTATAGCCGTTGTTGTGGCTGAGAACCACTGCTCTGACTTTCCCCCACCAACGCTCTCTCTTTCTGTCCTGTAATACCATGTGTAACCCACTTGTGGTCCATGTGAAGGCAGGTTGTAACCCTCATCTCAGTAGGTGCTAGAATGTAGGAGATGCACAATAAAAGCTTGCAAAAGGAAGGAATGAGTGAGGAAACTACGGGTGACAGGAATAAAAAGTAGAAAGGAAAGGGGGCAAGGAGGGGGCTGGGCGGGAAGGAGTGATAAATGATAATTTGTCTCTTGCAAACTCTGGGCCTACAACTCTTTCTACCCTTAGATCGTTTCCACGACAGAGCATTTCAGAGGTGTCTTTCCACTGCTTAAAAAAAAAAAATACTGCTTTCATTCTGGAATTCCTTTCTAAATGGGCCCAATGTAATGTTGCCATGGGGAATAATATTTTCCTCCCTCTGAAAGGCTGAAAGGGGAAGACAATGACCGAATGAGAGAATGAAAGGCTGCACAACTGGGTGGCTTCCCGATTATTCCAGGACCTCACATGTCCAAGCTCTGATTGCAGTGTGAAGCCTGCTCTTTGAAAAGACACATTGGATTGCGTTGGAAAGAATAGCTCAGCAGTAGAATCAGTGGTCTATCTCCCCAAATTGTATATTTTAAATTGATAACTCTCCTCTGAGAATAATTTCTATTATGTCAAATGTATCCAGAGTAAAGACTTATTCACTTATGGCCTGTGATTGGCTAGACATGTTCTCTTTAAATGGGGTTGCTTTACATTCAGTATGTGTGGGAAGGGCAGGTCTAAGTGGTAAAAGGTGCTTTTCACCCTGAAAGAATATGTTCTAGAGGAATAGAGTTGCTGGTGACTAGGCAAATTTGATTCCAGAAGGCTTTCATTCGAGGGGAAAGTAATCTTGAAGGCCAATGAAATGTTGAACTTGAATCACAAGCAGCTTTCTGTGTTTCCCACAGTGCATGACAGGGACAGGATCAGAGAGAGTCCCAGGTTTGGTGCATTTGAGCAAGGACCCTGAGTTGTATGCATCAGGCTACAGCAGGTGTCCCTCAGCTCAGGCTGGCCCATGGAGCGTGGAAGAGCAGGTCATATTCATGGAGGCAGAATAATGGCCAGGAGCTCAGAGTTTGAGGTCAGATGTTCCTGTGTTAGAATTCTTTCTCCATTTCTTACTGAGTTGAAATGGAGAGAGAGAGAGAGAGAGAGAGAGAGAGAGAGAGAGAGAGAGAGAGACTGAGCTGAGATGAACTAACAAAGCTTCCTTAAGCTTAATATCATTTTAGGAAATGTTCTTCATATCAGAGGCAAACACCTGTGATTATTATTAAATTCCTGGTCATTACTGAGAATTATGTGGAAAGTAAGTTATAGTTCATAAGAACTATATATGGACATCTAGTTCATAAGATGCTGACTGTTATCCGGCAACCAAAGTATATAGTCTACTGAGAAAAACACTCAGCAAATCGTATATAGCAACAGCAGATGCTGCCCACAGCAGCGAGTTTTTGTAAATTATCTGACATGTGAGACTCATCTAGCAGCATAATCACAAGAATACTGTTTCAAAGAAGCATAGCTCCTGAATGCTTTACCATGGGTAAATTTTGTCTTTGTTTATAAAATGTGTTCCCCTTGAAACACATTGTGTGAAACACTGCCAAGAATTTGGGATTAGAAAGACATGAGTTCTGATCCCAGCTCTGCCCAGCACAGTTGACATTAAAAAAGTTCCTTACTCTTCTGTTCTTCAACTTGGAGTTCTGTTCCCTAAAGCGGACAGAGTGGACTAGACGGCTTTGAAGGTGACTCTTAAGCTCCAAGAGTCTTCCTGGTTCGTGGTAAGATTTTTCACTACTGAAAGGTTATAAGAATGTTTCCTTTTCAAAACAAATATCACATTTACTTACAAAGAATTTGCAAGGTTCAGAGATGAACAATAACATTAACATAGTGTTGGGTGATTGTTAACCTTGTCTAGACCTAATTATGGAGTCAGTCAGAGTTCATAATTGTTGAAGAGTTTGTGAAGCTGAAAATCCCAAGTTTAAGCTTCATACACTGTTTCATAACAGATGGCAAGTTAAGGTTATATCATAATAAAAAACCATTCACCTTTGAAGGAACTAATATAGTAGAGAATTATTGCTGACATAACACAGAACCAGGATAGCTCATTCTTTAAGGTTTTCCCCAACTATTTCTGGTTAACATTTTTAAAAAGTGTGCACATTTAGAAGCAAAGATGTCATCTTCTATTAAATATTCAACTGCCATTTTCCAATAATCAGATCTTCATGCTCAAATAATCTTTATTAAGCACCAATGTGTGTGCTGTGGTATGTTAGATACTATATAGTGTAAAAAAAAACATAAACATAGATATTCATACCAATAGATAGGCAGGCATTAAATTCTTCAATGAAGAAAAACGTGGCAATGCCAGGCAATAACCCAAGCTAATAAATGATTAAAATTACAGTAAAAATGTTTAACAAGTTCCTACTTATAAAGCTTTCTTGAATGACACATACATAGTTTTAGGTTATATACATGGGCACGTTTTACCTCTTCTTAGAATGTTCTCCTTGTTAAGAATTTTTAGCAGCTGTTTTTTACTAAAGACCTTGAGAGGGTTTTATTGTCCTTTCATTACACATAAACTTCAGTGCTCAGACTTTTATGATGTCGGGTATATAGGTAACTCTTTGAGAATAATGGTCATATACACCCTCTTTGAAGCCTAATGACTAAAAAAAGAGAAAGAAACATAATGACTGACTTTTTGTTATCTGCCTATTTCATAATTAGTTTGAACCCCTTTAATCAATGCAATTATCACATCATGCATTTATGAATTCATGCATAAATTCATTCATTCATTCTTACATTTACTCAACAAATAATCCCTGTCCTTATTGGCAAAGCTCCACCTTAGGAAACACTTGTTCTCTGTCTTCAAGAAGCTCAGTCTTGGGAAAGAGGCATATATCTGAAGAGGCAATAGTGTGTAAATTGTGCTTAATGGTGGTATGGACAGGGCACTATTAGAGCAAAGAGGAAAGGCACTTTATATGTTCTCAAAACTGCTGTCTTTCTAATGCCCCTGTTTTTTTCCAGCTGACAGGAGAAACCTTATCAGTCCAATAGAGGTCCTACCCCAGGTCATATGTTGGAGGGGCATCAACAGTTGGCTGCTGTCAGAATCATCTAGAAGGTCACTTATCAAAACTACAAATTCATAACTTTTTTGATATATATTCTGATGTAGTGGCTGTGGAGTGAGGGTTAGGAATCCATATATTTAACCTGGGTCCAAGGTAATTTCAAGTTTGGGCAGGTTTGGGCCCAAATACATTCAGAATTTATAGCAATATATATACCATGAAAAGGGAAGGGGGATGTATGATCCCTGCTTTAACACACAGTGCTTTAATAAAACTTCAGTTTAATCCAAAAGCCTGAAGGCCTTAAGGTTATGGGGGATAACCTTTAAGCACTATAGAAAAGCACTATTTTATTTTATAATGTTCATGTTTTGTCTGATCCAAAGTACTCCTCTGTCCTAAACTAGGTTTCCGTTTTAACACAATTCCACTTGGAGTCTTTAAACTATTTTACATGGCTAATTAAATGTAAAATGAAATAATTTATTTGAGGATACTAATATAGACCAAGATATATGCCACTGGTCCATAGTGCACTTGCAGGCACCTTTATGCCTTTCACCTCTCAGCCTCTTGCCTAATAGGCCAAGTCTCTGCAAGCCCCATGCTCATATCACCTCTGATGCTTTCATGGGAGGGCCTCATCTTAAAACTGGTCAGTCAGGGCTTTATGCCCAAGTCCTATGGACTGGACTTTCCTGTCCTGGATTGGCCTAACAAGTGCTGATAGAGTGGTATGTTACTGAATAGCCCTCTAATATGACTAAAGCACTTGGACTCTTTTCAACTCTGTGAAACTCACTTAAGTAGCAATAGGAACAAGGGCACAGACTGACCTATGGATTAAGCCTCACCCAGTTTCAGAGGCCATTCTGCCATAGAGGGGTCTTAACATGAGCTCTCTCATCTTCCCTTTCTTACATTGTTAGAGGTCTCCTTTCCTTGGACCCTTAAACAATGAATGCCTCAAACAGATGCCGAAACATCCCATCACTTTCAGTTTTTGAGATGCAATGAGGATGCTGACTTCATTTTTTAATATTTGTTGCCAACAATCCTTAAGCCTCATCTTTACTCTTTCCTTTGTGCCCTATATCTGGTTAGCTGATAAGAAAGCCTGGTGCTCCCTCCTTTGGCACTGGGGAGGAGATCCATATTACACAAGCCCTGACCCTCACACATGTGGGCAAACTCTCACCTGGCCCCACTCCTGAACCACAGTAAAAACCCAGTCTAGTCCCCTCTTCTGGGTCTCTCAAACAATTTTGAACATACTTGAAGGACCTGCCCTGTTCTCTCCCGAGACCTCAACTATGTAAGTAATCAATCTTTGCATACCTTCTTGGTATTTGTGTGTTTGGTGTCATCACTCTACATAACAACAAAATTTTTTTGGAGGGGAAGTCCATCTGCCTCTTCAGGTGACCATGATAAGAGGCCTGTCTAGTCCAATTTAAAATTCCAATGTCATATCTGATTAAAAAATGAAAGAGAAAATAATAAAGGGTGAAAAAAATGTATTGACAAGTCGTAGAAAAAAAATAGTGATCTTCCATCATTTTTCCAGATTTTATTTGCTCCACTGCTTAATAAGTTTCTAGTTGCTGGAGGATATATGAATGAGAAGAGAGATTTTGGGATGAGGGTGGTTTTTCCAGAAAATTCCATGATGATTTGAAAATTAAGACCTGCAGACCTGACAGGGACACCTTTCCACTGCAGACATTCTAGAGACTTTTCTTGTTTTCCCCTAGTGCTTTCTCTACTCTGCTCTATAGATTTTAACCTCTTCACTTTCATAGTTGGCAGGTATTGCTCCTGGTTGAATGGATTGTGACTATGGAAAATCTTGCATTAAAAATATTTTTAAATCAACAAAGCCATTTTTCACTAAATATAACTGTTTTATTTGCTAACATATTCACAATAGATGCCATAGATCTTATTTGGAATTTTCATAAACTAATACTTAACAAACAATGAATAAGGTTCTGATTATTCACTTGACCATACTAACCAAAGCCTGATCAACTAAGTTTTTTTTTTTTTAACCTTTTTCTTCCTCTAAGAAATGCTCATAGCAGGTCCTTTTTGTCTAATAGAGTTTAAGTCAGGGATCAGCAACCTACAGGCCAATTTTTTCCTGTGAATGAACGATTATTGAAACATAGCCACACCCACCTATTTAAGTACTGTCTGTGCTGCTTATGTGCTACAGGAGCAGAGGTGAGTAGATGCAACAGAAAATGTGTGGCCCACAGAGTTGAAAACATTTACTATCTGGCCTGTTATAAAACAAGTTTGCCTACCCTGGTCTAAGGAATGATTTTATATGTTCATGACTGTCAAATAAGGTAAGAGGCCCCTGAAAACATGGGAAAATATGATTTCTCTCTGTATCTTCAGTGCGTATCAGTGTTGCTGAAAAGAAGTGCTCAAGCTCAGAATAAATGAAAGCAACCTAATTCATCTGTGTAAATAATCATACCCCTACCTCCAATCTTAAGAACTATGGGATAGAACCATTGAAAACCAGTTATAGGGGGATTTTTTTTTTCATCAGGACAATTTTGGGTTGATTTTCAGGAAAATCGTATCAATAGGGCAAACTCTGATCTTGCTGTGCTGCAAGGGGTTGCTTCTGTTCTCATTCCAACAACCTAGGGATGGGAAGGCAGGGATGTGAGGTAAGGACCAATGCAACTCTATGCCCCAAGAGAACTGTGTCATACCTAGTCATTTCCCAAAAGTATTTATAAGGATGTCCCAGTGTCAGGTGCAGGGCAGCTTGGCCAAGCAGTAGCTGAGTGGGCATGCTGGGGATATTTGTATCACCCACTCACTCATCCCAGCAGGCAAATTCTGCCTTGATATTTGGTATCACAGGAGAAAGGAGGCTTTGGGGAAGCAACTGTAGCCTGTTCTCTGTACTCTTTCTACTTTCTTTGAATGCTCTTGTTTGACTTTCTCTACATATGTAAATTTGGGAAATGACTTGAATATAAATTAGTTTTTTAAACAAGTTTACAGATTGAATACCCTGCTTCAGTATTCATGGGAACTGACTTGGGAAAATATTCTGGCTAGTTTCCTTA
This sequence comes from Miniopterus natalensis, assembly GCF_054644295.1. Classification (NCBI taxonomy): domain Eukaryota; kingdom Metazoa; phylum Chordata; class Mammalia; order Chiroptera; family Miniopteridae; genus Miniopterus; species Miniopterus natalensis. The sequence goes on along the minus strand of NC_142092.1, from coordinate 43,069,093 downwards.
ATAGCCAGGCCAGAGATAGCAGATATGTACAAAGTTTATTTCCATTTTGACCCCTTCTTACTCTTCTACTGTCAGGCATCATTAATAGATCACTGTGTTCCTTCAGATAGAGCCTAAGAATTCTTAAAATGTTCCAAGGAGCCACTACCAATTAGTCAGAATCTGCACATGAGACAAAACCTTATTATTCAAAGCTATTCAAAGGGGTTATATGTATATTTCTAAATGTGAGACTCTTAGTCTATCTTTTATTTCTTCCTTAGCTCTTCATGAAGTAATTGATCAAATCCCGATGGCAGGAACTGTGGAGGCCTCACACCAAGGCATTCTCAGCAGAGTGCAGAGCACAAAAGTGTGAGGTGACCAGATGGAGTAAAGAAGAGGGTGCTTTGGAAAGTTACATGACATGAACTTGGAATAGGAGGGAGGAGCCAGATTAAAGTATACACTGGCATCTAAAACCAGGATATTTGAATGTGTAAATCCAGTGTTCCCAAAGGCTGGCAAGAGTGTTAGGGTCCTCCAGAGAAACAACCAATAGGACAGGATGTGCGCGCACACACGGGTGGTAGTGGGGAATTATTTAAAGGAATTAGTTCATTTGAGTGTGATAACTGGCAAGTTCAAAATCTGCAGTGTAGGCTAGCAGCCTGAAATTCTCCCAGGGGTTGCTGTGCTCTCTTGAATCTGAAGGCAGTCTTGGGGCAGAATTCCTTCCTTCTCAGAGGACCTCAGTCTTTTCTCTCAAGTCCTTCAACTGATTACATGAGGCCCACACACATTATGGAGGATCATCTGCTTTACTCAAAGTTTACTGATTTAAATGATAATCACATCAAACAAACCCCTTAGCTGCAATATTGACTGGTGTTTGACTAAACAATGGGGCTATAGCCTAGCCAAGGTGACAGATTAAAGTTAACTGGCTCTAGTCAATTTGGCTCAGTGGTTGGAGTGTAGGCCCTTGGACTGAAGGGCTTCGGGTTCAATTTTGGTCAAAGGCACGTGCCTCAGTTGTAGGCTCAATCCCTGCCCTGGTCCAGAGGTGTGCAGGAGACAACCATTTGATGCATCTCTCCCACATCAGTATTTCTCTTTTTCTCACTCTCTCCCTTCCACTCTGTTTGAATAGCAGTGGAGAGAGTACCCTCAGATTAGGATGAAAAAAAAATTAACTGTCACAGTAGCAGAGGTAATTTTCAGAGTCAGACATATTCATATTTAAAAATTTGTATTATATACTTTAATTTCATTTACATAAAACTTCTGATTTCACAGAAATTTTCGGTTGAAAAGTAAATTTATTTAAGTAAAATAGTTGTTTTAAAATATATATTACTTAAATATTGGATAGAGATGGTGTACGTATATGGTTAGTATATGAAAGTTGTACTGAAATAACCAAGATCAGAGAATGGTAGGCAACAGAGATTTGCTCTACTCCTGTAAAAAGGAAATGTCATAGGAAAATGGGGTTTTGGAAAGATTAATTCTGTCGCTTTGAACAAAGACCATGAACAGAAAAAAAATTTAACAACAAATAATAAATGTAAAAATTTACTCTTGTTGTAGTAACAAAATAATTTATTTTCTAAGAAGAAATAAATGTTATTTTCTAACATTTTGCCATATTTTCTGAATTTTTTTCCCCCCCAATCTACTGCTGTGTGTTTTTTAATTGCTGTTGCTACTTTTTTTTCATAAGTAGAAGTTTGAAATTTTATTTAATGTGATTAGTTGCTCCTTTACTTCATGATTTCTTAAAAAGTTGTTAAGCTTAGGAAGTCATCCTTGGTTTTAAATTCACAGATCTAATACCTTGTTTGGGTGGGCATTTGGAAAAGTCTCTTTTAAAAATATTTAACTTTTTAAATGTATCTGGGATTCATTCACGAAGGTTTGGATTTAAATTAATTTTATTTCCCTTAAATTCCTATCCAGCTATGAGTAGTTCTTTTCTGGTGATGCCACTTTTATTTTCTAGCAAATTCTTATATGCAACAAAATTAATTTCTGTACTATCTAGTCTGTTTTCTCTATCTATATATTTTTCTTCTTCTAGTGTGTCTTATTTAAATTATAGCCTTGTAATATATTAAAATATCTATGGTTTAGCCCTATCTCAGATTCTTCTTTCAAAATTTTCTTTGATAAACTTATCTATTTTTTCTTACTGAGAACATAAGAATCTAGTTATTTTCCAAAATTATCATAGACTGTTAATTAGATTTTGTGTAAATCATTATAAGGGTTTTAATGAATTTATGTATAATTCATTTATGCATGAATTTATGCACATTTTAAATCAACTTTTGATGTTTATGACTACATAGCACAGATAAGATTAGTCAATGCATTAGTCTAAAATAATAACAAAGATATTTCTCTCAGTTGCCTCCTTCACTTGTGCAAATTAAATGTATAAATAACCAAACTGAATTTAATTCTTCATTTATTTTTGCACCCAAATATCTGGTGGAGATGTAATCCAACAATTAAGGATCCAATGACTGGCCTCAGAGAGCAGAATTAAAAAAAAAAAAAAGGTAAATGTTGTCAGTGAATGGATTAACTTTTATTTTAATTCCTTAATATTTCAAACGATTTCTTTCTGCAAAGATCTTCACCTTGGGTGTTTAAAAGTTTTTTCTCATTTCCTTTGCCCTCCTCATGCTGGCAGTATCTGCACAGCCCGATCGATCTCCTGGCCCTGGCTGCTTTTTGGTACTCTCAAATCCCTCCTGACATCAGAAAGCGGTGATCAGACAGGTTGAATGATTCAGTGGAAACAATCTGATCTCATTTTAGCCTCTTGTAAGAGACAACCTGCTGTGAACTAGAATTATAATGCTGGGAATTATCTGACTCCTGCAGGCTCTCTTCCTTTTTTGTCCTGGTGAATGACTGCTAAAGGAACTTAAGGCATGGAAAACATGGAAATCATTGATTTGTTGACTTGGCCATTAAACTGGACATCTTGCCTTCTTGTGAGTAAAACTGATGAAGGGTATTACAGATTCTAGATTTTATTCACAAGGGTAAAGTGTTTAAGTGTCTTTATATAAATTGCCAACCAATGCAGTGCTGTATTATTTTCCTTTAAACTAGACTTCCAGTTTTGAACACAGATGTAAAATAAAAATAAAACAGCCAAACCAAAGGGATTTTTGTAAACAGGACACTTTAGCTGCAAAGGCTGACAACAAGAACAGAGCTGACGAGCCCTGGCCGGTTTGGCTCAGTGGTTAGAGTGTCCTCCCACAGACTGAAGGGTCTCAGAGTTGATTCCGGCCAAGGGCATGTACCTCAGTTATAGGTTTGATCCCGGCTCTGGTGAGGCGGGTGCGGGAGGCAACCAATGGATGTGTCTCTCTTACTTCGATGTTTCTCTCTCTCCGCGCCTCCCTCCTATTCTCTCTGAAAAGCAATAAAAAAAAAATATCCTCGGGTGAGGATTGAAAAAAAAGAACAGAACTAACGTGATGTGATTGGTAGTTGTCTGAGCTGAAGGAAAGGAATCTTCTATTTGTAGCTGGCTAAGGAAGCCCAGTCACACTGCAGAAAAGCTAAGAATTAGTGGGAGAAAGTGGAGAAACAAATGAGAAGAGAGAGAAAAATTGGACTCAAGAAAGGTGTAAGGAACAGAAGAAGCAGCGATCTTTAGAGCTGGTGAGGCCAGTGTTGAAGAAGGTGATGGTGATGCTGGTACATTGCTGGCCCCCTGTGATCCACATCTCAGGATTTGCCTTTGTGTCATCCTTTCCCTTTGAACCTGAGCTAAATGTGACTTATTTTAACTAACCACAAGTGGCAGAGTGATGCTGTAAGGGTTCTTGGTCTAAGCCTTAACTTCTGTCTTTATGTTCTAAGGAGCCACGATCAGCATCATAAGAATTTTGTTACCCTGGTGGAGCTATGTGGAGTAGCCACAGGAGAAACCACATAAGAGACTGAGGCCCTGAGAGAAAAGCCCAGTCATCCCAGTGTCCCAGCTCAGCCCAGGCTCCTGCTGACCTACTAGCTGGATGAATCCAATGAGTCACCATTGGCAAGAGAAGAATCTACCAGCTAAGCCCAGCTAAGTTTGCAGAATTGTAAGCAAAAATGTTCACTGTTTTAAGCCAGTAAGTTTTGGGGTGGCTTTTTACACTGTAAAAGATAGCTGCTGTGTGATAATGGAATAGAAGAGTCATGGATCAAGACCCAGTGACTATTCTCTGGGAGAGTATCATGTAGAATGAAATACAGCCCCGGGACCACAGCAAGCTTAGTCCAAACCTTCACTGTGTTGCTTTTTAAAAAAATATGTTTTTATTTATTTTAGAGAGGGGGAGTGGGAGAAACATCTATGCCAGAGAGAAACAACAATCTGCAGCCTCTTGCATTCCCCCTAACCAAGATCAAGCCTGAAACCCCGGCATGTGCCCTGACCAGGAATCAGAAGGTGGCTTTTTGGTGCATGGGCTTACACTCAACCAACTGAGCCACACAGGCCAGGGCTACTATGTTGCTTTCTTTTCTTTTTTTTTAACCTCTGTGGCCTTGAGCAAGCTATTTAATATTTCTGGGGCTCAGTCTTGTTATCTGTAAAATGAGAAACCTATTTCTTCCCTCACAGGATAGTTAAGAAATAAAATAATTGAACATTTGGGGCACATATTAAGTACTCACCAGACATCAGTTCTACTCCATTTCGTCCCTGTATCCCGCTCACCCCTTGAGGGGAAAGTGACCTAAACTACACTAACCCTTAAGGGCAGTCCTGTGACCTACTAAAGGCAGTCCTGTCACAGGTCTGGTTTTACTGTGTGTGTGTGTTCGATAAACAACCATTGAGTTTATATGAAAAGAGATAAATTGCTAAAATGCAAGTAACAATTTTTTTTAATGATGGCAGGTTTGGGGCCACATTTGAGTCTATATCCCAGACTGTCTACAGCTGCTTTTCCGGAGTATCGCGATTGTTTATTAGACTAAGCTTGGGCTATCAAGGATCATTGATATTACATTAGCTTATTTTACTGCCATATGCAGTTTTTTTAAGCAGAGAAGGCATGAAGGTATATATTATATTTCCATTTAATATTCACAAAAAAGTGTTGCTGTCTCAGTTGTTTGTAAAGTTCACTTAGGCAATAAGTGCATGTTTTGAGGCAGTACTGGATAAAATTTGGAGCTTTTTGAGTACTTATCTTTACACTGGAAGGTGATTTAGGGCCCTGGAAAAAAATAAGCTTCCTATTCAGTGTCTAAATAGTTAAAACTGTGCAGACACCAAGGTTCCAAGTCTCCTTAGAAAACACAGCAACATTCACGGTCCCACATACACAGACACACACAGACAGACAACACACATGTACACACAAACTTACACCCCTACACAAAACGAAGGACTAAGGAGAAAAGAAATAATCCTGCCCTGGGCTCACTTTTCAATTTGTAAAATGAGAAAGCCAGACCCCAAATTTCTCCAAGGTCACTTCCAGCTGAGTGGAGCAGACATCTCAGATCCTGTGCCTGTGTTAGCCCTCCATGGACAGTGAGATTAAAAACACAGGTTGCTTTCCAACAAAATTTTAATTGCAGAGATTTAAACAGAAACAGAATCAAAAGACTCTTTCAGAGTATGCTTTCCAATTTTATTTTTAATTGTTTTTATTGTTTCCATTTTATTTTAAAAGAGAAATGAAAGTTGCAATTTGCCAAACTGCAACACACCTTTTCTTGCCAATACAACTGCCTTAGCAAGTTAACCTAAAATAATTCTCTAAAATGTATTTTTAATGACAAGCTTAGATCCCCGAAATTTGTCTTAACTAATTTTTTCCTTCAGACCTCTTGAAGAGCTCTGAAGTTTCCATAGTTCAGTGCCAGGAGCGCTGCAAAAGAATTTGGATCAGTGTAGTAAGTACTTTGTGTTAATCTAGCTCAAAGTTGCTTTTCTCTCAATGGCTTAGGAGAGCCATTTGAATACTTTGATTCTAGTAATGAAAGTTCCAATGGGGAGGACAGATGAATGCTCATGTAATGTTTAGCCTATTAAAGTGGCCACATGCAGCTTAAGCAGAGTACATTCTTACCAAAGACTCTGAAGGGCAGGTCAACATGGAAGAAACATGAGAACAATGGAGAGTTAAAGTGAGTCTGGGAGTGTCCTTCCTCTCTCCAAATTAGGTTCAACTATAGTGGACATTTGTCATTGCCCCCTCTAATGCAGACAGTCTTTCTCTCTGTGTGCTTCCAGAATGCTGACTCACCCCGGGCTTCACAGTGGAGCATGAGCATTAGACAACTGTTTCTCAAACTTTCAGTGATGAAGAACCAGTTTGCTTTGTCTTCCATAAACCCATCCACTGTGGACTAACATTGTGCAAAATACAATACAAATGAATCACTGGGACATGACACACACAAAAAAACATACAAAATACAAGCTTCAATTTTTTATTATTACTCTGTCCAATTGAAATAAAATTTCTAAACATCCTCAACTTCTACACTTAGCTTGCTGCTGATAATAAGAAAAATGTGAGTGCAGACGTTGGTCCATGGACTACACTTTGAGTAGCAGTGACACAGGCTTGGCTAATGGTATTCTCTGGTTCCCAGTAATTACTTCAAGAGTGTTCTTCTGACTGAGCCAATTTCATTCAGTGGAGTATTTGGATGTTAGTTGAGAACACTGGGATAACCATTGTGTTTTTCCTGCCAGGATGCCACCTTGGGACAGCAAGAGAAGCTGATTGGGAATGAGTCAGCACTGAGAAGGCAGAATCAAGAGATGGCAAGTCAGAAGCTCAGTCTACTCCTGTATTGTGGAGAAATATAAGCCAATAAAGCATAATGTTGGCCAAAGCAGAATTCCTCTGGTTTTCTATCATCTGCAAGAGGAAGACTCCTATGTGACACAGAGATTAATTTGCATATTTCTCCATGAGCTCCCAACCATCTTCTCTTTTACCCATCATCTTCCAAAAGAGATCTGGGTTTTTCTTTCTTCCAGTTGTGAAAACATCAGCTTCCTACTGCCCTCAGTACAAAGTTCAAGCTTCTTAAACTGTCATTCAGTATCCCCAACAATTCTGTCCCTTCTATTTTTATAGCCCAATTTTTTGTTACTTTCATCCCTCGGAACTTACCTTATGATTTACTTTGACCAAACATGTCCTTTTATATATGTTATAGGTTTGCTCATGTTCCCTTGGGCTGCACTGCACTTCCTCTACCCATACCCTTCTCTGACTTTCTAAAACTAGAACCTTGAAAACATAAGGTGTTCATTATTTTTAAATATTAAGCATCACACATCACCAACATTCCTGCTGATTCAGTGGCCATTTTTGAGAGTGTTGACAAGAGGGAAAATTGATGACCCAATATTTGATAAAAACTGCATTTAGACCCCAAAGATCTCATTTCCGAAAGAGTCTAATGGTCATAATACCTATATTTCAGAAAGCATCAAGCTTTAACAAAGTATGACTTTAAGTCAGTGCAAAAATAAATAAGCAAGAGGTAAAACATACATCTGCACCAAAACATGTACACAAGTGTTCTTACCAGCTTTATTCATAATAAGCAAATGCTAGAAACACCCAATTGTTCAACTGATTAATCTTTAAACAAAATTGGGTATATCCATACAATGAAATATCTTCTATAAAAAGAAATGAAGTAATGATACACACTACAACGGAAACAAACCTGGAAAACAAGCTAAGTGAAAGAAGCCAGATATGAAAGGCCACGTATTGTATGATTTCATTTGTATGAAATGTTTGGAATAGACGCATCTACAGAGAAAGTAGAATAGTAGTCCCCCAGGCCTGGGGGAAATAAGAAGACTGAAGGGTAAAGGCTAAAGGGAACAGAGTTTCTTTATAGTGATGAAAATGTTTTAAATTTGATTGTGGTATAGATGCATAACTTTGTGAATATACCAAAATCCACTGAATTGTACATTTTAATGTGAATTGTATGATATGTGAATTATTTCTCAATGAAGTAAAGTAAAAAAAAAGGTCAAGTTTATAGGAAATTTATTCACAACTGCCAAAATTAATAATCAACCAAGATGTCAAAAGTCAGTGGATAAATTGACTGTGTTACATCTAGACACTGGAATATTATTTAGCATTGAAAAACAATGAGCTATAAAGCCTTGAAAAGGCCTGGAGGGATCTTAAATGTATATTACTAAGTGAAAGAAGCCAATCTGAAAAGGCTACACATGGTCTGAGTCCACCCAGATAAAACTCTGGAAATGGCAAAACTCAAGAGACAATAAAAAGATCGGTGGCTGCCAGACTTTAGGGGGAGAATGGGATGAACAAGCAGAGCACACAGGATTTTTAGGCCAGTGCAAATACTCTATATGATACTACAATGTTGATTACATGTCATTGTACATTGAACCAAACACAAAGAACATATTACACATGACATCAAGAGAGAACCATAATGTAAACTACGGATGTGGGGTGATAATGTTTGTTTATGTAGGTTCATCAGTTGTAACAAATGTCCTACTCTGGTGCTGAGTGTTGACACTGGGGAAGGTGGTGTGTGTGGGGTGGGGTGTCAGAGGGCAATCAGGAACTTTGCACTTTCTGCTGTATTTGCTGTAAACCTAAAAGTATTCTAAAAAATAAAGTCTAAAGAAGAAAGAAGAGGAGGAGGAGAGGGATGAGGACCGGAGGAAGGGGAAGGGGAAGGGGAGACCTCACAAGGACAGTCTCAGCTGGAACCGACTCTGACCCCCTTTCCTCTCCCTCCCTGCGCAACACTTACTAGCTTGTTGCCCTGTGTTTTCTGCTCTTATTTCTACATCTTGTCTGGTTTATATCCCTTCACTAGAGCTGAAGGCAGGTCTTACTTACTGCACTAAGACCTGCCTGAGGGCAGAGGCAAGGCCGTGTCTGTTAACATTTCTATGAGAAATACTACATAGTAGAATTTAGTAAAAGTATGTTTTAAATGAAATTTTAAAGGATTTTATCTAAGTTTCCTAGAGAGAAGAGTGACAGAAATTATTCTCTTGTTTTTTTCAGCCTTAAGACAGCCAAGAGGAGAAGGAAAGGTGGGGCACAGAAAGGTAAGGCTCTGCCTGTTCCACCTGAGCTCCCCAAGGGTGACCCTTCCTCTCCTTTCCATGAGGAACCAGGATCATGATTTCCATGATGTCAGTTGTTAGATACAGTTCCTCTCACAAAAAGAGCCCTCAGAGGAGAGGCTTATGGGAAGACAGTCAGAATCTGGGATACTTCTCAGATTCCTGCTCTGCTGTCCCTGGGTATGAAGCAGTGATGGGCCTGGGCCATGGGTGTTACCCAATAGGTGTTGAGAGTCAACACTTCTGTCTCCTGACTTTGGGAAAGTACCTTGACTTCAGGATGATCGGATTGTTCTTCCATGTAACTACTGACCTCTCTGCTTCACAGAGTGGTTTTGAGCATCAAATGGGGTAATGTACATGAAAGCACCTTATAAATGACACCACACACCTGGGAACCTTATTAATATCATCATTGACCATTTGGCCTCATCTCCTGACTCTTGGGGCTTTCAGGGTATAATATCCCAATGCTCTCCCCTAAAGGGACACCTTCATTACATGTAATCTACTCTCTTGGTTTCTTAGGTTGGAGATATTGTAAGAAGGACAAAGAGGAGAAAAATACACTCATCTATCCTTAAAAGGTGACTTGTCTTTCCCCTTTTCTCTTGATCCCTCTTTAGCATGTTCTATGCACTTGCAGGGCCTCAGTGCACCTTTCCATAGTCATGAGAGGGGTTGCCAGAGGAATGGGGATGTGAGTGAAGGCCTTGGGGTGAGTGCTGTGGATTATATTGTGATGGGGGGCAATGTGAAGGGGCAGCGGGCTTCTGGTGACTCCACCCGACCAGGCCAGTAGGTCCTCCTTTCCTTTTTCTGACCCTGGCTGTAGCTTTGTACCTCTTGTCTCCTCAGTCCCCTGGGCCAGCATCATGATACCGTCCACTTTCATCAACTGTTATGTCCAGACTCCTCCTGTGAGGTGTGTAATAACGCAACCACTGAGATGGATCACTGTCCTCATTGGCCCAGCAAGATGCTGCTCTGTCTGTGTTCCCCTCTGTGTGCCTTTTGGCTTCCACAACTCTGTGGCTGAGCCATCGTTCACTCTGTCCCCTGCTTTCTCAGTAGTCCCTCCAGGAAACCTAATACCATAGAGTCTACCTGACCCTTTCCCACCACCACCTTCCATTCTCTACCTTAACCCCGTGACTCTCTCAGGTAACTTTCTGTCATCCTCTCCCCTGGTCAAACTCTCCCTCCAAATCCTTTTCTGTCCATTGGCATATAAATTCCCAGTGCACTATTTCTCACCCCTACCCCTTACTATATACCATCTCCCAATGTATGATACTAAGATTATAGACACTGTTGTTCAACCAGAAGCCCCTCTGACCTGTCCATTACCTGAAATATCAAACTCTTCTCAGATTTGACCCAGACAGGTAATTCCACAGAATCAGTTACTTATCACCTACCAACAACCTTGTCCATTTAACCACCACCAGACTACACTTTAACTATGACTCAACCTAAATCCATTCACATTCCATCAAATCCTGCTCTAGTGAACTCATCTCCACACAGCACTAGTGCATTGTCCAATTATGTCCCTCAAGGCACTGACCATCCAAACCTGTCAATTTCATACTTTTCCTGTCAGGAAGCTCAAGTCAAAGACCCGTTGCCATCCACCTTGGCACAATGTGATTTCAATCAAGTTAAGGATGTGGGGTATGACTCTGAGAAAGACCTGAACAGCTACTTGATGAGTCTGTCAGGAGCAAATTCAATGGTGTCGGGACAGAGCGTAAGTCAGAGACAATCAGAAAATGCCCTGAAAGTACACTTGAGCAAGAAGTTTGAGGAAATCAATGAGGGTCAGCTTCCTGTCACAGTGCATAGTTCATGGCATGCTATCCAGCAGACACTTCCTGCACAATCCCACACCAAAATAAAACAGAGGAGTTTGCCACCATTAGTGGGTAGGGAATACTGCCTGAACACGTCCCAGGAGCTTTCCTTTCTTGGGTCCAGTGCACAGCAGACGGATCCCATATTACCAAGTTTCATATGAGGATGTTGTAGAGCCTTCCCACCAAAGTCCTTGAATCCATAGAGATCTTGAAATTGAAAGATACTTCCTCCCATTCCCTCTATGATTCCAAATCTTTCTCCTCCACCAACATGATTTCTGAGGTGGGCTCCAAATCAGGGGGCTTCATGCTCCTCAGAGGAACCTCTAAATGCCTTCATGAAAACAAAGTGGAAACAGCAAGTTAAGCTGCCTTCTTGAATCATCCTCAGCCTGCCACCTCACTCGTGGGCAAAGGACAGGAGACCCTGAGAAAATCACCCTCTTATTTCAATCACAGGCTGGCAGAGGAGACTCAGAGAACTCTGGATGATGGACAGACCCTTCTGCCTGTCACAAACAGCATTGTTGGCAAAGCAAGACAGAAATATTCTCCATAAGCCAACATTCACCCCAACCCAAAGCTGCACACAAGGAAGATGAGGACCACATATGACCCCAAAATTAGCATAAATTCTAGTGATAGAATCAAAGTGGGACAGGAAAAAACTATGGAGAATAAATCAAATCCTGTTTCTATGCCCAGTGTGTCCAGGAGGACATTCAGGCCTGAGGAGCTCCATGCTCTTCAATCCAAAACTAGTGACATCCTGACAACGAACAAGCCGGGAATCTCCCAAAGAATAAATGTGAATGAGAGTAAAGGAGAAACTACTTTGACCACTGACTACTCCGCCCAACCCAAAGAAAAATATCAGTTCTCCAAGGTTCTAAATCATCAGACTTTAAGAACAACTTTATTGTTGAGTTAAAGTTGAAGTTAAAGAAACAGAAAGCATAACCGCGCCCAAGACAAACCCACTGACATGTCCGGTGACTCAGACAGCTTGACTTACAAAGCCTCCCTCACTCAGGCTCAGGGTGTCTCCAGTGTGGACAGAGCAGCTCCCCAGGTGCTCACGTCCATTAGGAGAACAGAGGAGTCAGTATAGAGCAGAAGTAGGAGCTTTGAGTCCCAAAGCATGACTTAAGTTTGTGCCAGGGTAATAATTTCCCACCAGTTGCAAACTGAGGCCCACAGGCAACAAATCAGAAGAGCTTGGTGGAGGGGATGCAGGATGGGGAACATCCCAACCTAGAAGGAAGAGATTTCCTACTCAGGACGTGCCATTAGAGGAGAGGCTTGGGAGCAAGTCTTCCCAGACCCCATCACAGAAGGGATAGTCCCTTCTTGAAAGACATTTCATAAGTAAAATAAATCACTTTTTCCAATGGCTTCATCCTGGGATAAAATGCAAAAAGCAAGGAAACTCCCAGGAAAAGGGCAGCCCTAGATGATCTATAAAGGGCAGAGGCCCTGTTAAAAGTAGAGCTGCCTTTACTGGGACTACTGAAGCTCAGAAAGATTTGAAAGACTTTTGAAAGTGCTTAGAGGAGAAACTGGGGTGTCAGCATGCAGTGGATATCACCTGCCCTCAAGAGGCCCTTCCCTCTGCAGTGAAGTTTGGGAAAGCTCAGCACCAGGCAGTGGTGCTGGGCTGGACAAAGCCTGTCCAGGGGCATCCTTTCAACTCCAGGGGTCTCTCCTGTAAAGTGACAAAAACCAAGTCCTTCAACTAAGAAGCTGTTTCCTTCTTAAAGCTCCTACTTCTGTTCTATACATGCTCTACAAGTAGGAGACCAATCAGAGACAAGGACAAGCACCCACAGAAAGTTCTGGCATTAAAGGACCAGCTATTATATCAGGAGCACCCCCCTTCTGTGTCCTAAAGGGGGACTGTGCCCCATCCAAGCCCCACCTGCAGGCCTCAAGCTGCCAGGGACCTCCTGCTGCTCTCACCACTGCTGGAGGTATAGTAGAGATCAATCTCTACTATGTAGACAGAAAAAGATTCTACAGTCTTTCCAGGGGAAAAGATTTCCCACCTCTAGTAATTCCCTTCTTATGGAGACTATATATTGATTTGCCCTAATAAAAGTTTTACTAATAATAGTGATGTCTTTTCTGTGAACTGTTTTGGGAACATGGGTTCGTGGTATCTCAAGGCTTGTGCTTAAGGAAAGGAAGAAGTTAGTGCAGCTCTTATTGATTGCTTCCTTTGGCTTCCAAAAGTGACCAGCCCCCTGGAGCTCTTGTTGAAAAATAGGTAGCATGCCCCCTTGCCAAAGCCCATTTCCTCCCTGATGAGGCTGAAGAGATAGTCTCTGTCTCCTACCTTCTAGCTTAACCTTAATGATACTGCAGAGCAGCAGACACCTTCCCCCATCAGGGATGTTTAATATCCTTTTGAACAGCAAAAAAGACATGCCTTCTATATCTGAAGAAGATGTAGAACAGGTATATTTTCCAGAAAATATCAGTGGAGAAGACATGGTGGCTTAATCATTACTTAGAAGTCAGTGAGCTGAGGAGTCCACAGGTAGGTGAATCCTGAATGGGAGTATTTGGGGGTATATGGCTGCAGTGGATCCTGGGCTGGTTGGGAAGGATCTAGGAACGGCATAGATTTGCTTAAAGATTTGTCTCATGGGTAATATTAATGTGTTGGAGAAGCATATGTTAACCATGACCCTGAAGTATCCATAAGGAAAGTCACCTTGGGGAAGTCTTTCTTCTCTCTGGGTATTTCTTCAAGCTGTGGGATTGATGACTTCTTATTTTTTTTGGCTGGACAAAAACATCACTCATCTATTGGTGGGATGAATGTTAAACAGGCAGCCACCTACCTCCCAGTCTAAAATAAATCTGAAACCTTGCTGACTTCATTTATTAAGTCTAGTAGTTTTTTGGTGAAGTCTTTAGAATCCTCTATGTACAATATCATGTCTTCTGCAAATAATGACAGTTTAGCTTCCTCCTTTCCAATTTGGATGCCTTTTATGTTTTCTTCTTGTCTGATCACTGTGCCTAGGACTTCCAGTACTATGATGAATAAGAGTGGTGAAAGTGGGCACCCCTGTCTTTTTTCCGTTCTTAGGGGAAATGTTTTTAGTTTTTGCCCATTGAGTATGATGTTGGCTGTAGGTCTGTCATATATGGCCTTTATTATGTTGAGATATGATCCCTCTATTACCACTCTGCTGAGAGTTTTTATCAAAAATGGGTGTTGGATTTTACTGAATGCTTTTTTGCATCTATTGATTTGACCATGTTCATGGGTTGGAAGAATTAACATCATTAAAATGTCTGTATTACCCAAAGCAATCTACAAATTCAATGTATTCCCTATTAAAATACCAACAGCATATTTCACAGATCTAGAATAAACACTTCAAAAATTTATATGGAACCAAAAGAGACCCTGAATAGCCGTGGCAATCCTGAGAAAGAAGAACAAAGTTGTAGAGATCACAATACCAGATATCAAGTTATACTACAAAGCCGCTCTATTCAAAACAGACTGTTACTGGCACAAGAACAGACATATTGATCAGTGGAACAGAACAGAGAACCCAGAAATTGACCCATGCCATAATGGTCAATTAATATTTGATAAAGGAGGCAAGAACATACAATGGATTAAAGACAGTCTTTTTCAATAAATGGTGTTGGAAAAATTGGACAGATATATGCAAAAAAATGAAACTAGACCACCAACTTTCATCATACACAAAAGTAAATTCAAAATGGATAAAAGACTTAAATGTAAGACATAAAACCATAAAAATCCTAGGAAAAAACATAGGCAGTAAAATCTCAGACATCTCTCATAGCAATATGTTTGCTGATACATCTCCTAGGGCAAGAGAAACTAAGGAGAAAATAAACAAGTAGGACTACATCAAAATAAAAAGCTTCTGCACAACAAGAGAAACCATCAACAAAACAAAAAGGGAGCCTACTGTATGGGAGAACATATTTGCCAAAGACACATCTGATAAAGGGTTAATATCTAAAATATATAAGGAACTTATACAACTTAACAAAAGGAAGACAAACAATCCAATTAAAAATGGACAAAGGACTTAAATAGACACTTCTTCAAAGAGGACATACAAATGGCTGAGACATATGAAAAAATGTTCAAAGTAGCTAATCATCAGAGAGATGCAAATTAAAACCACAATGAGGTATCACCTCACACCTGTCAGAATGGCTGCCATCAACAAGTCAATGAACTACAAGTGCTGGCGAGGGTGTGGAGAAAAGGGCACCCAGTACACTGCTGGTGGGAATGCAGACTGGGGCAGCCACTATGGAAAGCAGTACGGAGTTTCCTCAAAAGATTAAAAATTGACCTGCCATTTGACCCAGTGATCCCACTTCCAGGAATATATCCTAAGGAACTCGAAACACCAATCACAAAGAACTTATGCACCTTTATGTTCATAGCAGTGCATTTCACAATAGCTAAGATTTGGAAACAGCCCAAATGTCCATCAGTAGATGAATGGAAAAAAAGCTGTGGCACATTTAGACCATGGAATACTATGCAGCTGTAAAGAGGAAGGACCTTTTAGCCTTTGGCACAGCATGGAAGGAACTAGAAAGTATTATGCTAACTGAAATAAGCCAGTCAGAGAAAGACAAGTACCACATGATCTCACTTTTGTGTGGAATATAATAAACAAATAATAAACTGATGAACAAAGTGGATCCAGAGACATAGAAGCATGGAACAGACTGAAGGATCTCAGAGGGAAGGAGGGGAGGGGGTGTGGGTGGGGAGAGATTAGTCAAAGGACTTATATGTTTATAAGCATAACCCATGGACACAGACATTGGTAAGGGGAAAGCCTGGGGTGGGATGGATGTGGGGTGGAGGGGATCAGTGGAGTTAAAAAGGGTTATCTGCAATAGTCTCAACAATAAAGATAAAGAAACATTAAAATAAATAAATAAATAAATAAATAAATAAATAATAAATAAATAAATAAATAATAAATAAATAAATAAATAAATAAATAAATAAATCTGAAATTAAGGAAAACATGTCCTAGACCAAGCAAGAAGGTAAGAAAAAATGAAGAGGAGAAAGAATGACCTTGCTGGTGGAACAAACTTTACATCCATCATCCCCACACTATAACCTTTTCTTGCTCCCAGGTTCCTTAAACTGATCTAAGCCCCACCTGCCATGGCTGATCAGGGCACTGCACAGCCTACTGATGCCTCACACCAAAAAGACATGGGCTGTTTCTTGAGTCCTAAAACAATATTTGCAGGGATGTCATCAGGCACAGCATCCCTGTCTTGGTGCCTTCCTTGCATCTGTGCTTGATGGAAATAGGCAAGATTTTGCTCTTAGTGTGTATATGTCACCTACAGGATGGAGATGTCATTTTTTATATTCATGGCTTTGGGGTAGCTATAATAAATCTCCCCCAGAACACCTGGAGCTCATGAACCAGAGGTGAGTTCTAGACTGTGCACCAGGGTTACAGATGTTTGAGGGCTCACCATGGACCTCCATGGGATGCTCTCTTTGGCTAAACCTGCACACGTACCACCCTTACTGTAGGGGTCTGCAGGAGAGCCAACCCTACTTGTAGAGACTGAAACACAAAAATGGAATGAGTGTCCCACAGAGCACTTGAGATAGTTTTCCCAGTAAGCCTTGTGAATCCTGAGTGTCAAGGAAAAACAGCAGCAGCAACAACAAAACACAAACAAACAAAAACAGACGTCCACTAGAAACCTGTCTCAAAACCACACTCTTATCTTTTGTACAGAGTTATGCCATTGTCCCTAGAATTCTGAACCTTATTGGTCACAAAAATAATGAAGATTTTGTGAAAGTCCTGGGAGTGAAATGGAACCCAAGGCAGAGAACTTAAAGAGGTGAGAAGGCAGTGAGGGTTCTAACATCCATGTGGGCTGAGCAGCCAATAACCCAGCCTCCCATTCCCTTCATCATCTCATCTTAGGGTCTTTTACTTCTGCTCCAGTGCAGTTACTGCCACACTGTAGAGCTTATTGCCGGGAACACCTCTGCCATCTGGAATAATACAGTCTGACCTTCTACCTTTGACCTCATCCCTTATCTTTCCAGCATATATGCCCCTTGTTAACTTTTCACCTACAGGTCATTCATTTTTCCACTTACTCCCTCTCACCCTACGAAGCTCCTGTTTCCCTCCCATGCTAAGGTAGACTTTAAACAGCTCCACTACAAACAGGCCTTCCCAGTTCCCTTTGATCCTTCCTGTCTGACAAAATTTCAACTCTGTGTTTTCCCAGAAAGGTCTTCCTATAAGGAACTGAACATCGGATTGAGTTTCACAATCGATTCTACTGGTGCCCCAGAACTACGTGGAAATCCTGAGTCCATTCCACAAACAATTATTCCATACTTACTAACATGTGAACAACTTTGCGCTTTCTGCTCTATTTACTGTGGCCCAGAAATTGCTCTAAGAAAGAGTCTAATGAGGACGACAAGGAGGAGGAAGGGGACACCTCATAATGCCCACCTTAGCTGGCACCAACTCCGAGGCTTTCCCTGACCCTCCTTCCTCTCCCTCACTGCACAACTTACTCTATTGTTGCCCTGTGTTTTCTGCTCTTATTCCTACATCTTGTCTGGTTTATATCCCTTCACTAGAGCTGAAGGCAGGTCTCACTTACTGCACTAAGACCTGCCTGAGGGCAGAGGCAAAGCCGTGTCTGTTAACATTTCTACGGGAAATACTACATAGTAGAATTCAGTAGAAGCCTATTGTGTCAATGATGGACATCTTATAACTGTTTTAAATGCAGTTTTACAAGGTTTTGCCTCAGAATGTGTTCTTCAGCCCTTTTGGTATTGTGAAAACTGGAGCACCCATGTGGCTCATCCCAGGGACAGTGCTCAGGATGGGAGGGAGAGAGCACTGAGGACTGTCCCTAGAAAGCTGAGAACATATGAGAAGCCCAAACTAATGACTTATCTCTAATGCACCTCCTCAAAGAGCAACGCATTTTTCCGTAGAGCTTTTGGAAAATACTCCTCCTTGGAGACAATATGACCAAGTGCAGTCTGAAATCTTGGACCAGACTTCTGTGCGGTGATGTCCCTCAATAGGAAAGATGTCATAGGGTTGTTTGGGAATCTTATTCTAAGAAACACCATCTTCAAATGGCTTCCTAAAATGTTCTGGGGAGAGCTTTATTAGAAAACCTAGGAGTTAGATATATGTAAAACATGTGAGATGTATTCCTGTAAGGGATAATATTTTAACCTTTTATTATTCATTTACAACTTACTGAAACAACTAAAATTTGATATTCACTATTCACAAAACTAAATAAATGTAAAATAACTTTAAGCTCTGTATCCATGTTCATGTAGGGCAAAAACATTCTACAGGAAAGATGGCTTTGAGGACATACATGTTCCTGAGTGTAAATGTTTTGTACAAGCAAAAATTCCAGGCAATATTTCAGACTTTCAAGGTAGTGGGCTTGGTGAGAACAAAGTGAAAGTCTCCAAACATAAAAGTGGATCCAGGTAATATCTGGGTTACAAATAGTACAATCAGAACATTCATTAAGAAAAATAGATGCTATAATAAAAGGCAGATTGGAAAATAGGATAAAAGAGTAGGGCAGAGGGACCTAGAGGCCCAAGGTAGGTGAAGGAATCTTCTGGGATGGTGGGTTGGGAAGGGGTTGAGTACACACTCTCTTGAAGGTGTGCCCTCCCACAGCCTCAAAGACTTTTTGGGCCCAGGCCAGTGTGGCTCAGTTTGTTGGAGGGTAGTCCTATATACCTAAAGTTGGTGGACTCATTTCAAAGTTAGGGCATATACCCAGGTTTGTGTGTTGATCCTTGTTGGGGGGGGGGGGGTGTGGGAGGCAGCTGATCGATGTACCTCTCTCACATCCATGTTTCTTTCTTTCTCTTTCTGTCTCTCTCTCCCTGACTCTCTCTAGAATCAATAATAATGATATAATAAATATATTTTTAAAAATGCACTGGGACTCCATAGTGCTCTGTGATGCAGGTGTGGCAATAAAGTCAAAAGTCTACACTCAGGCCGGCCGGGTGTGGCTCAGAGGTTGAGGGTCGACCTAGGATCCAGGCGATAGGGGTTCGATTCCCGGTCAGGGTGCATGCCCGGGTTGTGGGCTCGATCCCCAGTCGGAGGAGTGCAGGAGGCAGCCAATCAATGACGACTCTCATCATTGATGTTTCTATCTCTCTATTCCTCTCCTTTCCTCTCTCTGAAATCAATAAAGATATATATATAAAAGTCTACACTCAGAGCTCAGTTTCCTCAGGTGGCTTTGTGATTCTGAAAATGGAATCCAAAAACTGGGATTCCTGCATAGCCTTTATGAGCTGTGTCAGATTTCTGCTCAGTGCTGTTAAACATTGACCCCAGCTTCACTTGCATGTGTGGGTTGTGCTTATTCCTTCTGTTCCTAGACTACCCTGTGGGAGGAGTTCCATCATTGCCAACTTTCTGGAAACCCTAATGAGCCCTGACAGAGATTCTTCACTCTTGTTGCCATTTCTAGTCCCACATTTATAAATCAGTTTAATTGGGTCAAAGAGACACCTAAGATCAGACATCTGAGGAGAGAACAGAACATCACTCTTCTAAGGAAAGAGACCAGCCAGGGGTAGGGATTCAGGGAAGACTAAGGTGACAATCTGAAGCTCACTGGAGGTTTCTGGCTAAAATCCCTAACACAATGACTCCCTAGTTCTAGATAGAGTTATTTTGAGAATTTGAGATCTCTGCTGGACATCAGAGTTACCCAGCACTTCATCATGAGTCACATTCCCATGCCAGGCATCATTAGATCAAGCTTTCTTTTGTGTCGGGCTGATCAGGAGAGCAGTGCTCAGCTGCTGAGAGCTCAGTGTAGAAGCAGGAGCCGGAGCTATGTCCCAGGTTACAGAGTCCCATCTGAGGGAAGAGAGATGCCACTGTAGGTCTTCTATTATATGCCCTTATTGAGCAGAGGACTTTTGAGAATATGAGGTGTGCACCTCATAGACAAAGCCCTTCTGTGAGTTTTTTCACAAAGCAAAAATGAAAACATTTTAAAGCTATAAAAATTGATAAAAAGAAGGAACACAAACTTCTAGTAGTTAAAATTGCATCATATGACTAGATCATGAATTTCTGAGTTTCCTAGAGAGAGAGGAGTGACAGAAAAGATTCTCTTGTTGTTTTTTCAACCTTAAGACAGAGCCAAGAGGGGAAGGAAAGGTGGGACATGGAAAAGTAAGGCTCTGCCTGCTCCACCTGAGCTCCCCAAAGGTGACCCTTTCTCTTCTTTCCATGAAGAACCAGGATCATGATTTCTATGTCAGTTGCTAGACACAGTTCTCAGAAAACAGAGCCTTCAGAGGAGAGGCTCATGGGAAGACAGTCAGAACCTGAGGTACTTCTCAGATTCCTGCTCTGCTGTCCTTGGGTATGAAGCAGTGATGGGCCTGGGCCATGGGTGTTGCCCAATAGGTGTCGAGAGTCAGTACTTCTGTCTCCTGACTCTGGGAAAGAACTTTGACTTCAGATGATCAGATTCCTCTTCCGTGTAACCACTGACCTCTCTGCTTCACAGAGTGGTTTTGAGCATTAAATAGGATAATGTACATGAAAGCACCTTATAAATGATGCCACATACCAGGGAACCTTATTAATATCATGGACCATTTGGCCTCATCTCCTGACTCGTGGGGTTTTCAGGGCATGATATCCCAATGATCTCCCATAAAGGGAATTCTTTATGATAGCTGGGCTTCTGCACCTTAACCACATGTAACCTGCTCTCCTGCTTCGCAGGTTGCAGACACTGCCAGAGGGAAGAAGAGAAGAAAAAGACACCTATCCTTAGAAAGTGACTCGTCTTTCCCCATTCTTCCTGGTGCCTCTTTAGCATGTTGTATGCACTTGCAGGGATTCAGTACATAGTCATGGGAATGGGGATATGAATGAAGGCTTTGGGGTGAGTGCTATGGAGTACAGTGTGATGTTGGGCAATGTGGAGAGACAGTAGACTTCAGATGGCCCCAACCCCACCAGTGAGTAGGTCCTCCTTTCCTTGTTCTGGTCCTGGCTGTAGCTTTGCTCTTCCTGTCTCTTCACCCCCTGCGCCAGCATCATGATACCATCCACTTTCACTGACTGTTGTGTCCAGGCCCCTCCTGTGAGGTGTGTAATAACACAGCCACTGAGATGGATCAGCTGCTGTCCTCATCAGTCCTGGAAGATTCTAGTCTCTCTGTGTCCCCCTCTGTGTCCCCTTGGGCTTTCACAGCTCTGTGACTGAGCCATCATTCTCTCAGTCACCTGGCTTTTCAGCAGTCCCTCCAGGAGACCTAGAACCACCTTCTCTGCCTGAGCCTTTCCCACCACCCCCTCTTAATTCTCCCTTAACCCTGTGATTTTCAACTGGCATGCCATAGCCCACTGGTGTGTTGTAAGAGACACACTGGTGTGCCACATGAATTTTTATAGCATGCAATACCTGACTATTTACTCAGGGGCACTGACCTCTTCTCCCGTAGATTGTCAAGTAAGAAATGACAGCAGCCAACATAACAAAAGCTGTCCAGTTTGAATGTATCAAAATTATACCTATTTTTTAGCCATGAGATGAAAAAGGTTAAAAAATGCTGCCCTAACCCAATTACTTTCTTGGGCAATTTTATGTCAACTTCAGCACTGGGTCAAACTGCCTCCAGAGCTTTTTCTTCCCTTGGAATCCAAATTCCCAGTTGACCATTCCCCACCCCAAACTCTTTTCTTATCCTCTCTCCCACCACATGTTACTCAGAGTATGGATGCTGTTGTCCAACTAGAAGCCCCTCTGGCCCTGAATACCATCTTTCTTGACACCTCCATTACCCAAGATATCATCCCCTTTTCAGGTTTGTCCCAGACAGTGAATCCCACTTAATCGGTTACTTATCATCATGTACCACTAACCTTGTCTGTGTCACCACCACCAGGCTGCAGTTTAACTGTGACTCAACCTAAATCTACTCACATTCCATCAAAGCCTGCTCTGGAGAATTCATCTCCAGACAGCACTGGTGCATTGTCCACTTATGTCCTGCTGGCTGTCGATTTCAGATTTTTCCTTTCAGCAAGCTATTGCCAAAATCTTGTTCCCTTCCACCTTGGAACAATGTGATTTCAGTGAAGAGGATCTTGTCCTCAGTTTTACAAAGACCTCTTCTGTGGGAGACCCTGTAGCCAAACTTGTAGATCCTGGACACCTCATTTCTGATGTGCTGACACTCCTGGAAATACAAATGCAAATGAGGGGTTCTTTTCTTAAGTGGAAGAAAAGTAAAAGAAAAAAGATTCTTTTCCAAAACAACTTAGGTCAGACTACAATCTAAATTCTTCAGGAAAAATGTTAGATTCCATTGTTAATGAGAGCATGCTCCAGTAGTCACCCTTCCATTCTGGAGCAACAAAGGAAAATCAAAGGAACTTCATGTCCATCAGCAATGCTCATTACTTAAAATTTGGGAGGATCATTTAGCAAAAATTTATCTAGATTTTTGGGGTCTTCCATCTCTGCACAGCAAGCCCTTGCACTCTGCTGTCCATATTTCAGGTGACTATTCTTCAATCCTTATTTTCAATAAAATCTCAAATGCACCCAAGGGCCAAGAATCTCCAGTATTTCCCTACCCTCTACCTCCATCCTTGTCTGAGGTCCATCCTGAACCCTTGCCTCAAACCATGCCACAATCCCAGCCCCTACCTCTCACTCAGATCCAACTGCATCTGCATCTTCAATGCCCATGCCCAATCCTACCATCAGGTCCTATACCCTAGATTAGGAGCTGTGGAGTGTATTTTTATAGACTCTGAATGAATCAGACTGTTCCACCTCTTCTGAAATTCAACAACTGGAATAGAATGTGTTGCAGACTCAACAGGAAAGTTTATGGGGTTTACCCTACTGTGGTCCAAAGGTCTCAGGGAGAATTTTGTTCTTCACCTCCCAACTCACCTTAGTGCTGGTGCTTCTAGACCCATGTTTTGATCTCCATCCTTACTGTAAAGTTTCCTCTCAGCAGTGAACTTAGGGAGAAACTAAAGCATTACCTTCTAAAGAGGCTCATCCAACACCAGTGGGGTTTGCCCTGGAGGATCCATGAGTCTTTGTCATTGATGAGGCCTCCAAGAAACTGTTCAGAGATACCAGAGTGAAAGAAACATTGTAATCTTTAATTGACTTCTGTGTATAAGGGTCAGAGTAGCAAAAATCTAAATGTTGGATTGAGCCAATGAGAAAACATCTATGAGAGGGGCTCAGAAATACTTCAGCTAGAGGATGACAAGAGTAAGGATGAGGGACACAGCTCAGAGAATGGCTGTAAAGGTAATCTGTTGAATGGCTAGAGAGCTCTTCAGATAAGGATGTGGGGTATGACTCTGAGAAAGACCTAGACAGTTACCTGATAAATCTGTTAGGAGCAAATTCAATGGTGTCAGGGCAGAGTGTAAGTCATACACAACCAGAAAATGCCCTGAAAGTACAGTTGAGCAAGAAACTTGAGGAAATCAATGAGGGTCAGCTCTCTGACACTGTGCATAGTTCATAGCATCTTACTCAGCAGACACTTTCTGTGCAATCCCACACTGAAATAAAACAGAGGAGTTTGCCACCATCGATGAGTGGGAATACTGCCTGAAGATGTTCCAGGAGATTTCCTTCCTTGAGTTCAGTGCACAGAAGATGCTGGAATCCCATATTACCAAGTTTCCTATGGAGATGTTGTGGGGTCTTCCCGCCAAAGTCCTTAAATCCATAGAGATCTTTAAATTGAAAGGTATTTTTTTATGCTGTGGGATTGATAATTTTTTGCTGAGCGAAAACATCACTCAGCTATTAAGAAGTAGGAATATTGTCAAGGTAGTCACCTCCTCCCAGGATAAAATAAAGGTGAAATAAGGAAAAGACACCTTAGAGTGAGCAAGGAAGTAAGAACAATTGAAGAGGGGAAAGACTGACCTTGCTCGTGGAACAAAGGTTTATGCCTCACCAGCCCTATGCTGTGCTTCTGTCTTGCTCCCAGCTTCCTCAAACTGATCTAAGCTCCACCTACCACAGCTGATCAGAGCACTGCACAGCTTACTGATGCTTCACACCAAAAAGGCATGGGGCTCTCCCTTGAGTACTAAAGCAATATGCACAGGAATATTATCAGTCATGCCATCCCTGTCTTCAGGAAAGGTGATTTTCGTGCCTTCCTTCCATCATGCTTGATGGAAATATGCAAGGTCTTGCCCTTAGTGTGTACATGTCACCTACAGGATGGAGATGTCACCTTTGATATTCATGGCTTTGGGGTAGCTATAATAAATCTCCCCAGGAACACCTGCAGCTCATGAACCAGAGGTGAGTTCTAGATTATGCCCCAGGGTTACAGATGTTTGGAGGCTTACCATGGACATCCGTGGAATGCATTTTTTGGCATTCCACCCTGAACATATACCCACCCTTAATATAGGGGTCTAGAGGGAAGGCAACTCCACTTGTACAGACTGAAACACAAAAATGAAATGAGTGTCCTAGAGAACACTTCAGTGGAACACAACCTATGTATCACAGATGTAAACAGCATTGGTGACAAAAAAACAACAACAAAAAACACACACAAAAAATTGAGGTTTAAAGGCTGCGGAAATCAGTTCTGCTCTACCTTTTAGTCAACCCTGAGTAGTCATTTGAGTGAATTCTTCTCTCAACTCCATATAAGAAGTAATCTTACAGAACAAATCCCCTGCACAATATTGCTGTTCCTAATCACACAGTAACTACACTAACATGATAACCATAGAGAAGTAAAAAACTATGGAAATGGCATCACTATACTGTTTTCAAATGTTTAGAAAAGTTTTTTCTATCATGCATGAAAATAATTTAAACGAAGTAGATCAGACACCCTTGCTTATCTTTTTTCTTTCTAAATGCCACTAAAAGTAAAAGATTAGATGAAAATATGCTCAACATCATTAGCCTCCAGGGAAATGCAAATCAAAACCACTATGAGAGTTGTTTGTGTTCCTTTTGTTGAGTTGCTTGAGTACTTTTTATATTTAAAAAATGGACAGAGGACCTAAATAAACACTTCTCCAAAGAAGACATACAAATGGCCAAGAAACATATGAAAAAATGCTCAACATCACTAATTATCAGAGAAATGCAAATTAAAACACCTGCTAGAATGGTTACTACCAATAAATCAACAAATAACAAGTGCTGGTGAGGGTGTGGAAGAAAAGGAACCCTGGTACACTGCTGGTGGGAATGCAGGCTGGTATAACCACTATGTAAAACAGTGTGGAGTGTTTTCCTCAACAAGTCAAAAATGGGACTGCCATTTGCCCAGTGATCCCATTTCCAGGAATATATCCTAAGAAGACTGACACATCAATCAGAAAGAATACATGCACCTTATGTTCATAGCAGCGTAATTTACAATAGCTAAAATCTGGAAACAGCCCAAGTGATTAACCAAACAGAGGGGCAATATAGGGACTATCTTATCCTTTATTTTGTTTATGTGGTGTATCATGTTTATTGATTTGCAGATGTTGTACCAGCCTTGTATCCCTGGAATAAATCCAACTTGATCATGGTGTATGATTCTTTAATGTATTGCTGGATCAGTTTGCTAATATTTTGTTGAGAACTTTAGCATAAATGCTCATCAGGGATATTGTCCTTTAAATTTCTTTCTTTGCAGTGTCTTTATCTGGTTTTGAAAATTAGGATAATGCTGGCCTCATAAAATGAGCTTGGGAGTCTTCCTTCTCTTGAATTTTTTGAATAGTTTGAGAAGAATAGGTGTTAGTTCTTCTTTGAATGTTTGGTAAAATTCACCTGTGAAGCCATCATCAGGTCCAGGACTTGTTGCTTCAGTTTCACTAGTCATGTAATTTGTCTATTCATATTCTCTGATTCAGTTTTGGACAGTTATATGTTTCTAGAAATTTATCCATTTTGTCCAGATTGTCCAATTTGTTGGCATATAGTTGTTCATACTATTTTCTTCCAACCCTTCATATTTCTTTGGCGTTAGTTGTTATTTCTGCTCTTTTATTTCTGATTTTATTTATTTGAGTACTCTCTTTCTTTCTTGGTGAGTCTGGTTAAAGGTTGGTCAATCCTCTTTATCTTTTCAAGGAAACAGCTTTTGGTTTCATTGATCTTTTATAATTTTTTTATGCTCTATTTGGTTTATTTCTGCTTTCATCGTTATTCCTTTCAACTACACACTTTGAACTTTTTTCTTTTTTCTTTTCAAGTTCCTTTAAGTATAAAGTTAAATTGTTTATTTGAGAAATTTCTTGTTTCTTGAGATAGGCCTATAATGCTATGAATTTCTCTCTTAGGATTGCTTTTGCTGTGTCCCATTGATTTCAGGTTGTTTTGTTCTCATTTTCATTTGTTTCAAGGAGTATTTTTATTTCTTCCATGATTTCATTTATTGTTTAGTAACATGTTATTTAGACTCCATGTCTTT
This sequence comes from Miniopterus natalensis, assembly GCF_054644295.1. Classification (NCBI taxonomy): domain Eukaryota; kingdom Metazoa; phylum Chordata; class Mammalia; order Chiroptera; family Miniopteridae; genus Miniopterus; species Miniopterus natalensis. The sequence goes on along the minus strand of NC_142092.1, from coordinate 43,042,572 downwards.
GCATGTTTGTTAGCTTTTTTCTTGTGACTGGTTTAAAGTTTCATACCCTTATGGTCAGAAAACATAGAGGAATCTTAAATGTATATTACTAAGTGAAAGAAGCCAACTTGAAAAGGCTACACACTATATTAGTCCACCCAGATAAAATTCTGGAAATGGCAAAACTCAAGAGACAGTAAAAAGATCAGTGGTTGTCAGGTGTCAGAGTGAAGAGTGGGATGAACTGGCAAAGCACACAGGATATATAGACCAATAACACTATTCCATACAATACTACAATAGTGAATAATGTCATCATACATTGATCCAAACCCAAAGAATGTATGACATGTCACACCAAGAGTGAACCATAATGTAAACTATGGATGTGGGATGATAATGTTTGTCTATGTAGGTTCATCAGTTGTAACAAACATCCCACTCTGGTGCTGAGTGTTGACAGTGGGGAAGGTGGTGTGTGTGGGGTGGGGTGTCAGAGGGCAATTGGGAACTTTCACTTTCTGTTGTATTTGCTAAAAACCTAAAACTATTCTAAAAAATAAAGTCTTAAGAAGAAAGAAGAGGAGGAGGAGAGGGACTAGAACCAGGAGGAAGGGGAAGGGGAGACCTCATAATGCCTGTATCAGTTGGCACCAATTCTGAAGTTTTCCTGACCCCTTCTTCCTCTCTGTCCTTGCACAACATAATTGCTTCTTTATCTGTTTTGAGTTCTTATGCCGACCCCTTTCATAGTTCTTATCACTTCATTACACTTGTTTGTAGGTTTCACTTAGTGCATAAGACCTGCCTAAGGGCAGAGGCAATGCCTTATTCTTAATATTTCTACTAGAAACACTACATAATAGAATTCAATCAAAGTCTGTTGTGTAAATGATGGACATCTTACAGCTACTGTTTTAACTAAAGTTTTAAAGGATTTTGCCCCACATTGTGTTCTTCAGCCTTTTTGATATCCTGAAAATTCTGCACCCATGTGGCTCACTCCAGGAATAGTGATCAGGATGGGAGTAAGGGATAATGAGGACCATCCCTAGAAAACTGAGACTATATGAGAATTATAAACTACTGACTTAACTCTAATGTGCCTCCTAAAAGAGCAGCACATTATTCCAGTAGAGCTTTTGGAAAGTACTTCTCCTTGGAGACAATATGACCAAGTACAGTGTGAAATCTAGGACCAGACTGTGTGGTGATGTACACTAATTGGGGTTGTATGGGGATCTCACTCTACCAACCACCAGCTTGGCCACTTCCATGCTCCCTGAAATGCCCTGAGATAGCTTTATTACAAAATCTAAGGGTTAGAAATATGTAAAATAGATGAGATGTATTTCTGCTATAGATCACATTTTAACCTTTTATTATTCATTTATAACTTACTGAAGTAATGAAAATTTTATATTTAACATTCACAAAACTAAATAAATGTAATAAAACTTTAAGTTCTGTATCCAGCTCCATATAAGGCAAAAATATTCTATAGGAAAGACAGGTTGGAGGACATACATGTTCCTGAGTGTAAATGTTTGGTACAAACAAAAATTCCAGGCAGTATTTCAGACTTTCAAAGTACTGGACCTGGTGACCTAAGTCAAGGTCTCCAAACATTAAAAGGAGACTCAGGTAATTACGAAGTTACAGGTGGAACAAGCAAAATATTTTATTAAGATAAATATATAAGATACAATGTGGGCTGTAATACAGCATGGCAGGGAAGGCAGAGGGACCAAGAGGCCTAAGATAAGTGGAGAGATTTTGTAGGTAGATGAGTGGGGGAGGGGCTTTAAACACACCCTGTTGAAGGTGTACCCTCCCCCACCTTCAGAAACCCTTTGTGACTCATCAATGCTCTGTGATGAAGGCCGGGCAATAAAGTGAAGAGTGGCACTCTCAGACCTCTGTTGCCCCAGGCAGCACCGGCATTCAGAAAATAACTTTCAACCTATTTCTGAACAGCCTCCCATAGCCTTATCTGAGCTTCTGCTCAGGATCTTTAGATTGTTACCACATCCTAACTTACCTCGGTGTGTTGTGGGTGCTCCTCCTCTTCTTCTATTTCCTGGTGAAAGTTCCATTTACTTGAACCTTCTGGGAAAATGAACACACACAAAAGGTAAGGAACCCTGTGTGAGCCCCAAAAGAAATTTTGTATTGTTGCTTCCAATTCTAGTCCCACATTTGTAAATCAGTTTAGTTGGGTCAGAGAGACACCTAAAATGGGATGCCTGAAGAGAGAACAGAACATCACTCTTCTAGAGGAAGAAAGCAGACAGGACTAGGAATTCAGGGAGGACTCAGGTTACCCTCTGAAGCTCACAGAGCCATCTGGGTGTGGTGGAAGATTACAGAATAAAACCCCAAACAGTGATTTCCTGGCCTTGGATTGGGGTATTTTGAGTTTGGTGTCTCTGCTAGAGATCAGAGTTCCATTGCACTTCATCATGAGTCATATTCCCATGTCAGTCATAACTAGAACAACACATCTCTTGTGTTGGGCTGATCAGGAGAGCAGTGCTGAGCATTGAGAGCCTCTGGGCAGAGGCAGGAGCCTGAGCTCCCTTCAGATTACAGGCTCCTGTCAGAGGGAGCAGAGATGTGACTGTTGGTCTCAGATTTTATACCCTCTTTAGCAGAGGATTCCTGACTGAGAACCAAGTATGAACCTCATAGACAAAGTCCTTCACTGAGTTTTTAAAAGAAGAAAAAAGAGATAAAGTTTTATCTTTAAAAATTGACATAAAGAAGGAACACAAAGTTCTATTAATTAGTGACATTATTCTTTATAATTAATGTCTGAGTTTCCTAGGGAGAGGAGTGACAGAAATGAGTCCCATCCCCTCATTCTTTTCTTTTGTTCACAGTATCAGGGCAGAGCCAAGAGTAGAAGGAAAGGTGGGACATGGAAAGGTAAGGCTCTGCCTGTTCCACCTGAGCTCCTCAAGGGTGACCCTTCCTCTCCTTTCCATGAGGAACCAGGATCATGATTTCTGTGATGTCAATTGCTAGACACAGTTCTTCTCAGAAAACAGAGCCTTCAGAGGAGAGGCTCATGGGAAGACAGTCAGAACCTGAGGCACTTCTCAGATTCCTGCTTTGCTGTCCCTGGGTATGAAGCAGTGATGGACCTGGGCCATGGGTGTTGCCCAATAGGTGTCGAGAGTCAGCACTTCTGTTTCCTGACTTTGGGAAAGAACTTTGACTTCAGGACAATTAGATTGCTCTTCCATGTAACTGCTGATCTCTCTGCTTCACAGAGTGGTTTTGAGCATCAAATGTGATAATGTACGTGAAAGCACCTTATAAATGAAGCAACACACATGGGAACCTTATTAATATCATCATTGACCATTTGGCCTCATCTCCTGACTTGTGGGGCTTTCAGGGTATAATATCCCAATGATCTCCCATAAAGGGAATTCTTTATGATAGCTGGGCTTCTACACCTAAACCACATATAACCTACTCTCCTGGTTTCCCAGGTTGCAGATACTACCAGAGGGAAGAAGAGAAAAAGTTGCTGATTTTTCTCCTTAAAAGGTGACTAGTATTTTTCCTTCATTACCCATCCCTCTTTAGCATGTTCTATGCATTTCCAGGAATTCAGTGCAGCCTTCCATAGTCATGGGAGGGGCTGCCATAGGAACAAGTATGTGAATGAAGGCATTGGGGTGAGCGCTATTAAATGTATTATGAATGGATGTGGGCACAATGTGAAGAGACATCAGGCTTCAGTTGGACCCACCCCCACCAGGACAATAGGTCCTCCTTTCCTTGCTATTGTCCTGGTTGCAGCTTTGCACCTCCTGTCTCCAGCAGCCCCTGGACCAGCATCATGATACCTTCCGCTTTCACCAACTGTTATGTCCAGGCCCCTCCTGTGAGGTGTGTAATAATGCAACCACTGAGATGGATCAACTGCTGTCCTCATTGGCCCTGGAAGATGCTGCTCTGTCTGTGTCCACCTCTGTGTCCCCTTGGGCTTTCACAGCTCTGTGACTGAGCCATCATTCTCTCAGTCACCTGGCTTTTCAGCAGTCCCTCCAGGAGTCTTAGTAACACCTTCTCTGCCTTAGCCTTTCTCACAACAACCCTCCATTCTCTCCCCTAACCTAGTGACCCCATTAGATTTTCCATCACTGTCACCACAGGTTCACTCTCTGCCACCAGATACTGCTCCTCCCTTGGAATCTGAATTTGCTGTGGACAGTTCACTCAAAAAACTTGCCTTTCCTTCTAATCCACCAGATGACACTCAGAATGACAAAACACCTCAGACCCTGAGGTGTTTCTTGTCTCCTCCATTACCAAAAATATCACGCCCTTCCCAGATTTGGCTCCAACTTTGAATCCCAATGGATCAATGACTTATCAGGTACCACCAACTTGTCTGTGTCAGGACCACCAGACTACAGTTTAACTGTGACTCAACCTAAATCCAATCAGGTTCCATCAAAGCCTGCTGTGGTGAACTCAACACAGCACTGATGCAGTGTCCCTCAAGGCACTGACCATACAAACCTGTTGATTTCACACTTTTCCTGTCAGGAAGCTCATGTCAAAGACTCATTGCCTTTCATCTTAGCACAACGTGATTCCAATCAAATTAAGGATGTAGCGTGTGACTCTGAAAAAGGCCTAAACAGCTTCATGATGAGTCCATCAGGATCAGATTCAATGGTGTCAGGACAGAGTGTAAGTCCAAGACAATCAGAAAATGCCGTGAAAGTACACTTGAGCAAGAAGCTTGAGGAAATCAATGAGGGTTGGTTTCCTGCCACCGTGCACAGTCCATGGGGCATGTTACCTAGCAGACACTTCCTGTGCAATCCCACACTGAAATAAAACAGAGGAATTTGCCACCACCAGTGGGTAAGGAATACTGCCTGAACACATCCCAGAAGCTTTCCTTCCTTGAGTTCAGTGTACAGCAGATGCTGGAAGCCTACATTACCAAGTTTCATTTCAGGATGATGTCTGGGCTTCCTGTCCAAGTCCTAGAATCCACAGAGAGCTTTATATTGAGAGATACGTCCTCCTATTCCCTATTCAATTCCAAATCTTCCTCCTCCACCAATGTGATTTCTGAGGTGCACTCCAAGTCAGGGGACTTCATGCCCCTTCAAGGAAGCTCTAAAACTCTGAATCATCCTCACCCTGTCACCTCACTTGTGGGCAAGGAAGGACAGGGGACCCTGAGAGGATCACTCTCTGATATCCCCCACTGGCTGGCAGAGGAGATTCAGAGAACTCCGGATGCAGGACAGACTCTTCTGTCTGTCACAAAAAGCATCATTGGCAAAGCAATTCATAGACATTATCCAGGAGCCAATATTTGCCCCCAAAACTGCCCATAAGGGAAGCTGGGGCTGGAAATGAGCTAAAGGATCAGTGTGTGAATTCCAGTCAAGGCAAAAAGATGAACTCAAAACCTGTCTCCATGTCTAGCATGTCCAGACCTGAGGAGCTTGATGCTTTTCAATCCAAAATGAGTGATGTCTTCACAACCAACAAGCTGAGAATCTCTCAAAGAATAAATGTGAATGAGTGTAAAGGAGCAACTACCCTGACAACTAAAAGCTTCCCAGCAAAATTTTCAGTTCTCCAAGATCCTAATTCAGCAGACCTTTAGGAGCAACCAACGGCTGTGTTAAAGTGGGTGTTGGAGAAGAGAAGCAATGCCAGGCTCAAGGCCAAGGTACTCAGATGTCCCAGGCCTCAGACAGCTTGACTTACAAAGCCTCCATGACTCATGCTCAGGGTGTCTCCAGTGCAGACAAGGCAGCTCCCCTGGTGCTGCATGTCCATTTGGAGAACAGAGGAGTCAGTATGGAGCAGCCACAGGAGCCTTCGGTTGCTAAGAATGTCTCAAGGTTTTGTCAAGATAAATTCCCAGAAACTGCAAAGAAATTGAGCCCCGAATGATACACATCAGAAGAGCCTGGTGGGGGGGATCCAGGGTGGGAAATATCCCTACCTAGATGGAAGAGATTTCCTACTCTGGACCTCCCATTAAAGGAGAGGCTTAAGAGCAAGTCATTCCAGATCCCATCACAGAAGGGACAGTCTCCTCCTGAAAGCCTTTTCAGAAATAAAATATACCAATTTTTTCAATGGCTTCATCCTGGAATAAGATGCAAACAGCAAAAACACTCCCAGAAAAAGGGCATTCCCTTATCATCTGCACAGAGCAGAGGCCCAGTTAAAAGTAGGGCAGACATTAGGAACTTTCTAGAGGAGGAACTGGGATGTCAGCATGCAATAGATATCACCTGCCCTCAAAAGCCCCTTCCCTCTGCCGTGGAGTTTGGGAAAGCTCAGCATCAGGCAGCAGTGTGAGCCAGAGCAAAGCCTGTTCAGGGGCATCCTTTAAACTCCAAAGCTCCCTCCTGTAAATTAACAAATACCAAGTCCTACGGCCAAGAAGCTGTCTACAGACACAAGGACAGAAACCCCCAGAAAGTTCTTGCTTTAAAGGACCAACTATTATATCAGAAGCACCGCCACTCTGCAACTCACAGGGGGACTGCACCCCATCCCAGCCCCACCTGCAGGCTTCCAGCTGCCCAGGGGTTTCCTGTTGCTCTCACCATTGCTGGAAGCACTGTATTCAGAGCTCCATCTCTATCATTTAGACAGAAAATGATTCTACAGATTTTGCAGAAAAGAATTTCCCATCACAAAATAATTCCTGCCCTGTGAAGAATATGATTTCCCCTAATAAATGTCTCACTAATAGTGATGTCTTTTTTGTGTATTGTGTTGGAGGCATGGGTTTGAGGTATCTCAAGGCTTGTGCTTAGGGAAAGGAGGGAGTTAGTGCAGCTCTCACTGATTGCTTCCTTTGGCTTCCAAAAGTGACCAGACCCCTAGAGCTTTTGTTGAAAAGTAGATAGTATGTCCCCCTCGCCAAAGCCCATTTCCTCCCTGGTGAGGCTGAGGAGATAGGCTCTGTCTCCTACCTTTTAGCTTAGCCTTAATGAACGTGCATGCAGAGCAGCCCCCCCCCCCCCCCTCAATCAGGGATGTTTAATATCCTTTTGAATGGCAGAGAAAACAGGTCTTCTGTATCTGAAGAAATCAGGGTGGGTATATTTTTCAGAAAATATGAGTAAAGAAGACACAGTGTATTAATCATTATTTAGACATCAGTGAGCTGAAGATCCCACAGGTGGGTGAAATTTGAATGGCAGTGTTTGGGGGGATATGGCTGCAGTGGATCCTGGGCTGGTTGGAAAAGGTAGAGGAACAGCATAGATCAGCTTCAAGATCTATCTCATGGGTCATGCTAATGTGTTGAGGAAGAAAATGTTAACCTTGACACTGAAGTACCCCTGAGGAAAGTCACATTGGGAAGTGGCTCCCTTTTCTTGATATTTCTTCAGGCTGTGGGTTTGAAGACATTTTTTTCTTTTTCAGGGGAAGGAATGTTAACCAGGCAGCCCCCTAATTCCCAGTCTAAAATAAATCTAAAAGTAAGGAAAAGATGCCTTAGATTAAGTGAGAAAGTAAGAGCAAATGAAGGGAAAGACTGACCTCACTGTTGGAACAAAGTTTACTCCCATCATCCCCACACTATGACCCTGTCTTGCTCCCAGGTTCCTCAAACTGATCTAAGCTCCACCTGCCAAGGCTGATCAGAGCACTGCACAGCCTACTGATGCCTCAAAAAGACATGGGCTTGAGCCAATATTTGCAGGGATGTCATCAGGCACGGCATCCCTGTCTTTGTGCCTACCTTCCATCCAGCTTCATGGAAATGTGCAAGATTTTGCTCTTAGTGTGGACATTTCATCTATCAGGATGGAGGTGCCATCTTTGATATTCATGGCCTTAGGGGAGTTATAATTAATCTCCCCCAGAACACCTGCAGTTCATGAACCAGAGTTGAATTCTGCACCAGGGTTACAGATATTTGGGGGCTCACCATAGACCTCCATGAAATGCTCTCTTTGGCATACCCACCCTTACTATAAGAGTCCGGAGGGGAGTCAACTACATCTCTATGGACTGAAACACAAAAATTCAATAAGTGTCCTAGAGAACACATGAAGTAGTTTTCCTGGTAAGCCTTGTGAATCCTGAGTCAAGGAATTACAGCAACAATGCACATGTACACACACACACACACACACACACACACACACACACACAAATGCCCACCACAATCCTCTCAGTACCACACTTGTTTCTTTGTTCTAGAGTTATGACATTGACCATACAATGTCTAAAATTTGGGGTAACAAAAATAATGCAGACTTTGTGAAAGTCCTGGGAGAGATGAAAAGGTGAAATGGAGCCCAAGGCAGGGAACTTAAAGAGGTGAGCAGGCAGTGAGGGTTCTAACATCCATGTGGATCGAACAGCCAATAACCCAGCCTGCCAGGCCCTACATCTTAGGGTCCTTTACTTCCGCTCCAGTGCAGTTACTGCCACACTGTAGAGCTTATTACCAGGAACACCTCTGCCATCTGGAATAATATAGTCTGACCTCCCACCCTTCAACCTTAAACCCCTATCCTTCCAGCTTATATGCTCCTTGTTAATTTTTTAACTGCAGGTCAATCATTTTTCCACTTACTACCTGGCAATCCACAAAGTTCTTGTTTCCCTCCCTTACCAAGGTAGACGTGATGATCTAACAGGTAACCAACTTTTAAACAGCTCCTCTACAAATGGGCCCATTCCAGTTCCTTTAATCTTTCCTCTCTGACAAAATTTCAACTCTGTTTTTCCAGAAATGTCTTCCTATACGTAACTGATTATTGGATTACATTTTGAAATAAATTCTACTGGTGTCCCAGACCTACCCGGGAATCGTTAATTCATTCCACAAACAATTATCCCTTGTTTACTAACATGTGAACAAAACAAATGAAGCTTAGGGCCCTCTTTCCTTCGTCTCTTCTCAAATCTATTTTAAATCTCTCTCACTTTCCTCAAGCTGAGTCCATCTCCACTGGCTCAACAGATGTGCTGGACCACAGTTCACAGAAGAGCTAGAAGCCATCAGATGGGAACTTTTCAAACCAGCACTTAAAAAAACAAATCACTTTCCCTTTCTCCCTTTTTCCTTCCTGTTACATGGAGAGAGGTTTCCTCACCAACCTCAAAGGAATGACACTTCCCAAATCACCTTACTGAGAGATAAATTCTAGTTTGGACGGACTGATGCAGCCTTGCCAAGTATCCTTTTGCCCATCCCTCTCCTTATGAGGCACATAACATCTTTTATTTTTTTTCAAAGCTTCTTAACAAAGAAATATTTAAACATGCACAAGAGCAGATACAATAATGTATCTTCCTATGCACCCTCACGCAACTTTCATAATTATCACTTGCCATGTGTAGTAGATGCCATTTTTACACACTGAAGTGAAAAATCCCATTGAATGAAACATCTCGCCATCTCTCTCTCAGACTTATGCTATGTGCCCATGTCAAAGCTCTCACATTGCTTTGATATTTATCACCTGTAAACAGCATTGGTGAGGAAAAAGCATTGAGCCTTAAAGGCTTTGGCAATCAGTTCTGCTCTGCCTTTTAGTCAACCCTGAGGAGTCATTTGAGTGAGTTCTCTCAACTCCATGTGAGAAATAATCTGAAAGAGCAAATCCCCTGCACAACACTGCTGTTCCTAATCACATGCTATCTGTAGAGAAGTAGAAAACTATGGAATTAGCATCACTATGTGTGTGGCAATTATTTAGAAAATTCTCTTCATGTCACATGTGAAAATGACTTAACTATAGCAGATCAGATACACTAGCTTATTTCTTTCCAAAATGCTGTTGAAAGTAAAAGATTAGATGAAAAGATGTTCAACATCATTAGTCATCAGGGAAATGCAAATCAAAACCACCATGAACCAGGCCTGGGGGCTCAGTCCCTTAGAGCATTATCTTGTACACCAAAAAGTTGAGGGTTTGATTCCTGGTTAGGGCACACATCTAGGTTGTGGGTTGAATCCCAGGACAGGGCACATATAGGAGGCAACTGATACGTATTTGCTCCCTCTCTCCCTTCCACTCTCTAAAATTCAATGAAAACATATCCTCAGGTTAGGATTAAGAAAAACAAAAGGTAAACAAAAAACAGAGATAGCAACACATGCACCAAAAAATAGCTACAATCAAAAAGTCGGTAATTATCCCTGAGACTGTGGAGAAAGTGGAACCCTCATACATTCCTGGTGGGAGTGAAAATGGTGCAGCCTCTTTGGAAAATAGTCTGGCACTTCCTCAAGGTGTTAAACCTGGCATTACCATATGGCCCAGCAATCCCACCTCTAAGTACACACTTATGAGAAATAAAACCACATGTCCACACCAAATCTCGTAAACAAATGTTCATAGCAGTAGCGTTCACAATAGTAAATGGTGAAAACAACCCAAACGTCCATCAGTTGATGAATGGGCAAGTAAAACAGGATATATCCATACAATGTAACATGCCTTGGCAATAAAAATCAATAATACTACAACATGGGTGACCCTTGAAAGCATTATGCTTAGAAGATAAAGCCCATCACACATGATCACCGATGAGCCATTCATGTGAAATGTCCACAGAAGAGAAAATTAGACAAACTGGAAGTAGATTAGAGATTGCTTAGGCCTGGGGGTGGGATGGGGAAGAGAGGGATGATAGCTGAAGATTGTAAGGTTTCTTTGTGAAGTCATGAAGCTGTTTTAAAATTGACGGTGGTGATGCACACGTCTGTGAATATACTAAAATCATAAAACTATACACTTTAAATGGGTGAATTATATGGCATGTGAGCTATATTTCAATATAGTTGTTAAAACAAATGAAGGATATTAAAAGAATAACTACTTGAGAATGACAAGAAGGGGAGAGGCTATGACAAAAGATGTCAACACATTTCTGGAAGATGGAAATCCAGGCGAGGAGTGGTAAGTGACTAGCAGAGCAGAGGAAGTGCTGGCAAACCCATTCACTCCACAAAAGCCCTGAAGACAAATGAGCTGGTGGACTGGATAAGAGAGAAATTAGGGGTCCCATGCAGTAAACATCTTGAATTTTTTGTTTTTGTTTATGTTATGTTTAATTTTTAAAAATATTATATTCTTTATTGGGAGTGGGTGTGACTTTCTCCAGTAATTTGAAAAATTTTGTTTGGAATGTTAACATGGTTCAAATGTGCAGAGGTTCCCAGTTTCTTCCCTGGGACAGAATCAGACCACTGTTTTATTTATTTATTTATTATCATTATTATTATATCATTTTTTAAATCTTTACTCAATGATATGTTTTTATTGATTTTAAAGAGGAAGGGAGAGACAGACACAGAGAGGGAGAGCCAGAAAGAAAGAGAGACAGAGACACAGATACAGAGAGAGAGACATAGATGTGTGAGAGAAATATCCATTGGATGCCTCTGGAGGGGCCCAGAACAGGAACCAAACTTGAAACCTTTTCGTTATGGTGTGATGCTCCAACTAATGAGCCACCTGGCCCAGGGCCAGAAAACTGTTTTAAGTAGGTATTGCTCACTTTCAGGGTTTGGGTATGGTGGGGTGGTAGCTGTGGGAATCAAAGTCAGAAATCTCAATGTCTGTTAAAATGCAGGAAAACTATCCATGGTCCATTTTTAAAATGTCATTATTTGAAAATAATTAAACTTGTGGAAATTTGCATTCATGGTAAAACCGTAAACCTACTATTCAGATTTACTTACAAACCTGGAGGATTTGCAATTTCTGACCCCTTTGTCTCTTTGTGAGGTCCCATGTCCATTGCTAAATACAGGATGTCAGTTGCTAAATACAGCCTCTCAAAAAAAAAGAGCCCTTAGAGAAGAGGATCATGGGAAGGCACCCAGAAACTGAGACCCTTCTCAGATTCTTTGCTCTACCTGTCCTGGGCATGATGTTTTGATGGGCCTGGGCAATGGGTGTTGTCCAATAGGTGGCCATGTCGGATGTTGAGTGTCATAGCTTCTGTCTCCTGAATATATAAAAGTACTTTGACTTCCTGGATGATCAGACTCCTCTCTGAGGTAAACATTGACCTATGTTTCTCACAGAGTGTTTCTGAATATAACATGTGATAGTATGTATGAAGGTTATTTGTGAATGATCATACAACATACATATATGAACTTTATTATTATAATCATTGAACATGTGATCTTATATTTTAATTATAGAAGCTCTCCATGTCCTTCTACCAAAAGTACCACTAAAGATCCTTCTACTCCACCTCCTATAAGATATCTAAGCTTCACCTTCATCACTATTCTAATTTCAGAGGTCAGAGAGCTTGCCAAAGGAAGTAGAGGTGGCAAGGAAAATGCTTTCTCATCTGCAAAGGCGACTAAGGATTACCCCTTTCTTTCTTGTAACCCTCTTTAATACAGTCTATGAATACTAATCAGAGAAGCCTAGTATTGACATGAGAGAAAATTCTTAAGAGCCAGAATGTGAAAGCCTTAGGGAGAGGGATAAACAGGAATATTGTGCGATCAAGAAAGTAGGGGAATATGAAAGGGCACTATGAAGTGGGCAACCCTACCTTTGCCAGACCTATTAGTGTCTCATGTATTGTTTCTGGTCCTGGCTGCAGCTTTGTATCTCCTGTCTCCAGCAGCTCCCTGAGCCAGCATCATGACACCATCTGTCTTCGTCAGCTGTGATGTCCAGACCCCTCCTGTGAGATATGTAATAATGAAACCTCTGAATTCAATCAGCTGGTGTTCCCAAAGGTCCTAGAAGATGCTACTCCTGCGTCCTCTCTAGCGTCAACAGTTCCTGGGACTAAGCCAACCTTCACTCAATTCTCTGACTTCTCAGCAGTCCCTCCTCTGCCTGAGCCTTTCCCACCACACCCCTCTGTTCTCTTCCCTAACTCAATGACTCTCCAGGGTAATTTTCTGTTACCCTCACCATGTCGTCAAACTGCCTCCAGAGCTCTTTCCTTCCTTGGATTCCCAATTTCCAGAGGACAATTCCCCAACCCAATCCCTTAAGTTTCTCCCTGTCCAACCACAATGCACTAAGAGAGCATATCCTATTCTCCAACCATAGTCTACCTTGTCAATACCATCTTCTTACTTGAGCCCTCTCTTTCCCAAGATATCTACTCCTTACCACATTTTTTCAGAGAAGGAAGCCCACTGATTCATTCGCTTGTTATCACATACTGCCAATCTGTCTGATTAACCACCACCAGACTTCAGTTTAACTGTGAGTTAATGCAAATTGGTTTCCATCTTCATAAAGCTTGTTCCTTAGAATTCATCACCAGATAGCACTGAGGAGTTGTCTAGTCATGTCCAAACAATCATAGGCACTGGCCATTCAAATCTATCAGTTTCAGACACCTCCTGCTGCAGAGTTATGCCAAAAACCTGTTCCTCCCCACATAATCACAAACATGGTCCCCTTGTCAGGAATACTGACAGTGGCCTTCTCAGGTTAATCCTGGGGTCTTTTATTTGGCCTTGCTGAGAAATGGTGATTCTGAAACACTTAATACTTAAAAAAATATTTATTTTTTCACTTTCAGACCATTTCAAGTGAGAAAAGCAGTTAAAATCCAGACCTTATTTAAAACTGTCTTTTTATCGACTCCCTCACTATTTTTAACTATATTACAGGTATAGCATCGGATAAAGTACTCTTGCATAGTAAAGCCAGAATCTCTACTGTTGCTTCCAGAAACTTTTGGAATTAGAAGTAGCGAAGGGCGTTGTTTTGGCCCTGCAGTTAGTGGTAGAGAGATATCTGCCTCTTGGATCTGTTGGTGGTGAATAAAAGAAGGCGCCTGCTCTTAAAAGCTCTTCTCTCCCTCATGAGTGTAAGTTCTAGTGGAAATGGGTACCATTTCACCGTTTCCCTTTCTATTACATTTACTGAACGAGGAGGACAGAACTTGCAATTCTAAGAAAAAAAAACCCAGGGATACAAATACTTTCCTGAATACAGTGACTTACTTTCATTTAGGAAGAGTTGCTGTATCTCACAGGTGAGCAGTCATTGACTGGAGTGTGTATGGATGCATTGTGCAAATGTGAACACTGAATTAGCCAGGGAAATGTCTAATGAGTGGGGTGGTAGGGGTGTTTTGGCTGAAGAATCTGCTGTAAGTCAGGTGTGAATTTACCTGAAAGGCTCATTTTGTATTCAGCAATGAGGTGGTTCTGTTTGTGAGAGCAAAAAACAGGAAGAGCTGCCCCTCAGGGAGATCTCTGCAGGATACCTAGCTTGGTAGCATATTGCAGGATCAAGAGCTCACCCAGCATCCCTTGCAGATTTGGTCACCAGGCAGTCACATGGAAATTGGGGTTGAAAGAAGACCAAAAGTCTTAGCACAATTAAATAAATGGTAGAATGGGAAAGGAAGAAAAAAGTGAAGAGGAAATTAATGCCCTCATCATTACAACTCATGACCCCATCCTGGCTATCATTTCCACTCCACATTACCTTATCTCGACCTCACCTCCAGGAAATTAGTCAGGGCTTGGTAGAAGACAATGATACTATTTCAACATAAGAGTATGTGGGATAATCACTGAGCATGATTCTAGGGATGTTGTCAGGAAAGTTGCCCTCCTATTTGCTGCATGCCTTCCCAGCCACACTACATCATACACCAAGGTTACAGTAAATGAGAGATGTTTTAGTGACCACTGATTGTATAACTGGTACCCCAATATTGAGTGTCTTACAAATATACAATTATTATCTCATTGGTTTTGTAGGTTTTGGATCCTGGAAAGGCCTACCTGATGCAGGTCTGGAAAGGTCTACCTGGAAAGGTCTCCCAAATGCAGCAATTTTGGTATCAGCTGGGGCTGGCTGCAGTTTCATCTAAAGGCTCAACTGGGGAAGAACCCACGTGTGTGCTCATTTATGTAGTTGTTAAGATTCAGTTCCTTAAGGCATGATAGACTGAGGTCCTCAATTCCGGGCTGGCTGATAGCTGGAGGTCATCCTCAGTTCTTTGTCCTATAGGCCTCTTCATTGTAGCAGCTTGCTTCATAAAACTCAGGAGAGAGCCCAGTCAGTTTGGCTCAGTGGTTAGAGCTTTGACCCACAGACTGAAGAGTCCCAGGTTCAATGTTTCTCTTGAATGCTTTCCTTGATCCCCCCCAAGCTAGGATATATCCTTGCCTTTCAATTCACAACACTTCATCCTGCGTGGAATATCTGGCTTAATGATCTACCTTCCCAGAAGACCAAGTCTATGTTTACCTCATCGAAGCCAACGTACCTATGGGAGCTCAGAAACCTCTGGAGGAAAGTACAAGCAATGGGAGGGATTTATAAGGGAAAGCTCCATCCAACGGACTCCTCCCAAGAAGCCCAAAGGTGCTGAGGGACCGGGCTATATCCAGGGGTGGGGCTTGAAGGCTTAAAGTTTTTGGTTTCTTAGGAACTGGACCAAAGGTCCAGGGGTCTAACTTCAGGCTTTTACAGAATCCGTGAAAGATTCTGGACTCCCAAGTTATCTTCCTCCTGCCCTACCTGAAGGAGCCTTCCTTCCAACTGTCATTTCCATCCTCAACTGCCTGGTCTCGTGCTCCCTGAGACCCCTCACCACGGTGGGAGTTCCTGCGGGCTCAGAGGCTGCCCTGGGGCCTGGGGGCGGGGCTGAGCCTGAAGGCCACGCCCCCTTCCCTGCAGCCTCTCAGGAACCCCTGCAAGGCGGTGACAGTAATAAACTTAGTACCAATACTGAGGACTGTGAGGGCTTTACCTTGCACTGGTGGCCTGACCTTGCACAAGTAAGTTAAGTCTCTGAGCTCATCTATTTTGTCGTTTTCATAGGAGCCAACAAGAGCTTTACATCCCCTGGGGCCCATCAGGGAATCTAGTAGGAATGGTTCCTGGGAACCCCAGGAAACACCCATCAAAGCATTCGTGTCATTGGACAGAACGGAAGACATGGATCAGTTTGTCAAGCCCTGCAAGATCCGGGACAGCAGGGCATGAGCCTCTCCCGCTGACAAGACTGCAGGCTTTTTATAGAGCAGAAAATCTCAGGTAATAGCCTTCACTCTCAGTATAAATACATTCATGCATTCACTGAGGGCCTACTGTGTGTCCAGGTTCTTTGTTAATTAGTAACTGTCACCATGTTTATCTTAGGAAGAGGTAGAAGAGATTCTTTTTTTGTGGCTTTCTTCCCATTTAAAAAGTATTGTAGGGCAAACTTGAAAAATATAGTAGAATAGAAGGAAGAAACTCATAGGTTCTCACCTTCTAAACAATTACTGTTAACTTCCTGATGCACTTCTATTGCTATTTTTACATGGCTCAAATAAAATGTACTTTAAAAGAAAAACAGACACTATCATAAGCCGGTATTTGCTAGAGTGCTACACATGATTCCTTGCTGTATAACTGCCCTACCAAGTTAACCTAAAACAATATTCAAAAATGTATTTTTAATGAGAAACTTTTATCAACAAAATTTGTCCTACACCTTTTTTTCCCTTCAGACCTCTTATAGGGTTGTGCAGTTTCCATGCCTCATTGCCAAGAGCATGGGAAAGAAACTCGGATCCATTTAGTAAGTAAGTACCTTGTGCTAGTTTAGCTCAAAGTTGCTTTTCTCTCAGTGGCTTAGGAGAGCCATTCAAATGCTTTGATTCTAGTAATGAAAGCTCCAATGGGGAGGACAGATGAATGCTCATGTAATGTTTAGCCTATTAAAGTGGCCACATGCAGCTTAAGCAGAGTACATTCTTACCAAAGACTCTGAAGGGCAGGTCAATGTGAAAGAAACATGAGAACAGTGGAGAGTTAAAATGAGTCTGGGAGTGTCCTTCCTCTCTCCAAATTAGGTTCCACAATGATAGTGGACATCTGTCATTGCCCCTTTAATGCAGACAGTCTCTCTCTCTCTCTGTGCTTCCAGAATGCTGACTCACCCCAGGCCTCACAGTGGAGCATGAGCATTAGACAACCGTTTCTCAAACTTTCAGTGATGAAGAACCAGT
This sequence comes from Miniopterus natalensis, assembly GCF_054644295.1. Classification (NCBI taxonomy): domain Eukaryota; kingdom Metazoa; phylum Chordata; class Mammalia; order Chiroptera; family Miniopteridae; genus Miniopterus; species Miniopterus natalensis. The sequence goes on along the minus strand of NC_142092.1, from coordinate 43,025,606 downwards.
TTGCTTTGTCTTCCATAAACCCATCCACTGTGGACTAACATTGTGCAAAATACAATACAAATGAATCACTGGGAAATGACACACTCAAAAGACATACAAAATACAAGCTTCAATTTTTTATTATTACTCTGTCCAATTGAAATAAAATTTCTAAACATCCTCAACTTCTGTACTTAGCTTGTTGCTGATAAAAATAAAAATGTGAGGACAGACGTTGGTCCATGGACTAAACTTTGAGTAGCAGTGACACAGACTTGGCTGATGGTATTCTCTGGTTCCCAGTAATTATTTCAAGAGTGTTCTTCTGACTGAGCCAGTTTCATTCAGTGGAGTATTTGGATGTTAGTTGAGAACACTGGGATAACAATTGTGTTTTTCCTGCCAGGATGCCACCTTGGGACAGCAAGAGAAGCTGATTGGGAATGAGTCAGCACTGAGAAGGCAGAATCAAGAGATGGCAAGTCAGAAGCTCAGTCTACTCCTGTATTGTGGAGAAATACAAGCCAATAAAGCATAATGTTGGCCAAAGCAGAATTCCTCTGGTTTTCTATCATCTGCAAGAGAGAGAGTCCTATGTGACACAGAGATTAATTTGCATATTTCTCCATGAGCTCCCAACCATCTTCTCTTTTGCCCGTCATCTTCCAAAAGAGGTCTGGGTTTTTCTTTCTTCCGGTTGTGAAAACATCAGCTTCCCACTGCCCTCAGTACAAAGTTCAAGCTTCTTAAACTGTCATTCAGTGTCCCCATCAATTCTGACCCCTTCTACTTTTTTAGCCCAATTTTTGCTACTTTCATCCCTCGGAACTTACCTTATGCTTTACTGTGACCAGACATGTCCTTTTATATATGCTGTAGGTTTGCTCATGTTCCCTTGGGCTGCACTGCACTTCCTCTACCCACACCCTTCTCTGACTTTCTAAGACTAGAACCTTGAAAACATAAGGTGTTCATTACTTTTAAATATTAAGCCTCACACATCACCATCATTCCTGCTGATTTAGCAGCTATTTTTGAGAGTGTTGACAGGAGGGAAAACTGATGATAAATATTTGATAAAAACTGCATTTAGATCCCAAAGATCTCATTTCCTAGAGTATCATTGATCTTACTACCTATATTTCAGAAAGCAACAGGCTTTAACAAAGCATGACTTTAAGTTAATGTAAAAATAAGTAAGAAAGGGATAAAAGCATACATCCACACCAAAACATGTACAAAAGTGTTCTTACCAGCTTTGTTCATAATAGGCAAATGCTAGAAATACCCAATTGTTCAACTGATTAATCTTTAAACAAAATTGGGTATATCCATATAATGAAATATGATACACACTACAACAGAAACAAACTTTGAAAACATGCTAATTGAAAGAAGCCAGATACAAAAGGCCACACATTGTATGATTCCATTTGCATGAAATGTTTGGAATAGACACATCTATAGAGAAAGTAGAATATTGAAGGGCTGGTGGATATAAGAAGATTGAAAGGTAAAGAGAACAGCGGTTTTTTTTGTTTGTTTTTGATCTTCACCGGAGGACATACTTATTGATTTTAGAGAGAGGGGAGAGAGAGAATGAGATAAACATTGTTGGGAGAGAAACATCAATCGGTTGCCTTCCCCTCTGGGTGACTACCGGGGACCAAACCCACAACCTAGGTATGTTTCCTGTCTGGGAATCAAACCCACAACCTTTACATGTACAGGAGGACACTCCCACTAATTGAGCCACACTGGCTCAGGACAGAACAGATTTTCTTTAGAGTGATGAAAATGTTCTAAACTGATTGTGATGATGGATGCACACTTTGTGAAGATATGAAAATCCATTAACTGTATACTTTTAATATGTGAATTTTGTGGTATGTGAATTATGTCTCAATAAAGTAAACTTTAAAAAGAAGTAGTTTATAAGAGTTTTATTCACAGTTGCTAAAAACTGACAATTGACCAAGATGTCCAAGTTCAATGAACAAATGGACTGTGGTACATCCAGACAGAGTGCTAAAAAGAAATTGGCTATTAATCCATGAAAAGACATGGAGGAATCTTTATTAAAATATCACTCCTTTTTTTTCTATACATGTATTTTTTTAATTTATTGGGTTGACACTGGTTAACAAAACTATAGAGGTTTCAGGTACACAATTCTACAACATATCATCTGTATACTATATTCTGTGTTCACCATCTCAAGTTAAGTATCCATATATCAACATTTATCCCCCCCATACCCTCCTCTACCTCCCCACATGCCCTCCTCCTTCAAGTACCACACTTTTGTCCATGTTCACATGTTCTTTATCTTTTTTTTCTTTTATGCTCAATCCCTCCATTCTCCCACTTAATCGCCCCAACCCCCAAGAGCTGTCAGCCTGCTCTCTGTGAGTCTCACTCTATTTTGTTTGTTAGTTCATTTTATTCATTCAATTCCACACATAAGTGAAATCATATGGTGCTTGTCTTTCTCTCACTGGCTTAATGCTCTTTGGGTCCATCCATGCTGTCACAAAAAGTGTGTATATATATATATATATATATATATATATATATATATATATATATATTTACTACTATATATATATTTACTACTAAGTAGTATTCCACTGTGTAAATGTACCACAGCTTTTTTATCCACTCATCTACTGACGGACATTTGGGCTGCCTCCAAATATTGGCTATTGTAAATAATGCTGCCATAAACATAGGGGTGCATATATTCTTTCAAATTAGTGTTTTGGATTTCTTTAGATAAATTCCCAGAAATGGAATCTCTGGTTCATAAGGCAATTCCAATTTTTATTTTTTTGAGATAACTCCATACTACTTTCCACAGTGGCTGAACCAATATGCATTCCCACCAACACTGCATGAGGGTTCCTTTTTCTCTACACCCTTGCCAACACTTGTTGTTTATTGATTTGTTGATGGAGCCATTCTGACAGGTGTGAGGTGATATCTCATTGTGGTTTTAATTTGCATCCCTCTGATGATTTATGATGTTGTGCATCTTTTCATATGTTTCTTGGTCATATGTATGTTCTCTTTGAAGAAGTGTCTATTCAAGTCCTTTGCCCATTTTTTAATTGGATTGTTTTTTTGGTGTTGAGTTATATAAGTTTTTTATAAATTTTGGATATTAACCCCGTTTTAGATGTATCATTTGCGAATATGTTCTCCGATTCATTAGGTTGATTTTTCATTTTGTTGTTGGTTTTCTTTGCTGTGCAAAACCTTTTTAGTTTAATATAGTCCAATTTGTCTATTTTTTCTTTTGTTTTTCTTGTCTGAGGAGATATACCAGAAAAAGTAGTGCTACAAAAAATGACTGAGAGTTTATTGCGTATGTTTTCTTCTAGAATTTTTTTTGGTTTCAAGTCTAGCATTTTAGTCTTTAATCCATTTTGAGTTTTTTCTTGTGTATGGTGTAAGAAGGTGGTCTAGTTTCATTTTTATGCACACATCTGTCCAGTATTTTAAAGACCATTTATTGAATAGGCTATCTTTACCCCATTGTATGTTGTAGCCTCCTTTTTCAAATATTAATGGACCATAAAAGCATGAGTTAATTTCTGGGCTCTCTATTCTGTTCCATTTATCTATATGTCTGTTTTTAAGCCAGTATCATGATGTTTTGATTACTATGACTTAGTAGTATAGATTGATATCAGGTAGCATGATTCCGCAAACTCTGTTCATTTTTGTCAAGACTCCTGTTGTTATTCAGGGTCTTTTGTGGTTCCACATAAATTTTTTGAATATTTGTCCCAGTTCTGTGAAATATACCATTAGTTTTGTTTTTGTTTTTAAATATATCTTTATTGATTTCAGAGAGAGGAAAGGAGAGAGAGAGAGAGAGAGAGAGAAACATCAATGATGAGAGAGTCATTGATTGTCTGCCTCCTGCAAGCCCCCGACTGGGGATTGAGCCCGCAACACGGGCATGTGCCCTGACTGGGAATCAAACACTGATCGCCTGGATCATAGGTCGAAGCTCAACTGCTAAGCCACAGCCGTCAGGGCAGCCATTAGTATCTCGATAGGAATTGTGTTGAACCTATAGGTTGCTTTGGGTAGTATGGACATTTTAATGAAATCAATTCTTCCTACCCACGAACATGGTATATGGTTCCACTTATTTGTATCTTCTTCAATTTCTTTCTTCAGTGTCTTATAATTTTCCAAGTACAGGTCTTTTACATCCTTGGTTAAATTTATTCATAGGTATTTTATTCTTTTTTAAAAAAATTGCTTTTAGAGATAGAGGGAAAAAAAGAGAGAGAGAAATATCAATTTGTTGTTCAAACTATGTATGCATTCATTGGTTACTTCTTTTATGTGCCCTGACCAGAGATGGAACCAGCAAACTTGTTGTATCGGGATGGTGCTCTAACCAACTGAGGACCAGGCCAGGGCAGTATTTTATCCTTTTTGAACCAATTATGAATGGGATTGTTTTCTTAGTTTCCCTTTCTGATAGTTCATTATTGGTGTATAAAAATGCAACTGATTTCTGGATATTTATTTTGTATCCTGCTACTTTACTCAATTCATTTATCATTCTAGTAGTTTTTTTGGTGGAATCTTTAGGGTTCTCTATATACATGTCATCTGCAAATAAGGACAGTTTTATTTCCTCCTTTCCAATTTGGATGTCTTTTATTTCTTCTTCTTGTCAGATTGCTGTGGGTCAGACTTCCAGTATTATGTTGATTAAGAGTGGGGGAAGCAGACACCTCTGTCTTTTCCTGATCTTGCAGTTTTTGCCCATTGAGTATAATGTTGGCTGTGGATTTCCTATATATGGCCTTTATTATGTTGAGATATGCTCCCTCTACTCTCACTTTGCTAAGAATTTTTTTCATAAATACGTGCTGGATTTTATCAAATGCTTTTTCTGCTTCTGTTTATATAATCATATGGTTTTTATCCTTCATTTTATTTATGTGGTGCATCACATTTATTGATTTACTGATATTGTACCAACGTTGCATCACCAGAATAAATACCATTCAATCATGGTGTATGACCTTTTTAATGTACTGCTGGATCAAGCTTGCTAATATTTTGTTGAGAATTTTAGCATACATGCCTATTAGGGATATTGTCCTTTAAATTTCTTTATTTGTAGTGTCTTTATCTGGTTTTGGAATTAGGATAATGCTGGCCTCATAAAATGAGCTTGGGAGTCTTCCTTCTCTTGAATTTTTTGAATAGTTTGAGAAGAATAGGTGTTAGTTCTTCTTTGAATGTTTGGTAAAATTCACCTGTGAAGCCATCAGGTCCAGGACTTTAGTTTGTTGGGAGTTTTTTGATTACTGCTTCAGTTTCACTAGTCATGTAATTTGTCTATTCATATTCTCTGATTCAGTTTTGGACAGTTATATGTTTCTAGAAATTTATCCATTTTGTTCAGATTGTCCAATTTGTTGGCATATAGTTGTGCATACTATTTTCATACATTCCTTTGTATTTCTTTGGTGTCAGTTGTAATTTTCCTCTTTTATTTCTGATTTTATTTATTTGGGTTCTCTTTCTTTTCTTGATGAGTCTGGTTAAAAGTTTCTCAATCATGTTTACCTTTTCAAAGGACCAGCTCTTGGCTTCATCGACCTTTTGGACGTTTTTTCTTTTTTTAGGCTCTATTTTGTTTATTTCTGCTCTCATCTTTATTATTAGTTCCTTTCTTCTACTCACTTTGGGCTTTGTTTGTTTTTCTTCTTCAAGTTTCTTTAAGTGTAAAGTTAGATTTTTTTTTGGAGAATTTTCTTATTTCTTGAGATAGGCCTGCAATCCTATGAATTTCCCTTTTAGGACTGCTTTCTCTGTGTCCCATAGATTTGGGGTTGTTGTGTTCTCATTTTCATTTGTTTAAGATATTTTTTATTTTCTTCCTTGATTTCACTGTTAACCCATTCATTCATTGTTTAGTAAAATATTATTTAGGCTACATGTCTTGTGGTTTTTAGTTTTATTCTTGTGATTGATTTCTAGTTGTATGCCATTATAATCAGAAGACATGGAGGAATTTTAAATGCATATTAGTAAGTGAAAGAAGCCAATCCAAAAAGGCTACACACTTTATGAATCCACCCAGATAAAATTCTGGAAATGGTAAAACACAGGACACAGTGAAGAGATCAGTGGTTGCAAGTGTTAGAGAAGAGAATGAAATGAACAGGCAGAGCACACAGGATTTTAGGTCTATGACACCACTCTGTACGATATACTATAATGGTGAATACATGTCATTATACATTGCACCTAACCAAAAAACGCATGACACGGGACACCAAGAGTGAACCATAATGTAAATTATGGACTCAGGGTGATAATGATTTGTCTATGTAGGTTCATCAGTTGTAAAAAATGTCCCACTCTGGTGCTAAATGTTGACAGTGCAGAAGGTGGTGTGTGTGGTGGGGTTTCAGAAGGCACATGAGAATTTTGCACTTCCTACTATATTTGCTGTGAACCTAAAACTGCTCTAAAAAAATAAAGTCTAAAAAAGGAAGGAGATGAGGAGACTGATGACAAAGGCAAGGAGAAAGGGGAACCCCTCACTAGGACCATCTCACTTGGCACCAACTCTGAGCTTTTCCCTGACCTCTTTCTCCTCTCCCTTCTTGCATAACGCTTAATAGATTCTTTAGCTATGCTTTGAGTTCTTATGCCGACTTCTTTCATAGTTCTTATCACTTCATCAGACTTGTTTACATGTTTCACTTAGTGCATAAGACCTGCCTGAGTGAACAGGCAATGCCTTAGTTTGTTAATGTTTCTATGACAAATACTACATAGTAGAATTCAGTAAAAGTTTTTTGCATGAAGGATGGACATCTAATGGCTTTAGTTTTAACTGAAATTTTAAAGGATTTTGCCCTAGAATGTGTTCTTCAGCCTTTTTGATATCCTGAAAATTGCCATACATGCATAGCTCATTCCAGGGACAGTGATTAGGATGGGAGTGAGGGGTAATGAGGATCATTCCTAAAAAACTGAGAATATATGAGAATCCGAAACTAATGACTTGTCTCTAATGTGCCTCCTCAATTAGGAGTGCAGTATTCCAATAGAGCTTTTGGAAAATAATTCACCTTGGAGATAATATAACCAAGTGCAGTGTAAAATCTTCAGTTCCTTGTGGTAATGTACCCTAATTGGGAAGATGTCATGGGATTATACGAAGACCTCTCTCTACCAACCACCACCTTGGCCATCTCCATGCTGCCTGATATGTTATGGGAGAGCTTTATTACAAAACCTGGGGTTAGATATATGTAAAATAGACGAGGTGTATTCCTGGTAAAGATCATATTTTAAGGTTTTATTTTTTATTTATAGCTTACTGAAACAATGAGATTTGGTGTTCAACATTCATAAAATTAAGTAAGTGTAAAATAACTTTAAGTTCTGTATCCAAATTCATATAAGGGAAAAACATTATATAGGAAAGTTGTATTTGAGAACATACATGTTCCTGAGTATAAAGGCCTGGGAACAAGCAAAAATTCCAGGCACTATTTAAGTCTTTCAAAGTACTGGACCTGGTGACCCAAATCAAGTTCTCCAAACATTAAAGGGAGACTCAGGAAATTATGAAGTTGCAGATGGAACGAGCAGGTTATTTTATTAAAGGAAATATACGTGATATAATGGGGTTAGAAAATAGCATGGCAGGGAAGGCAGAGGGACCAAGAGGCCCAAGATGGGTAGAGGGATTTTCTAGGTAAGTGGAGGAAGGAGGGGCTATAAACACACCCTGTTGACGGTGTACCCATCCCTACCCTCAGACACCCTTTGTGACCCCTCAGTGCTCTGTGATGCAGGCCCGGCAATAAAGTCAAGAGTCTGCACTCTCAGAGCTCAGTTGCCTCAGGCAGCATTGCCGTTCAGAAAATGCCTTTCAGCCTATTTCTGAATAGCCTCCCAGAGCCTTATCTGAGCTTCTACTCAGAATCTTTAGATTATTACCACACCCTAACTTACCTATGTATGTGTTGTGTGCTCCTCCTCCTCTTCTATTTCCTGGTGAAAGTTCCATTTACCTGGACCTTCTGGGAAAATGAACACACACAAAAGGTAAGGAACCCTGTGTTAGCCCCAAAAGAGATGTTTTTGTTGTTTTTATTTCTAGTCCCACATTTGTAAATCAGCTTAGTTGGGTCAGAGAGACACCTAAGATGAGATATCTGAAGAGAGAACAAAACATAGCTCTTCTAGGGGAAGAGACCAGGCAGGGTTAGGGGTTCAGGGAGGACTCAGGTTACCCTCTGAAGCTCACAGACCATCTGGGTGTGGTGGAAGATTCCTGAAAAAAAAAAAACCCAAACAGTGATTTCCTGGCCCTGGATTGGGGTATTTTGAGTTTGGTGTCTCTGCTAGATATCAGAGTTCCATCGCACTTCATCATGAGTCATATTCCCATGTCAGACATAACTAGAACAACAATTTCCTCCCTGCTGGGCTGATCAGGAGAGCAGTGCTGAGCACTGAGAGCCTCTGAGCAGAGGCAGGAGCCTGAGCTCTGTTCTAGGTTATAGGGTCTTATCTGAGAGAGCTGACATGTGACTGTTGGTCTCAGATTTTATACCTTCCTTAGAAGAAGACTTCTGACTGAGAACCAAGTATGAACCTCATGGACAATTCTTCATTGAGTTTTTAAAAGAACAGAAAACATAGCAAATCTTTAAAATTTGATGTAAAGAAGGAACACAAAGTTCCATTAATTAGTGACATTATTCTTGGGTAATTAATGTCTGAGATTCCTAGGGAGACGAGTGACAGAAATGAGTCCCAATCCCTCATTCTTTTCTTTTGTTCACAGTATCAGGGCAGAGACAAGAGGAGAAGGAAAGGTGGGACACGGAAAGGTAAGGCTCTGCCTGTTCCACCTGAGCTCCCCAAGGGTGACCCTTTCTCTCTTTTCCGTGAGGAACCAGGATCATGATTTCTGTGATGTCAGTTGCTAGACACAGTTCCTCTCAGATAACAGAGCCCTCAGGGGAGAGGCTCATGGGAAGACAGTCAGAACCTGAGGCACTTCTCAGATTCCTGCTCTGCTGTCCCTGGGTATGAAGCAGTGATGGACCTGGGCCATGGGTGTTGCCCAGTAGATGTTGAGAGTCAACACTCTGTCTCCTGACTTTGGGAAAGAACTTTGACTTCAGATGATCAGATCCCTCTTTCGTGTAACCACTGACCTCTCTGCTTCACAGAGTGGTTTTGAGCATCAAATGGGATAATGTACGTGAAAGCACCTTATAAATGACGCCACACACCTGAGAACCTTATTAATATCATCACTGACCATTTGGCCTCACCTACTGACTCTTGGGGCTTTCAGGGCATAATACCCCAATGCTCTGCCCTAAGGGGACTCCTCTACAATAGCTGGGCTTCACACCTTAATCACATGTAACCTGCTCTCCTGTTTCCCAGGTTGCAGACACTGCCAGAGGGAAGAAGAGGAGAAAAGGTTGCTGATTTCTCTCCTTAATAGGTGACTAGTATTTTTCCTTCTTCCCTCATCTCTCTAGCATGTTCTATGCACTTGCAGGGATTCAGGGCAGCCTCCATAGTCAGGGGAGGGGTTGCCATAGGGACAGGATGTGAGTGAAGGCCTTGGGGTGAGAGCTACTGAGTGCATTGTGATGTGGGGCAATGTGAAGGGGCAGTGGGCTTCGGGTGGCCCCACCCGACCAGGCCAGTAGGTCCTCCTTTCCTTGCTATTGTCCTGGTTGCAGCTTTGCTCCTCCTGTCTCCAGCAGCCCCGTAGGCCAGCATCATGATACCATCCGCTTTCGTCAGCTGTTATGTCCAGACCCCTCCTGTGAGGTGTGTAATAACGCAACCACTGAGATGGATAGGCTGCTATCTTCATTGGCCCTGGAAGATGCTGCTCCTTCCGTGTCCTCTTTGGGTTCCACAGCTCCTTTGATTGAGCCATCATTCTCTCCATCACCTGGCTTTTCAGCAGTCTCTACAGGAAACCTAGTAACATCTCTGCCTCAGTCTTTCCCACAACAACCCTCCAAACTCTCCCTTAACCCAGTGACCCCATTAGGAGATTTTCCATCAATGTCACCACAAGTTCACTCTCTGCCACCAGATACTGCTCCTCCCTTGAAATCTGAATTCGCTGTAGACGGTTCCCCACTCAAACGCTTTTCCTTTCCTTCTCTCCCACCACATGACACTGAGAATGAGAAAAAATCTCAGACCATGAATGCCATCTGTCATGACTACTCCAATACCCAAGATATAAACCTGTTCCCAGATTTGGCCCAAACTTTGAATCCCAGTCGATCAGTGACTTATTATATACGACCATCCTTGTCTGTGTCACCACCACCAGATTACAGTTTAGCTACGACTCAACCTAAATCCATTCACATTCCATCAAAGCCTGCTCTAGAGAACTCATCTCCACACAGCACCGGTGCATTGTCCACTCATGTCCTGCAAGGCACTGACCATCCAAGCCTGCCAATTTCAGACTTTTCCTGTCAGGAAGCTCATGTCAAAGACTCATTGAAGTTCACATTGGCACAACATGATTCCAATCTAGTTAAGGATATGAGGTATGACTCTAAGAAAGACCAAAACAGCTATATGATGAGTCTTTCAGAAACAAATTCTATGGTGTCAGGGCAAAGTGCAAGTCAGAGAAAATTGGCAAATGCCCTGAAAGTACACTTGAGCAAGAAGTTTGAAGAAATCAGTGAGGGTTGTCTCCCTGTGACTGTGCACAGTTCATATCATGTTACCCAGCAGACACTTCCTGCACAATCCCACATGGAAATAAAACAGGAGAGTTCGCCACCATCAATGGGTGGGGAATACTGCCTGAACACGTCCAAGGAGCTTTCCTTCCTTGAGTCTAAGTTACAGCAAATGATGGAAGCACACATTACTAAGTTTCATATGGAGATGTTACAGGATCTTCCTGCCAAAGTCCTTGAATCTATAGAGATCTTTAAATCGAGAGATACTTCCTCTCATTCTCTGTTCAATTCCAAATCTTCCACCTTCACCAATGTGATTTCTAAGGTGGACTCCAAATCAGGGAGCTTCATGCCCCGTCAAGGAAGCTCTAAACCCCTGAATCATCCTCACCCTGCCACCTCACGTGTGGGCAAGGAAGGACAGGGGACCCTAAGACGATTACCCTCTGATATCCCCCAGTGGCGAGCAGAGGAGTTTCACAGAACTCTGGATGCAGGACAGACTCTTCTGCCTGTCACAAACAGCATCATTGGCAAAGAAATTCATGGACATTATCCAGGAGCCAATATTTGCCCCCCAAAGCTGCCCACAAGGGAAGCTGGGGCCAGACATGAGCCAAAGGATCAGTGTGTGAATTCCAGTCAGGGCAAAAAGATGAAGAACTCAGAACCTGTCCCCATGACCAGTTTGTCCAGATCTGAGGAGTTTGATGCTCTTCAATCCAAAATGAGTGACGTCTTGACAACCAGCAAGCTGGGAATCTCCCAAAGGATGAATGTGAGTGAGAGTAGAGGAGTAACCACTGTGAGAACTAAAGGCCTCCCAGCAAAATGTTCAGTTCTCCAGTATCCTAATTCAGCTGACCTCCAGGAACAACTAATGGGTGAATTAAAGTGGGAGGTGGAGAAGCAGCATAGGGAGGCCCAAGACCAAGGTGTTCAGATGTCCCAGGCCTCAGAAAGCTTGATTTACAAAATCCCCCTGACTCATGCTCAGGGTGTCTCCAGTGTAGACAAGGCAGCTCCCCAGATGCTGCATGTCCATTTGGAGAACAGAGAAGTCAGTATGGAGCAGCCACAAGAGCTTTGGGTTGCTAAGAATTTCACAAGGTTATGTCAAGATAAAAAATTCGCAGAAGCTGCAAAAAAAGTGAGTCCCATAGGCTCCACATCAGAAGAGTTTGGTAGAATGGAGGTAAGGTTGGGAACATGCCAACCTAGATGGAAGAGATTTCCCACTCTGGACCTGCCATTTAAGGAGAGGCTTGAGAGCAAGTCATTCCAGACTCCATCACAGAAGGGACAGTCTCCTCCTGAAAGCATTTTCAGAAATAAAATAAGCCAGTTTTTTCAATGGCTTCATCCTGGGACAACATGCAAACAACAAGAATATAGCCAGGAAAAGGGCATCCCCATATCATCTGCACAGAGCAGAGGCACAATTAAAAGTAGAGCAAACTTTAAGAACTTTCTAGAAGAGAAACTGGGGCGTCGGCATGCAACAGATATCACCTGCCCTCAAGAGCCGCTTCCCTCTGCAGTGAAGTTTGGGAAAGCTCAGCACCAGGCAGTAGTGAAGGCCAAAACAGAGCCTGTCCAGGGGCATCCTTTCAACTCCAGGGCTTCCTCCTGTAAAGTGACAAATACCAAGCCCTATGGCCAAGAAACTGTCTTCAGAGACAAGGACAGACACCCCCAGAAAGTTGTGGGATTAAAGGACCAGCTATTATGTCAGAAGCCCCCCCACTCTGTGCCCCGCCGGTGGGCTGTGCCCTGTACAAGCCCCACCTGCAGGCTTCCAGCTGGCCAGGTGCCTCTTGCTGCTCTTACCACTGCTGGAGGCTCTTGTGCTCAGCTATCTACCCCTACCATTTAGACAGAAAATGATTCTGCAGATTTTGCAGGAAAGAATTTCCCATCACAACGTAATTCTTGTCCTTGAAGAATATTGATTTGCCTGATAAATGTTACCATAATAATAATGTCTTCTCTGTGTGCTGTGTTGGGAGAATGGGTTTGGGGTACCTCAAGGCTTATGCTTAAGGAAAGGAGGGAGTTAGTTCAGCTCCAACTGGTTGCTCCCTTTTAGCTTCCAAAGTGACCAGCTCCCTGGAGCTCTTGTTGAAAAATAGATATCATGCTCCAGCCCCTCCCCTGAAAGCCCACTTTATTCCAGGTAAAGTTTGAGAAGTTGAGCTCTGTCTCCTACCTTTTAGCTTAGAGTTAATGAACATGCAGAGCAGCCCACACCTTCCCCATCAGGGTTGCTTAATATCCTTTGAGCAGTAGAGAAGACAGGCCTTCTGTATCTGAAGAAGATCAGGGTGGGTATGTTTTTCAGAAAATATCAGTGAAGAAGACACAGTGGATTAGTCATTATTTAGATGCCAGTGAGCTGAGGGTTTCAAAAGTGGGTGAACCCTGAATGGGAGTGTTTGGGGGGATATAGCTGCAGTGGGTCCTGGGCTGGTTGGGGAAAGGTCTAGGAATAGCACAGATCTATTTAAAGATCTGTGTCACGTGTCATGTTAATGTGTTGAGGAAGCATAGGTTAACCTTGACAGTGAAGTGTCCCTACTGGAAAGTCACCTTAGGGAAGTCTTTCCTGTCTCTGGTTATTTCTTCTGGGTTCCGTTTGATGCCTTTTTTTCCTGAGTAAAAACACCACTCAGATATCAGTGGAAGGAATGTTAACCAGGTAGCCCCCTAATTCCCAGTCCAAAATAAATCTGAAAGGTAGGAAAAGATGTTTTAGACTAAGAAAGAAGGTAAGAGCAAATGAGGAGGGAAAAGAATGGCTTTGATGTTGGAACAAAGTTTACGCCCATCATCCCCACACTATGACCCTCTCTTGCTCCCAGGTTCCTCAAACTGATCTAAGCTCCACCTGCCAAGGCTGATCATACCACTGCACAGCCTACTGACACCTCACACCAAAAAGACATGGGCTGTTCCTTGAGTCTTAAAACAATATTTGCAGGGATGTCATCAGGCACAGCATCCCTGTCTTGGTGCCTTCCTTCCATCCGTGCTTGATGGAAATATGCCAGATTTTGCTCTTAGTGTGGACATTTCAGCTATCAGGATAGAGATATCACCTTAGATATTCATGGCCTTAGGGGAGTTATATCTCCCCCAGAACACCTGCAGCTCATGAACTGGAGGTGAGTTCTAGACTATGCACCAGAGGAAGAGATGTTTAGGGGCTCATCATGGACCTTCATGCAATGCTCTCTTTAGTCAAACCTGCACACGTACCCACCCTTACTATAGGAATTTAGAGGAAAGTCAACCCCACTTGTATAGAATGAAACATAAAAATGGAATGAGTGTCCTAGAGAGTACTTGAGGTAGTTTTCCCGGTAAGCTTTGAGAGTCCTGAGTGTCAAGGAAAAACAGCAACAACAACAAAAACCAAAAAAAATTTCCACCACAATCCTCACTTGTGTCTTTGTTCCATAGTTATGCCATTGACCCTAGAATTTCTGAAACTTGGACTCACCCCCAAAATAATGCAGATTTTGTGAAAGTCCTGTGAGAAATGAAAAGATGAAATGGAGCCCATGGCAGGGAACGTAAGGAGATGAGCAGGCAGTGAAGGTTCTAACATCCATGTGGATTGAGCAGCCAATAACCCAGTCTCCTGGGCCCTACATCTTACTGTCTTTACTTCCGCTCCAGTGCAGTTAGTGCCACACTGTAGAGCTCATTACCAGAAACACCTCTGCCATATGGAATAATAGAGTCTGACTTTCTAACCTTTGAACTTAAACCCCTATTCTTCCAGCTTATATGACCCATGCTAATTTTTCAACTCCAGGTGGATCATTTTTCCATTTACTCCATGTCAATTCATGAAACACTTGCTTCCCTCCCTTACCAAGGTAGACTTGATGGTCTGTCAGGTAACCAACTTTTAAACAGCTCCACTACAAATGGGCTTCTTCCAGTCCCTTTGATCCTTATGGCTGAAATGTTTCAAATCTAAGTAACTGATCATTATTGGATTAAATCTCACAATGGATTCTACTCATGTCCCAGAATTACCTGGGAATCCTCAATTCATTCCACAAACAATTATCCCTTGTTTACTAACATGTGAACAAAACAAATGAAGCTTAGGGCCCTCTTTCCTTCATTCTTTCTCTCCAAAGCTACTCAAATCTATTTTAAATCTTTCTCACTTTCCTCAAGCTGAGTCTATCTCCACTGGCTCAACAGATGTGCTGGACCACTGTTCACAGAGGGGCCAAAAGCTTTGAGATGGGACTTTTACAACCAAACACTTCAAGCAAACACTTTCCCATTCTTCCTTTGCTTTTCCCTCCTGTTACATAGAAAGAGGTTTCCTTCCCAACATGAAAGCATCGGCACTACATGAAATCGCCTTATTGAGAAACAGCTAAATTCCAGTCTGGATAGACTGATGAATCGTTGCCAAGTATCCTTTTGCCTCTTCCTTTCTTTATGAGGGACCCAACATTTTATTTTTTTAGTTTCGTAGCAAAGAAATGTTTATACATGCACAAGAGCAGATTCAAAAATGTACCTTCACCCAACTTTCACAAATTATTTGGCATGTATAATACACCCCATATTTACAATGCAGTAAAGGGAAAAAGCCCATCAAAACATTACCATCCATCTCTCAGATTTATGCTATGTGCCCATGTCAAAGCTCTCACATTGCTTTGATATTTATCACATGTGGAACACACTTATGCACCACAGATGTAAACAGCATTGGTGAGGAAAAAGTATTGAGCCTTAAAGGCTTTGGGAATGAGTTCTGCTCTGCCTTTTAGTCAACCCTGAGGAGTAATTTGAGTGAGTTCTCTCAATGCCATGCGAGAAGTAATCTGACAGAGCAAATCCCCTGCACAACACTGTTGTTCCTAATCGCAGAGTGACTACACTAACATGCTATCTGTAGAGAAGTCGAAAACTATGAAATTTGCATCACTATGTGTGTTTACAATTATTTAGAAAATTCTCTTCATGTCACATGTGAAAATGACTTAACTATAGTAGATCAGATACACTAGCTTATTTCTTTCCAAAATGCTGTTAAAAGTAAAAGATTAGATGAAAAGATGCTCAACATCACTAGTCATCAGGGAAATGCAAATCAAAACCACCATGAACCAGGCCTGGGGGCTCAGTCGCTTAAAGCATTATCCTGTACACCAAAAAGTTGAGGGTTTGATTCCTGGTTAGGGCACACATCTAGGTTGTGGGTTGAATCCCAGGACAGGGCACATATAGGAGGCAACTGATACGTATTTGCTCCTTCTCTCCCTTCCTCTAAAATTCAATGAAAACATATCCTCAGGTTAGGATTAAGAAAAACAAAAGGTAAACAAAAAACAGAGATAGCAACACATGCACCAAAAAATAGCTACAATCAAAAAGTCGGTAATTATCCCTGAGACTGTGGAGAAAGTGGAACCCTCATACATTCCTGGTGGGAGTGAAAATGGTGCAGCCTCTTTGGAAAATAGCCTGGCACTTCCTCAAGGTGTTAAACCTGGCATTACCAAATGGCCCAGCAATCCCACCTCTAAGTGTACACTTGAGAAATAAAAACACATGTCCACACCAAATCTCGTAAACAAATGTTCATAGCAGTAGCGTTCACAATAGTAAATGGTGAAAACAACCCAAACGTCCATCAGTTGATGAATGGGCAAGTAAAACAGGATATATCCATACAATGTAACATGCCTTGGCAATAACAATCAATAATACTACAACATGGGTGACCCTTGAAAGCATTATGCTTAGAAGATAAAGCCCATCACACATGATCACCGATGAGCCATTCATGTGAAATGTCCACAGAAGAGAAAATTAGACAAACTGGAAGTAGATTAGAGATTGCTTAGGCCTGGGGGTGGGATGGGGAGGAGAGGGATGATAGCTGAAGATTGTAAGGTTTCTTTGTGAAGTCATGAAGCTGTTTTAAAATTGACGGTGGTGATGCACACATCTGTGAATATACTAAAATCATAAAACTATACACTTTAAATGGGTGAATTATATGGCATGTGAGCTATATTTCAATATAGTTGTTAAAACAAATGAAGGATATTAAAAGAATAACTACTTGAGAATGACAAGAAGGGGAGAGGCTATGACAAAAGATGTCAACACATTTCTGGAAGATGGAAATCCAGGCGAGGAGTGGTAAGTGACTAGCAGAGCAGAGGAAGTGCTGGCAAACCCATTCACTGCACAAAAGCCCTGAAGACAAATGAGCTGGTGGACTGGATAAAAAGGAAATTAGGGGTTTCATGCTGTAAACATCTTGAATTTTTGTTTTGTTTTTGTTTATATTTAATTTTTAAAAATATTATATTCTTTATTGGGAGTGGGTGTGACTTTCTCCAATAATTTTTAAAATTGTGTTTGGAATGTTAAGATGGTTCAAATGTTAACATTTGAAGAAACTGAAATGTTCCAGTTTCTTGCCTGTGACAGAATCAGGTAACTGTTTGTTTGTTTGTTTGTTTATTTATTTATTTATTTATTATTGCTATTTTGATACCCGAGGATATGTTTTTCATGATTTTAGAGAAGAAGGGAGAGAGAGGGACACATCAATGTGAGAGAGAAACATGGATCTGTTGCCACCAGTATGCACCTGGCCCAAGGTATGTGACCTGACCAGGAATCAAACTCTCAACCTTCAAGTGTAGGAGACAATGCTCCAACCAATGATCCACCTGGTCCAGGGCCAGACAACTGTTTCACGGTTGGTATTTCACATTTTCAGGGTCTGGGTATGGTGGTGGTGTTAGCTATGGGAATATTAAAGTCAGAAATCTCAAGTCTGTTAAAATGCAGAAAAACAACCCCTTGGTAGACTTTTTAAATTTGGTTGCATGATAAAATCATAAACCTTTTATCTTGATTTATTTACTAACATTTGAAGCATTTGCAATTTCTGTCCCTTTTGTCTCTTTGAGAGATCCCATGTCCATGATACCTGAGGATGTCAGTTACTAAATACAGTGCCTCTCAAAAAACAGAGCCCTTAGAGAAGAGCCAGAGTAGACATTTTTAGAAATGATAAACCTGAAGCCCAGTGATTTTCTGAGTTTTATCACTGATAATTAGAGGCAAAGCTGCAATCTTTTGACTCCAGGTCCTACCATCATAGAGGTAACATATCACGGCAGAAGTACCATGAAATTTAGACTAAGACAACTCTGGTTAAATCTTAGCATTTTCATTTATTAAGCTGTGTAAGCTTGGGAAACTTTGCCTAAACTCTGAAAAGCTCAATTCTTCACACATAAAATGACTACAACAACATATCTCTTAGTGTCATTATGTGTTAATTTAAATCAAATGTGTAAAGAATCTGGTACAGTGCATGGCATATAACAAGCACTTAATCAATTAAAATTCTTCCTTACACTTGTAGAGGTCATATTTCGTTAGCATTTGTGAACTGGCTGAGGAAATCACCAGCATTACCACCAGAGAAAGCTTGCTCTCAAAGCTCTAAACTCAAGCCATCCAGACAGAGATGGTAAAAACATAAAATTGTGTTTTAGTTCTAAATACAATAAATCACAAGGCTAACTTAGTATCTGCATGATGCAATGATACCATTACTTTTAAAGCCTACTGATACTGAAGGGGTCTTTAACAAATCATTTGGCCATACATATCTGCTTATATAATTGTTTTTCAGCTTTGATAATAAATCTAATTTGTACAACCCAACCCATTATGGAATAATATTGAATTTTGTTACACCAACAATATTCCTATAGGACAATGATTATTAAATTGTAGGGCACCCTGAATGGCAGTTTTGCCCTATGGGGGTGCACACAATACAGAGAAGATGCCGACTCCAAAGAACCCAAACTCTGGATTCAGTAAATATGGGAATTCTAGAGTCAGCTTGTGTTAAAAGTCATACAATTCTGAACAAGCTATGTGTCCTCTCTTGGCCTCAGTTTTTTTTAACATAAATATGTAGTAGTATAAGTTAGGCTTTCTATAATCATATCCAGACCCAAAATTCTAAGAGTCTATAGATTCACTAAAAAAATGTACTTACAGCACTCTGAGGTGAGTTGAGCAAGAAAGGAAATAACATGCACCATCTACTGAGTACTGAAACCCAGGGAGGCATGAGTTCTTTGAAAACAAACTGCCATAAAAAGCCTCCAACTTTTGTAATTATTTTTGGTATGACCACTGAATGATTATGCCTGAACCCAACCTTGAGTACCTTCCATTAAACACTGTCAATGTCTGAACATGAGTACTAAGCCTGTAGACCTAACTACCAAGTGATGAGAAATACCTAGGAAAGGTGCATATTAATTGACACCAGAGAGATTCAGTTAGTGAAATTCAGATAATGGGAAATTATATAGAAGTTTGTACAAAAATTAAAAAGGAGAGAGGCAGAGAGAGATTGAGATCTGAGAAAGGAGAAGCTTATAGATAAAAAGAATTTGAGATCTATTAATCAATTGCAATTGGAAACATTACTTCAATCCTTATTTGAGCAAATAAACTTTAAAAAAACTAACATTTTGAGATAATCATGGAAACCTGAACAGTGGTATTTAATGATATTTAGAAAATACTGTTAATTTCTGAGTTGACCTAGTGCTTTTTGGCTATATTTGGAAAAAAAAAAAAATCCTTATCTGTAGGGACATATGCTGAAGAATTTATAAATTAAATGATATGATATCAGGTATTTGCTTTAAAATACTCAGGGCTAGAGAAGAATGGGTAGAAGGACGGGTGAACAAAATTGAACATTAGCAGATAATTACTCAAATGGGGTAACACTATACTTTCTGTTTGAAACTTTCTATCATAAAAGTTAAAACACACACACATACATACACTAAGGTTAAATTTAAGGAGAGAAAAAAAATCCTATTGACAAGACACGTGAAGCATGCATCTAGAATACGCTTTCTTTGGAAATCTCTTGCTGACATTATGAGCTAAATGTAGATAACGTCTATTAACCACCAAGTTCCCATGAAAGGGAGCAGAGATGGCTTTAGAACCATCTACAGAATTTACCTGGAGAGCATTACTGGAAACCTATGGCATCAAAGGAAACGTTTGACTCAATTCCAGCAAGAGTTTCTGCAAAAGCTTCTCTGCTTTATCAAAATGTTGTTAGGAAGACACTTGCATGAGTTTTCCTTTTATCTGTTGGTCCCAGGTCTCTGAGTAGAGCAGGGAAGTTCTAAATCCTTTACGGCATTTGTATCCAGAAAGGGACATTGATATAGGTTAATGGGTGGGAGGCACTTTTTTTAATGCCTCTGTTCTGATGAAGCAAGTCTATTTCATAGATGACACCAATCAGTGTCTTTTCAAAGGCAGCAATTCCTATAGAAGGAGCAGAAAAAGGGAGAAATTGTAAACAAAATTAAGATCTTTTAAAATTCATGTCTATCTTTATACAAGGTTTTCAAATTGTCCCACTGAGGGCATTAATCAAAATAGAGAATGGAAATACACCATGCTGACACACATGTGTGCAACACACACACACACACACACACACACACACACGCATAATGCAAGAATGATAGCTGATGGACTGTGATGGTTCTTTTCAGCTCCAATTATGTTTGATAGCATTCCATTACCTTTATGCTTATTTTAAAATTCCCTTGACACAGATTGATTAAAGGCACGAACCTCTATGAACCTATGAAAAATTTATGGATTTTGAAAGAGCTTTAACATGTACCATTTGAGCACAAATCATTTCCTAGCTGTCACTGTTTTTTCCACAGTCTCTCTTATGTTGGTAATATATGTTTAATAATCAAAAACTGATGCTAGGGATTAAAGCATCAAGATGTTACAGGATAAAGCAACAAAAACCAAAAAAAAAGAAAGAAAAGAAATTAGATTTGTTTGAGTTTAACTATTCTTTAATCTGCTTCTGGGCAACAAAAGTGATTTGTGTCAGCCGTTATTGCATTAAACTTTAATTTTCTTCCACCGGCACAGGATTATATAAAGGAGTATTGGATTGCACTCAGCATGGATTAGCAGAGCACTGTCTCTGCTGCCAAGGAGCAAATGGATTTCCTTCTTTCTTTGATTTATATTTTTATTGCTGTTTTTCCCCTCCTTCTAATTCCCATTACCCTTCTGTTTGCCAGCGCTGAGATACCCTGTAGGAGCAGCAGAAAGGCAGGCAGAATTATTGGCTTATTGCATATATTTATGTTCCAAGGCTTCTCAGTCATCTATGTCAGAGGAATAAAGTAGCCTCCAGCCATGGAGACTGAATACCAGTTTTATACTATAAAATTAAAACTTTCTTAAGGTAAAAAGTCACCTTTTCCCTGCTTAAAATTCGGCAAAGCTAGCTGGGTTTTGCCTCACTTCTGTTATCCTGGCTGTACCTTGCAGCAGATGGAGAAAACTGCTGTTGAGATAGACACAAGATAAAGATCCCGCAGCTCCCTTTTGCTCACAGGTGGGGGTACACGCAGCAGAGACTTTGAGATTCAGGAGGGAGAAGAGGCTTTCTTTGGCCTTCACCTTTAGAGTGTTTGAGATAGAAAGGTGTTTCAGGAAACAAAAGCAAATAATCTCCCTCCTTTCAAAGGAATAGAGTTTTGCATGGAACCTAGAGGGGGCTCTGCGGACACAGCTCTAAGACTAGTGGAGTGAATGGTTGACTCAGGTGGGACCAAATGGACCAAGGAAACAAGAACCATGGCATGGCACATTTGGTCTGCAGAGATCTCTGGATTTCTGAAGAAAATCAGTCTAATTGATTTCATTTTCAGTTTTTGGTTCTCAGAGTTCTGTTGAGAATAGGTAATGAATTCCTGGGTCTCAGAAGAGTGGCACAGGGAGCATCTCCACAGCAGATGACACTTGGGAACACTTCTCAGGAAAAATCCAGGCTGCCAACTGAACCCTGACACTTTTGACAGTGAGCAGCCCCACATTGGGGACTGGGATTTTGTCTCCAAAGGGACCCACAATGGGTTGGCCCGAAGCAAGAAAGCATGGAAGAGGTTAAGGGAATCATTTCAAAGAGCAGAATAAATATTAAGAAAGCCATTGGCAGGCCATTGAAACAGAAGGCTTAGATAAGACCTAATGAATCAAAGAAGTTCCCATAGAATTTGAAGAGTAGAAATTGTTCATGAATTTCATTCTTAAATAACAGTTGGATACACAACACATTCAAAAAGTGGTTAGATGTGAACCATCTTCATTCAGACCTTTTAGTACACCTATTCATGGACTAATTCAGTCAGGATGTGCTTCCAAAACCAAGACTCACTTCTTACTTGTCACTAATCCTTATATTTCAGTGTATTTTCATATCAGACACAAATGAAATATTCAGAAGCCTCACTCCAAAAGCATACAATTCTGGCCCAAATATTCAACAAATGTTTGTTCCTTTCTTCTCCTTCAGCCCCACAATGCTATTAGGACATATCACAACCATTTGGTGAAAGCTACTTTTTTAATAGGCCATTTTTATTTTTCAATCATTGTAATGCCTTAAAGAGTCCATGGCACCACAGACTTATAGAAATTTCCCTTCTATATTGAACAAACTTATTTTGAGGTAGTTATTGGAAAGACTAAATTTGAATCCATCATTCCTATTTCTTCCAGTGGGTTTTTAGAAAGCATATAGAATTTTTTTTCTATTTCTGCTTAGAATATTGACTTTAAAGGTGTTTCTTGTATATAGGAAATTCTCTGGAACCTTATATCATAAAGGATTCTCTAGACAATGTCATAGGAAAGTATACCTGAGATTGGATAATTATAGCTGAGAGTCATCTGCAATTAACATCTCTTCCAGTTGGTCCAGACTTCTACTGGACCTTGCTTTGGACACTAGCAGTTACTCATGAAAGGATCCCTAAGATTCAATGACAACGTATAATATCTCAGGAAAAAATGATCTCATGGGGGGAACAATTAAGAAAATTAGGTGATTCTCTAGTATATATGGTGGGGTAAGTTCCATATAAAACACCATGCCTTATGCCCTAAGTATAAATTAGAAAACAGATTTGTCTTTTGTCTATCAAAATCTTTCCTTATTCAGCAAGTGTTGCCCAGACTAATCTCTAGTGCTCTCAAGGTCCCTTTGTTTTCCTTTAAAAAACAAAAGCCTTTAACAAGACTATCATAAGTTTAGTCACTCTAAGATGAAAATGACAAAAATTGTTTAAAGTATTACTTCATTATTCCTACATAATATTTATGTCCCTGAATCTTGGCTGTATTAATAAAATAAAGCTTCCTAGGAGCTCCTGTAATTTTGCATTTTTTTACTAAGCATTAAGTTAGCCTTGCATAAATCTATGTACATTGAGATCACATTAAAAACACTGGAAATGTATACCTAAATTTGTGATTAATTAACCAAATGCTTTATTTCAATATGTAGCTTTCTTTTTAAATTTTGTGAGGAAATAGTTTTTGTACTTCTCTAGTTTATGTTGCAGTAATACCGTGTAACAAACATTCCCCAAATACATGTTGTTTTCCCACATCAATTCTCTGATACCAACTAGGTGTCCAACAATTCTTTTTGTTTCCTATATGATTTAAAAGAAAAATGCATAAAAAATAATTAGAAATAAATGTTGCGTACACAGGTATAGATATGTAACTTGTGACAGTAACAACATAAAGGGTTAAGAAATTGAGGTGCATAGGAGCAGAGTTTTGTTATTGAAGCAAAGTTGGTATCAATTTAAACTAGGCTGTTAAAAATTTGGGGTGTCAATTTTAACCCCAAATGGTTTTAACCTATGTAACCACTAAGAAAATAACTATCAAGTGTACAGAAGAGGAAATAAGGAAGGAATCACAATGGCAGGCTAGATCAACTTAACCAAACACAAAAGAAGGTAGTAGTGGAGGAACTGAAGAACAAATAGCTATCACATACAAAACAATAAAATGGCAGAATTAAGCCCTTCTTAGCAGTAATCACTTTAAATGTAAATGAATTGAATCTACCAATTAAAAGACAAAGGCTGGCAAAACAGATACAAAAACATGGTCCAAACACATGTTGTCTGTAAGAGATACAATTTAGGTCCAAAAACATAAATAGGTTAAATGTGAAAGAGTGGAAAAGATATTTCATGCAAGTGGTAACAAAAAAAGCTGGGTTGACTATACTAATACCAGATAAAAGACTTTAAGACAAAAATAATACTTAGAAAGTTATTATATACTGATAAAAGGGTCAGTACATGAAGATGATATAAAATTATGAACATGTAAGCATCAAACGATACAAAATATGTGAAGCAAACATTGTTAGAATGCAAATCAAAACCACAGTGAGATACCATGTCATACTAATTAGGAAGGTTATGATTTTTTAAAAATGGAAAAGATGTGGAGAAATTGAAATCCTATTATATTGCTGATGGGACTATAAAGTGGTTCAGGGGCTGTTGAAAGTCTGGTGGTTCCTCAAAAATTTAAACATAGAATTCCCATATGACCCAGTATTTCAACTTTTGGGTATATACCCAAAAGAAGTGAAAACAGATACTCAAACAAATACTTGTATGTGAGTGTTAATGGCACCATGATTTGAAATAACCTAAATGTCCATCAACAGATGAATGAATAAATAAATTGTGGTCTATACATATAATTGAATATTACTCAGGCATAAAAAGGAATGATACACTGATAAATCCACAACACTGATGAGTCTCAAAGTCATGCTAAAAAACCAGCCACAAAAGGTCACATATTTAATGATTCCATTTATATGAAATGACCCATGGAGTCAAAAAGTAGATTGGTGGCAGCCAGGGTTGGGATAGTGGTTAACAGGGAGTAGCTGATTAATGGTAATGAGGATTTCTTTTGGACTGATCAAAATATTTTGGAACTGGTTGGAGCTGGTGGTTACATGGTATTGCAAATATACTAAATACTAACTTGTTTACTCTAGAATGGTTAACTTTGTGTTATGAGCATTTCACTTCAATTTTAAACAATCCTCCAGACCAAGAAGAAAAAAAGACATTTGATACAACCTAGCAAGTCCACTTCTAAGTATTTACCCAAGGGAATTGGGGAAAATATATATATATGTGTGTGTATAAACACACACACACACACACACACATATACTGTATGTATACTATATATATGCATATATATAGTCACAAATATTTGTACATGAATATTCATAGCAGCTTTATACATTATATCTCCAAACTTAAACAACCGAAATGTCCATCAGCTGGTGAATATATAAACAAATTGTTGGTATATCCATACCATGGAAAATTAACCAGCAATAAAAAAAGAGACAGACAACAACATGAATGGATCTCAAAACAATTCTGTTTTGTGAAAGAAGCCAAATTCAAAAGCCTGCATACATATAGTATGGTTCTAGTGATATAAAATTCTAGAAAAGGTAAAACTATAGTGACAGAAAGTACTTCATTAGTTGACAGCGGCTAAGGTGATGGGAAGGAATTCACTGAAAAGGGGAAAAAGAGAGCCTAAAATAGTATAACCGTTTCATATCTTAACTTGAGTTACATGACTATATGTGTTTGTCAAAATTCATTGTGATTGAAACCTAAAATTAGTAAATTTTACTGAGGTATAAAGCACACCTCAAACTGATTTTTAAGAGAAGGAAAAAGTCTTTATGCTAGGTTTTTTTTTGTGGTTGGATTTTCTAACTCAACTCAAACCTTTAGTCAGACGTAAAGTGGTAACGTTCTTCCAATGATGGACACAGATATTTCCTGGAATGAAGGGAATCTCTTACCCTCCTTATCCAGGTGCTAAAGGGGACTATTAAGATGAATATGCCTTCTGCACCAGTGCAAGACTGAACCCAACAATACATTCAATTGTATGTTCTCATCTCAGCCTGACTATCTGCTGGCTTTACACTTAAATATATCATGTAGTTCACTGGTTCCCATTTGAAGGAAAATTATGGAATAAAAAAAAATACATACCAATAAATAGTTAGCTAATAGCTATTTGAAGAAACCTACTACACTGTTTTCTAACAATAAACAGTGCACCCTGGGGTACATAAATTTATTCAAGATATCAAAATTACTTGGAGTTTGAAGAAAAAATGCTTTTATATCTATAGAAAAGAAATAGAGGGGGAGCTATATCTCACAATCTTGACCTGACCATGAAAGGGGCAAATCTATTCACTTGATATTTCTAGATTGCACTTGAAAAGAAATTAGATACAAATTAGAATCATACCCGTCTTTCCTGAGAACTTTTGTTGTTGAGATAAGTAGTCCATGTATATGTGTTTTTAACAACTCTGTAAAATTGCATTCCTATACTTTCTTGGTATAAGCCATGATCTTCCCTGAGAAGTTGGAGGAAAAATCTTGATTCTTACTTTCTTATTTCTCCACGGACAGAATGAGAGAGTTAAACAAAAAAGCAGGTGGTAAATAAATACTGCCACCCGCCTGCCAATCAACGAAAGGTGTGTTAGTTCCCATTGTTAAATTCCCCAAGTTCATATTTGTGAGAGTGTGTTAGTTCTTAACTAAAACGACATCTAAAAGGAGATGCACTATCTTTTAGTCTCTTCATTCATTCCCAAAACACTATCATCAAGGTAAAGGTTCTAACATTTGCAAGTTAAATACAAGTCTGCTTTTTGAGAGATTTTTCCTAATTTCAACCTCTCAGATTTTGTCTCCGCAGCTCCTCGGATGCCCTTCTTTCCCCCGCCATTGGCAAACGGTGCCCTTCAGCTGTTATCCTGGTCTCAATGCAGCACTTAGTACACTGCAGCCAGTCAGAAAAGCAGCCTGTCAAAGGCTAAATCAGAAAGGACGGACCCTGCTGTTCCCTTCACATCAGCGAGGGAATCCCCTGGGGTGACTTTAAGACAGAGTGTTCACCTGTCATTTCTAGCTCATCTGCAGAATTCAGTTGGGGTGCTTTTCACATTGTCAGGTACTCACATGTCTTTCCTTGTGCCTTTTATTGATGAAAAAAGAAACACCTCACAGAAGTCCAAACCAGGACTTTTAAAAAAATAAAATTCCACGATGGAGAGATGGCACATAAATAACCTGCTCGCATGGCACTGCTCTCAAGCAGGCTTAAAACAAAGCATTTTATAAGGTCAAACTGGAATTACAGGATAACAGGCTCAAAATCCCCCTTTAGGCCTAGTGGTCAAAAGGGCTGCATGCTGAGCTGCCTCAAGGTACCTGGAAAAGGGAGAGAACATTTTCGGGGCCTCTTTCCACATCCTCTGACTACCAGTCAGGTGCTTTAGCTTCTCGGCATCCAGGAACCTCAGATCTGAGGCTGCTGCCTAAGCATAAGGTTTGAGGAGGGTAAATCTTCCTCGGGGGCGGGGCAGGGGGCGCGGGGGAGGGTTAAATTATTCCCCAGAAGTGCGCTCTAATCTGCCTAGTGCAACTGCACATAATTCTTCAAGCTCCTGATTGCCTAACCTGCTAAGTGCTCACTCTAGCCTCAGAGTTCCTTCCAGAAGAGCTAAATGCATTCTGCATGCAAATTTCATGATTAGAAATAGGCATTTAATGGAACAATTCTGTAGCTCTATGCTGCATAAAAACACTGCAGGAGAGGGAACTACCTTCAGACAACCTGGGATTATTGAAAAGCCACCAACCTCTTTGGCAGGGAAAAAAGGTTGAGAGGGAGTATCTCCCAATTGCCAAGGGAATCAGACCTACTAGTGGTGACCTGCCTGAAGGGACCAAGCACTCCCTTGCCGCTGCTCCAGAGCTCCCCTCCCCGCCAGGCCCGCTCAGCTTACAGCACCTAATGAGCGAGCTTGCCTGCATTTTGAAGCTCTCCGTTCCATGCACCCTGCATGCCCTGCAAGATAAACCTTTAGAAACTACACTTTTCATGAAGATGCTCTCATACTTAGGAATTCACCTATCAAATATAACTGTTTCTTTATTATTCTTTCATTTATTCACTCAAGAAATGTGCTAGGCACTAAGTCTCTGCTGTCATAGGAGTTATATTTTAGGAAGAGGCAGGCAATAAAAAGGCAAGTCAGGGGAAAATGTCAAGAGTGGCAAGAGAGCCGGGCCGTCAGCAGAGGCTCTTTCAGAGAGGGTGGCCAGAGAAGGGCTCCCTGATTCGGGGACATGCGCACGTTACTGATTGACGTGGAGATGCGAGCCCTGCAGACAACTAAGAGAAGAGCATTGTAGGCAGAGGGATTGGAAAGGCCCCTCGTGGGGAGATGCCAGGCGGGAGACATCCAGGCGGCCACTGTGGCTGGAACGGAGTGAGCACCAGGTAGGATGGTAGGAAGCGAGTTTAGGGAAGGAGCCTGTATTACTGCCCTAGAGCTGCGGTCGATTGGAAGGCCTTTCTGTTTTACTCTGTACAGGAGAGCAGTTACTTTAAGCTTTCAATCCATGAAGTTTCATCTCTGTATTTTTGTCTCATCACAAACCCTTTGTTTTTTATCTCCCATTCATCATTCAATCTTTCATTCAGTCATAAAGTCTATTTACTACTATATGCCAGAGACTAACCCAGATACTAGGTATACAAACATGAAGAACTTAAGAAAGAGAATATGGGGCATCAATGTGACCACAGACGCACGTGCAGCAAGTATGGAAACACGAGGAATCTCGTTCAACCTGGAGGGCGAAGAGCTTGCAGGAGGAGGTCAGAGGAGAAGTCAGAGGGTGACCGAGCAATACCCTTCTCCTGGAAGGCATTTCTATGCTGTGTCCCGCCTTTAATAGCCTTCCCTTCTCCTGCCTGCTTATTCAAATCCTACAGACTTAAAAAATTATAAAAGCAGTCTGTTGCCATCTCCTATAGAGTCATCCGTACGCACATGCTATGAAGGCCCAACAAATAACTGCTTGATTAGAATGTCAGGCCTGTTGCCTGACTGAATCAACAAGTCATTGAACTGGAATTTTCAATTATGTACCGCAGGTAAACAAAGCTTCAGGTCGAACTCTGACACTCCTACAATGGAGCAGGAAACAGCTTTCAGCTAAGGCTCCAGCAAGTTTAATATGTTCTACTGTTTACCTTGCATTCAGTCAAACCCATGCACTGTCCCTGGGCAGAAAGCTTTGCGATCAGCAATGTTATTAATATGCTGCTTCTGCTGTGGCAAGAGCTGCCTAAAGCCAGCTTTCAGTGGGCTCTGTAAATGTTTTTTTCATGCTCTCCACTGAGCACATGCCTACGAAGTTCAAGTAAACAATGGATACGTGCAAAGTGTAGATTACGTCGGCAAATACATTCCTCCCACTTTTGAGCTAGGCTCCTTTATGACAAGGCACCATGCCATCCTGCCTGACTCTTCACTGCCAGTCTCTTTGAGGTCATTAGCCTTTACACACCTTTCCGCAGGCAGATATTAGGTGACACATTTACTTCATGTTAGCACCTGAACATTGACAGCAAAGCACACGGAGGACTTCAGGGATTTTTGCCACAACAACGAAAACAAAAACTGTTCTCTGTGATGTGATCGATTGTGAGTAAAAAGAGACAGGATGCTTCATAGCTTGTAGTCTACATCCATACACAAGAAATAACTGCAGTTTTCTCAAAGCGGTCCACACAGGGTCCCAGTTACAGACAGCTGACCCCCTCCAAGCTGGGGACATGGGTACAGGATATTATACACAGGGCTTTCTCTTGGTTCACTCTGTCAAAAACGGCAAAAGGGAAAAAAAAAAGCTAACCTGGAGCAAATCGTCTCCGGAAATCAATGGTTGGATGAGCCCTTTGAAAGTGTGAAACAAGATAAGAGGCAAGACCTGAGTTTACTCTGGTGATCACCCTGCAGAGTTCAGGAGGAACTGCTGGTGCTTGTTTTGCTACAAACACTTTTAGCAGAGGAACAAAGTCCAGACGCAAGGCCTGTGAAAAGCCAGGTATTGTTCTGACCTTTTGCAAGTCCTCTGGGGACTCCAGTCCAGGCTCCTTTACTACTTAGTAGGCTCACAGCAGTGGACCAGCTTCACGTGGAGTTTAGAAAAAGAAATGCCAATTTCACTTATTTGTTAAATTTTTCTACACATTGATTTATTGCTTAAACTTAGATTTTTTTCTTATAGAAATATTAAGTTAAGGATGGCATCATATTACAGTAAAAGTAGCCACTTATTCAAATCTTGTTCTTAGAATCACACACACAGTATATATTCATGTGCGTGTGCACACACACACACACACACACACACTTCCAAATGTATATCCTTCACACAAAGATCCACAGCTCTTTACATCTGTTTTCCCTTTGATCTGGCTCATTGCAAAAAAAATCATAAATCTAGCAGACGATGGTGACTAATTTTCACCTGTGATGAGACTAATGTATTTATGCTTTAATGTAGCCATTTTTGTTTTTTAAAACCAAATAAACTAAAATGAATGATTCTACTCTCTGACCAAGAATATTAGCTTCATAAACCAAAAATATAAAAAGATACAGAAGAAAATACAGATGCAATATTCTCAAAATATAAAAAGTGACAAGTTACTTAAATAATTGTTTCATATATTCAGAGTTTGGGAATTGTGTTTATTTTGTTTGTTTACAGAGTACTGAATCATGTACTTTTTCCATGTTAAAGAAATGGATTGATTTCTAGCTACCAAGTCCCTCACCCATTTCGGTAGACCCTCCTTCTGCAAAATAGCCCCTTGGTGACTCTGAGCATGAAAACTGATATTAAGAGATAAGAGATAGAGAATTTAACAGATGTTAGAACATGCGTACAGCTGGGCTTGCCTTGGATTGAGTGCTGTGAACATGGGCATTCTTCAACTTAAATGTGTCATTTCCTCCATACCTTAAGCCCTCAGCAACACTTTGTCTTTTTTCTTTTTATCAGAGGGGCCCTTCAAATATAGATCTTTGATAAAACAAAATGTATGCCACAATTCTCATAATTTACCACTATTGAAGTTCAGTGCATTTTAATGATTTTCTAATACCATTTGCCATATTTTATTTTATTTATTTATTTTTAAATATACCTTTATTGATTTCAGAGAGAGGAAAGGAGAGGGAGAGAGAGAGATAGAAACATCAATGATGAGAGAGTCATTGATCGGCTGCCTAGCCCACAATCCAGGCATGTGCCCTGACCGGGAATCGAACCCTGATCTCCTGGATCCTAGGTCGACGCTCAACCGCTGAGCCACGCACGGCCGGGCTGCCATATTTTAAATTTAATTTTTATCCTTACCAAGTAGTATATGTGTGTGATTTGCATAATCAAATAATATTGCATTCTTACCCCTGGTTCCTGTTTTCTAGAGGCAACCATTTTCAGCATTTTCTCCTGAAATTTACCTCCATGTTTCTAAATAATGTCCTTACCATCTTAAATTATGCTTCTATTTTAGACATTATCTTTCAGTTTCCTACTGTGGAAGTAAAAGATTTTAGCTTCCTTACCTATCCACTCCAAGACACACCTACACACCACCTTTTCATTAAAAATATGTCACAATTTGAAATAAATATCCATAAGTAGTAGTACCTTTGTTGTTCAACTTTTAATTTTCTCTAGAGTTAATGATTGTTCTGAGTTTTTTTTCATGGTTTCCCATATATCTATCATTAACACATCCCAAGAATGTAAAACTTCTATCAATAATCTAACAGAGAGATAGAGAAGTTTTTCCTGTAAAGGGTCAGGCAGTGAAGAGTTTAGGCACTGTGACCGTATGGCCTCTGTTGCAACTACTCAACTCTTACACTGTGACAACATAAATGAGTGGGCATGGGGATGTTCTAATAAAACTTTACTTACAAGAACAAGCAGGAGGCTGGGCTTGGCCTGGACCATAGTTTGCTGACCCCTGGTCCTACACCAGGCAATCTATCAATTCGTTTTATTTTCTTGAAGGCATTCTTCCTAGACATTTTGACCTTTTTGCTTCAGTCTAGACTTTAATCTTTCTACACATGCTAAACAGCTGTTACCCTGACATTTCCCAGTACCTCTCTCTTATGTTGAATTCTTTGGTCCCAGGATCCTATGTCTTTCTAGCTTTATACCATCCTTTGCATAGGTTGCTTAGAAAAAGTGCATTGAAGGTAAATTTTTTTGGTATTGCATAGATTCTTCAAGTGATTTTATTCCATTCACATGCACCTTTTATAATTTTATGTATAGAATTCTAGATCAGAAATCATTCCCCCTCAGAATTTTGAAGCATATCTTCATTTTCTTTACACTTCTAATTATCATTAAGAAATATGACTTTATTCTGATTCCTGGTCTTTCCCATGTGACACTTTATTGTTGCTGGAAGTCTTTCGGATTTTTCCTTTACTCAATGTTCAGAAATTTTAAGATGCTGCATTTGTCATGTTTTTTGTTTTTGTTTTTATCAATGTATTAGAATGTATTATCATTGTATATGGGTCCTTTGAATATAGAAATGTATCTTTATAATTCATGGGGAATTTTTAAAATAATTTTTGGATAATTATCTCCATTATAATTTTCCTTTCCTAAATTCCCACGAGTTGGGACTTTCATAATTTGTTTTATCTTTTCTCTCCCTTTTTTCCATCTATGAGCATCTTGGCTCTATTTTTGAGGACAGTTTCTCAACTTTATCTTCTTACTATCATGGAAGTTATAACAAACGATGAAGTAGTAGATGAAAATATACAAAGAATCACAAATTAAGGATGTAAAAGGTTTTTGATAGCAAAGGATCTGGAAACTTACAGAGTCAGTTTGCACAAAGTAGGCAATAACACAATATGGGTCTGCACAGAAGTAGGCTTCCCAGATCTTTCTTCCCAAGCTGCTTTACAAGGGAGTACAGCCTTGGAGGGCACCTATAGCACAGAAACATCCCTGATGTTTATAGATGAAATAGCTATAAAATAATTTTTTCTTAAATAACATTTGTTTCTTCTGAGTTCCTTTGTTCTGTTAATTTGTTTTGGCCTCTCTTCCATTTTATACTCTTTACTTAAGCATTTGTTATTCCATAATTGTTCATATTTATGAATGATACACCAGAAATCTTATTGGGATAAGACAGACATTAGTTTGATTTATACAATTCATTTCTCAGCTCTGTAAGCCTAGACAAAAATGTAAAGTTTGGTGAGCTATACTTTACTCATTTATAAATTGGGGATACTAAGTCTCTCTTTCATGGTAGTTGTGAATACCTGATGAAATCACATACACTAAAGGCCTATCAAAAGTCAGGCCCTTAAAATTTGTAATGGTCCTTTAGTATTGACAATTCTTTCTCTTGCTTATTAGCATATGAAAAAGAAGTTATATCATTTATTATAAGTACAATGTACCAGACAGACCTTAGGCTTAAGAATCAGATAAACTGAAAGATGCTTTCCAGGCAATTTATTATTTTACTCATTTATTTATTAAAAAATATTCTGACCCAGTCAGTGTGGCTCAGTGGTTGAGTGTCACCCCATGCATCAGGAGGTTACCGTTCAATTCAGGTCAGGGCACATGGTTGGGTTGTAGGGTCAATCCCCAGTAGGGGGCATGCAGGATGCAGCTGATCAATGTTTCTCTCTCATCAATGTTTCTACCTTTCTCTCCCTCTCCCTTCCTCTCTCTGAAATCAATAAAAACATATTTTGAAAAATATTTCTGGAACATCATCTTTGCCTCTTACTAGCTGAATGAGCTTAGGTCAATTACTAATGTCCCTCAGCTTCAGTTTACTCATCTACAAAATTCAAATAATAATATCTACATAGTAAGGTGGTTGTGAAATGGAATAAAACACAAAACTTGTAGCAAATTATCAGTGGTGAATATATTATGATGCTAAATTATTAGTTCGAGGAATGAATTAGTAAGTGGCCAATTAACATGAGTTTTTAAAGCTTGATTTTCTTGGAGTACAAATCAGAATTAAAATATCCATAAGTACACTTTCCTCTAAGTATGTTTGTATTGAAGACAAAATATGCCATCTATTCAATCTATTTGCTTAACATTACTTAGCTACTTAAATTAGGTCTCAGTGGAACCTTCAAACTGACATCTTCTATGATTCTGAAGCACCCAGCTCAGGTGATCAAGAGACTATGCCAGTGGGTACCAAAGGACACCTACTACATAAAGCCACCCTACCTACCAACACTGGGAGACATACCGAATAAAATCCAGTACCCATTTATGATTTTAAAAATCTCAGCAAAGTGGGAGTAGAGGGGAACATACCTTAACATAATAAAGGCGATATAAGACAAACCAACAGCCAACATCATATTCAGTGGGCAAATACTGCAAGCATTTTCCTTAAGATCAGGAACAAGACAGAGATGTCCACTTTCTTCACTTTTATTAGACATAGTACTAGAAGTCCTAGCCACAGCAGTCAGACAAAAAGAAGAAATAAAATGCATCAAAGTTGGAAAGAAGGAAGTAAAACTGTCATTACTCACAGATGACATGATACTGTATATAGATAACCATAAAGAGCCCACCAAAAAACTACTAGAACTGATAAGTTAATTCAGTAAAATATATATCCAGAAATCAGTTGCATTTTTATATACCAATAATGAATTATTAGAAAGGGAAATGAAGAAAACAATCCCACTTACAACTGCATCAAAAAAATAAAATACCTAAGAATAAATTTAAACAAAGATATAAAAGACCTGTACTTGGAAAATTATAAGACACTGAAGAAAGAAATTGAAAAAGAGAAAATAAGTGGAAGCATATACCATGCTAATGGACAGGAAGAATTAACATCATTAAAATGTCCACATTACCCAAAGCAATCTACAGATTCAACACAATTCCTATCAAGATACCAATGGCACATTTCACAGAACTAGAACAAATATTCCAAAAATTTATATGAAACCACAGAAGTCCCAGAATAGGCACAGCAATCTTGAGAAAGAAGCACGAAATTGGAGGAATCACACTACCACATACAAGACTATACTACAAGGCCACAGTAATCAAAACAGCACAGTACTAGCATAAAAATAGACATGTAGATCAATGGAACAGAATAGAGAGCCCAGAAATAAACTCATGTCTTTATGGTCAATTAATATTTGACAAAAGAGGCAAGAACATACAATGGGATAAAGACAGCCTATTCAATAAATGGTCTTGGGAAAATCAGACAGATACATGCAAAAATGAACCTAGACCACCTTCTTACACCAAACACAAGAAAGAACTCAAAATGGATTAAAGACAAATGTAAGATTCAAAACAATAAAAATCCTAGAAGAAAACATAAGCAGTAG
Source organism: Miniopterus natalensis (assembly GCF_054644295.1). NCBI lineage: Eukaryota > Metazoa > Chordata > Mammalia > Chiroptera > Miniopteridae > Miniopterus > Miniopterus natalensis. The sequence goes on along the minus strand of NC_142092.1, from coordinate 42,990,572 downwards.
AATCTCTAACATTTTTTGTAGCAATATTTTTCCTCATATATCTCCTCAGACAAGAGAAACAAAAGAAAAAATCGACAAATAGGCCTATATCAAACTAAAAGGTTTTGCCCAGCAAAGAAAACCATCAACAAAATGAAAAGACAACCCAATGAATGGGAGAACATATTTGGCAATGATAAATCTAATAAGGGGTTAATATCCAAAATTTATAAGGAACTTACACAGCTCAACACCGAAAAGAAACAAATACTCCAATTTTAAAAATGGGCAATAGACACTTCTCTAAAGAGGACACACAGATGATCAAATAACATACAATAAGGTGCTCGATGTCACCAATCATCAGAGGAATGCAAATTAAAATCACAATAAGATATCATCATTTCAAACCTGTCAGAATGGGTATCATCAATAAATCAACAAACAACAAGTGTTGGCAAAGATGGGTAAAAAAGGGAGCCCTCATGCATTGTGAGTGGGAATGCAGATTGGTGCAGCCACTGTGAAAAACAGTATGGAGTTACCTCAAAAATTAAAAATGGACCTGCCTTATCACCCAGCGATTCCACATCTGGGGATATATCTGAAGAAACCTGAAACACTAATTCAAAAGAATATATGCACCTCTATGTGCATTGCAGCATTATCCACAGCCAAGATTTGGAAGCAGACCATCAGTAGATAGGTAGATAAAAAAGCTGTGGTACATTTACACAATGGAATACTAGTCAGCCATAAAAAGAAGGAAATCTTACCTTTTCCAGCAGTGTGGATAGGCCTGGAATAAGTAAAATAAGCCAGTCAGAGAAAGACAAGTACCATATGATTTCACTTATATGTGGAATCTAATGAACAAAATAAACTAACAAACAAAATAGAAACAGACTCATAGATAGAGAACAGACTGACAGCTGTCAGAAGAGAGGGAGCTTGGGGGGCTGGGTGAAAAGGTGAAGGGATTAAGCAAGGAACAAAACTCATAGACATAGATAAGAGTATGTGGGGAAAGGGGGGTGAACGGAGGTAGAAGAGGGTAAAGGGGGAATAAATGGTGATGGAAGAAGACTTGACTCTGGGTGGTTAACACAATACAACATACAAATGATACATTATAGAATTGTACACTTGAAATCTATATGATTTTTTAACCAATGTCACCCAATAAATTCAATAAAAAATTAAGAAAAAATAAAAAGATAAAGAGAAAAAGAAATTAAAAACTGACTCCTGAGGACTCTGACCTATTTTAAGGCTGTCTTATCTCAAAAGGAATCTCTTTAGTAACTCTAAAAATAAAGCTGAGAGACGGGTTTTGAAGTTCTGCCATATGGTGCAACATATGTATAGTTGCTATACATGCCTTGAATAGATATCAACAGAAAGACACACTTTATATACTACGTATCATCACACATAAACCTTTCAAATGAAGTCCAGAATATGTGTGTGCATGCATATAATTATAGGAATACATATGCATAAATGTGCATATATATGCACAGTCAGATTCTCAAATATGTGAGTATACAACCAAGAATTGTTTTCATGGGGACTTAAATATTTATTGGGAGATGCCTGCCTTGACAACTCTACAAGCCTACTTTTGAATTAATTAATTTATTAAAAAAATATTTATTGAAAATCTATTATGTGCCACATTGAATGGTGTTGATTGGCATCACACCCACGGCAAAGGAGATGATGTTTTATAACAAAGAGAATGTGTTACCTTCTATAAAAGATTTTTAGAAAGAAATGGCTGAACCGAATTTCCCAAATTCTCAGTAAGAGTCTTCCTTGGCAAGTGTTAGTTCCATGGTTAAGGATTGTTAATAGGAATAAAAAAAAGTTCTCTCTATTTGTTTACATATTTTTATGTAACTGTGAAATGGATGGAAAAAACTTCTAATTTAGTTAGGTCTTCAAGCCATACTTTTCCAAGTACTCTCTGTGTTCAATTAAGCTGTAAAGAATTAAAGTTACACACACACACACACATACACACAGACAACACACACATTTCACAATAACTACTAAGAGATGATGAAGCTGAAGGGGGAACAAAGCTCTTAGTAGAACAGAAAAGATCTGTGGAGTGTCCTCAGCACCTTCAGAACCCATCTAATCTCTCCTGGTGGTGACAAGGACTTGCACCCAAGCTATTTGTTTCCCTGTTACTTTCCCCATGCCATCTCTGTTACTTTTCCCTGCTATTTGCATCTTAGCTATTTGTTTCCCTGTTACTTTTCCCATTCCATCTACCTAGCACTTCTTTCTCTCATTACTGTCCTTTCCCGCCTATTTCTTCTCTTCTGATCTTTTACTTGTTTATAATTTCTCTGCTTCATTATACTAAAGAAGTATTTCCCGTGTAGCACCTAAAAATTTTAATATACAGACACTCTATCACATAACCAATAAATGCCTAAAATCTTGAGGAATGGTCACAGAAATGAGGTGTCAATATGAAGCCAACAAATTCAGATTTTAAAAAAGATTCATCTAGTTTAAACACTCAGAAGTCCAGATGTTACCCTAATCATTAGATCTGCTGAAAACACTCCTACTACTCACTGGTCATTGTATAGGGCATGTGTAGAACTCTCAGAGGTGGATTCTAGTAGCTCTCCTCTCATGAGATGCACTCTTTCTCTTAAACATACAAAAGCACAAGTATGAAAAAATGAGAGAACATTTTCCTTGAGAAGTAATAATAACTAGCAAGACAAAAAATCATATCTATCACTTATTTCAAATAGCAAATGATTGAATATAACAACATATTTTAATATGGCAATATATTTACATTAAAGAAAAACTCTCAAGTCTATTACATTTTCAAATAGTTAAGTCAAGCGCAATTACTTTTCCAGTGATTTAACTGTGGTCTTTGCCTCTCATTAACCACAACAAGGCATTTATGATTAAATTGTTATTCCTTGTTATTCATGGTACAAGCCATTTAGTGAGTGGTGTGTTTCTCCCAGTGTGTTTGTTTAGAGTGAGTACCCATTACACATTAATTTAATCACTCTCTGCCATTATTAGGCCTCTGCAAGTACAGTCTCATGTCTCTCCAACAACCTGGTTATTATTTCTTCAGTTAGAGTTGTCGTTGCCAATAGTTATAACTGAGGCCATAGACATAACACCAAAGAACACTTCCATGCTATTTCCCGAATCCAAGAACATTCGCACATAAACCACATTATCTGCCAAGTCTTCCAAATCACTGAAGCTGAAGGCTTTGACTTTGTTGGCTGTTAATGTTAGTCACAGGCAGCTATGTGGCTAAGATTTCTCTGAAGCAGCATTTGAATCTCTCCAGGCTAGACAACAAGACTTAACAAGAGCGGTGGCACACTAATAGCCACGTTTATGGAGCAAGACTATATGCTTGGAAATGTGTTCTATGGACATGCTCTGATTTTATTTTGATTTTTATGGTGACTCATGAGGGAAATGGTATTATTTTACTAACGAGAAAATAGTAGCAGAGAACTAAAGCAACATGTGCAAGCCATGCAACTAGTAAATGGAAGAGTTGGGATTTGAACCCAGTTTTATATGATTTCAATTCTGTGTTGCTAGACAAAAGGATATATTGCTTTTCCTTCCAGATAGTGCTTCCTGACTCCATTTCAAAAGGAGCCTAAACGTTCTCAAAAAAAAAAGTTCAAAGTCTTGGATTCTCTTTTTATTCTCTCCTTTCTCCTCACCACAGGCAATTTGTTGCCAAATTTATTGCTGCTTCTACCTTTAAATATTTGGCACCGCCGCCTCGTCTTTTCTGTTTACTGCCACCACCCTGCTGGGACCCTTCTTCCTTTCAGCAGTGCCTTACCCCAGGGTCCCCTTTTAGAGCCAGGTTTCCCTTGTTCCATCTCAGGGCTCCTCCACCTCAGCACCTCCGACAGTCTCTGCTGTAAAAGGTATCGTAGCACCCAGACTCTACTCCCTGGATTCTGTTCCCTCTTCCCACACAGTTGTGACAACCAAATGTATCTTCAGACCTAGACAAACATCCCTGAGGGGCAAAATCACCGCCAGTGGAGCACTGCTGATCCATTCTAATTACCACTAATAGTTCAGCACCCATGCTCTGAGTGTTACTCCCTGGTTCAACATGTTTCAGGACAAATGTTTGAGATTTCTCTTTCTTATCTCATCTCCTTTGGGAGCGTCCCTTGCTCCAGCAAAACTAACCCAGTTGCTGATACCTAAATATAACCTGTCTTCGTGCTCTTGTCTACCGAACTCTCCTCCCTCCAAACACACTCATCACTTTCTCCGCCTGCAAATCCATCCATCCTCCGAGGTCTCTCTCAAAAGCTTCCTCCCATAAAGGCTTCTGTGATGTCCCCAGCCACAAATGGCAGCTTCTTCTTCTGTGCTGCCTCCGTTAGGGACTGGGCTTGTCTCTTAGGACTGAAATGGTAGCAACGCTCTTTGAATTAGCTACCTGTAACCCTTCTTCCCTGCCGCATTGTTAACTCCTCAGGAATAACAGTCATGCCTTGTTAGGGTGAGTTTATAACCCTAACAATGCCTGGCACCTATTAAGAGTACAATAAATATTTGTGAATTAAGTGCTAATGCCTACACTAAGAACATGCATTCAGTGTCAGGAAACTTCCTCTAGTCCTGTACACACAGCAGAGGGAAATGTAGCATGCAAATGCCAGTGCAGACAGTGTCCAGTTACAGAAATTTCTAGACTTCAAGTAAACTGGAATGTGTGCCTCAGATTTGCCAGTGGGATCACCAAGCTGTGTAAGAGACAAGAACGGTCACCACGTTAGGACTGGAAATTACAAAGCAGCTCATTTGTGCTGGGGGTGCTACCAGGATGGGTGGCAGAAAGCAGGCGGAAATCGTGAGCAAGGGAGCTGCCTCTCACCAAAGAGATGAGATGTGGCCTCTGTCTATGGGGGCGAGTTTGGGGCCAAGATACACGTTTTGTACAGGCTCCACTATGTTTCACCAAGCCAAAGGCGTGGACTAATGGACATTTCTGTTTTCAGGTAAATCTCAATTGCTAAAATTCATAAAAATCAGCACCCAAAAATGATGGAACATGTAAGCAGCCATTGTTTACATCTTTCAGGCCAATGATTTAACACTATAAACAGGGTGAGGGAGGGCACTTTAAAAATGTCTTTAAGATCATTAGATTATTCAGCGTCCTAAAGACATTTGGGCAGGCATACTTTAAGCGATGTTATATAAAGCTGTTACACAAGGTATATGCTTTGAATCAGATGGGTTTATCCTACAGAATAGCATGAAAATGGTAAACATGTGAAACCAGTGCCCTTTCAGAGTTTAAATAGAATAGTGACATTTCACAATGTGCTGCACAAGTCCACTAGGTTGGCTGTAAACCAACCCAAAACACATCCGGTACTTCATCCCAGAAGGTCTTCATGAGCAGTAACACACATTTAATAAACTTCCCATCCCATACCTCCCCTGAACGTGATTGTTGGTGCAGCATGCCCGGTACCAGCCTGACAGGGAACTGAGGGGTTGTGTGGTTTCCAGCCGCCTCTCGGAACAGCTGTCCGATCACCCTTCATGTGGAGTATAGTTCCAGCTGCTATAAGATTGAAATCTGCCTCATTGGAGGCAAAGTGGAAAGAAAAAGTAGATTGAATTCAGGATTTTTGCATTTTAAATTGTATTTTGAATGAATGTAACGCACACCAATAATTTCAGAGCAGAATAGTGTTTCTCTGAGCCAAGCTTCCAAGAAGAGGCAGTTGCCTATCTTCATTCTTGTCATATGCTCTCCCCCTCGGCCCCCCTTCTTCTCCGCCCCCCATGTTCACTGGTGACAGTTGCATTTCTTTTAAAGCACATTTTCTTACCCATATTGTATGTTACTCAAGCTCTTTTATTTGGGATTTTTCACACATCCTTCCCATCTTCTTTGCAGCTCCAGTCAATGAGCGCTGTGTCCTAAACGTGCCTTTGCACTTCATGGCTATTCCTTTATCACATGCATTTTCTGTTGCCTCAAGGAAGACCTGTACAATTTTTATTATTGAAATCTGATTTTTTTTCCCCTCCCAAGCAGATGGAGGATGTGTAAATGTGTCTAAAGACTTAGAATAGCATTAAATCTGTTTCTTCCCTGCCTACGAAGCCGTGGGAATCAGAGTATTTTGCCAGCACCCATTAAAACTAAGAGGTGAGAAAACAACGATTCCCCAACCCAGAGACAACTTCTAGAGCACATTACCATGCCTCCCTGACACACAGGCCTTTGTTTGGCTGGGGAAATCAATTTCCCCATCTTTGGCAAGACAGATTGATTCCCAAGCCATCCATGGATGGAGTTACATTATCCCATTATATATTGATGGAAAGATGTGAAGCTTTTATTGTTGCTATCCGCCAGGGCTCTTTGCCAGGAGATGTGTGGGAAATAATGCTGCACAGAGAGCCCCCACCCACCCACCCACCTGCTACACTTATAGTCTCCTTCAGAAATTGACTTGGTGGATATTTAAATGCATTTCTGAGACTATAAAACTATCTTAGGTGGTTAGGTTCCCAGGCCAGACCACGAAGGCCCAATTGACCCTTAAGAGGATATTCCTCCATTTTCATTTTATGCTTCTAATACACCAAACCATTCTTTGTTCACATGATACCCACATACACACAATGCAAACACATCTCTTGCTATTTTACATTTCAAAGACTTCGGTAATCCTGTTCTCGTTGATAAGAGCATTCTTCCCTTGTCTCTTCATGGGAGGGACTCTTGTACACCACTCCTGTTCTCATGCATTGCCTCTTATAGGAAGTTTTAGATAATCCCTCTGCAGCCCACCCACCTTCCAAATGAGTTATGCGGTTTTCTGGGTTTCCATCACAGCCCAGGCATATGCAATGCCGCACTACAGTGCTTATAACATTGGAATAAAATGTTATTAGCCTTCTCTTTCTTTTACTAGACTTAGGTTCCATGAAGGCTTGATAATCAATGTGCCCAAGAAGAAGTAGTTATTCAATAAATTTCTTAAGCAGCAGCCTACTTGGCAGTCACACAGGTTCTGTCTCCAAGAGTCCCCATCCAGGACACTATGTCCCTCTCTTCTTGCCCATCACAACCAGTGAGGCTCTCTCACAGCTTCAAATTCACTTCTAGAAGAGTCTGAGTCATTATCAATAAGTAAGTTTTTGAGCTGTCCAGCTAGAGTCATGGGAGATGGGAGGCAAAGAAATTGCTTGAGAAATTCAGAGGCAGCAGAAGCATGTGCTCTGACAGGAACAGCGATGATTTTAAATATCCTACAATGAACACAGAGGTCCCTGCAGAGAGGCCCAAAGGACACTTGGCATCAGATACATGTTACCCCCGCAGGCAGCCAGGTTCTATGGCTGCACTGCTCTATATATGGAATGGCAGGAGTTCCATAAGGCTGTGCATTAACTTGGGGAGATTTACCAACACTTATTCACCTGCTTAATGATTTTTTCTAATCCAACAGATAAAATAAAGATTTCCCATCTATGCTATGAAGTTTTCCCTTATCACAGCAATCTCTTCTTCAGAAATTTCATACCTCTTCGTGGTCTTGGTGCCAGTTTATTAATGTTTCCTCCCGGTTCGCATGGTGCTTTCACAGCCCTTTTATCATTGAACTGCTACTGCCTTACAGCACTCAAGAGAGCACGCAGCCTTCCAGTCTTGACATTGGACAGAATCTCTGAGCACACCTACAAAATAGCATTAAATTAGTATTTGGGGAAAGAACGATTAACTAGTCCAAATGAACAAATAGTAAAATCGTTTTTTTCTGGGAAATAATGAGCTAGCCTGTTCACAAACATGCAGGAAAGCCAGGGTCACCTAAGGGAATCAACATGTGAAGTGAAGCCATTATACACCTAAGGAAACTGACATCCAAAAAAGTAACCAGCCTTGCCCCGGTGCTCACAATTACTTAGAAGCAGAGCAGGGATGAGACTCTATATAACCTGGTGTCAAGTTTACTCTTCCTGCTGATGCATTAACAAATTCTGCCTTCTCATATTTATATTGAAACATGCCTTATAGTCTTCTTGAAGACTTGGTATCTGTCTGATTTACCTTTGTAAAAGTTCAGGTCCAGACAGGAAAGGAGTAGAACATTAAACTTGGGTAATCTATATGAAATTGTAGGGACCATTTGCAGAATCATGGGCAGGGTGTGTAGTTTCCTTCACCAACAGAAGACAGAGCAGCACTCTAGGACCAGCACCTGCATGGAGCCGTGACTATCCTGGGCCTGAGAGGCAGGGCACGAGCACCTACTCGGACCTGGAGAGGGTGGCTCTGTGAGAAAAGCATCCATCTAGGATGATCCAGCAAGAAGGGAGCAGGGAGAATAGCTACTGCCACATCACTCACTCCCCACCCTCAATCTCATGCCAGTGTCTGCCATTGGCTAAACATACCAAGATGCCAGAAGGCAAGATATCCTGGGTGGATGTAATCCAAATGGGTTCACAGCCTGAGCTGAGAGCATGCGGAGCAGGGAACAGTGAACCCGGAGGAGAATGGGAGGTATCAAGACAAATGGTTGTCACCCTGTCTTGCACAGAGTACAGGCTCAGGAAATATATTTAAATTAATCAATCTATTTAATGACAAAAGGCTCCATATCATTATTTTGTATCTCAGGCGTAATGTCTTTACCTTCTCACTCAGGTATAAATCTATTGAGGGATTTCTCACACTACACTGAGTGATGCTGTACTCAGAGTAAGCTTTAAATATGTATTTGGGGAAAGAAAGATGAACTAGCCCACATAAACAAAAATTAAAATCCCCTTTTCTTGGCTCTAATGATGCAGCCTCTTTATAAACATGCATGAAAGCCAGGGTCAGTTAGTGGAATAAATTCACTGTCAAAGACACTGTCAAAGACAAAACTCTCTTGTTATTTAACAGTCTTCATGGATTTTCCTGCAAGTCATTTCCCCCAAATGTGGAGCTAAGTTCGTTTCACTTACATTAGAAGTTTGAGAAACAGGGGAGATGTAACACTATACACTCTTTACAACATTTATTGCTTGGCTAGACTGAGACCTTTTAAAATCACACTATTTCCTGCACAATTGGTTCCACTGTTCTTCAACCCCACTAGGTATTAAATACTACTAGGGGACTTACTATGACGACCACATACACACACACTGGTGCTATTGCTGGGACAACAGATTCTTTGGAACACCCTTGTCTATAGCAAGAAAATATTGAAAACTCCAATAAAAATTGGGTGAATGTTAAGGAAATATTATTTTTCTCTGTGACAATAAATATTTGTAGGTGATTCAGAGCCTTCTCGAGCATAAAGTACTTTACACTTTAAATAGTTTTTTAATTCTTATAAAATATTATCCACCTAATTCCACTTCTACTCCCAGTAAGTATGCTGCCAAGAGTTGGTGACTATGGAAGGTGACTAGGGAAGCTCATGGTGACAAAGTTTTCCAGAAGCATGAGAAGGACTGAGGAATCAAGCTCAAGGTTGGTTAATGGCTCAGGCATGTGGCATTTCTTATGGAATGTGAAGGCCCCTCTTGAGTTCATGAGGTCTTTCCTTATTAGCCAGCTGGTAAAGAAGAGAGAATGTTTTAGAAGGGGAAGGTACACCTGTAGTCATCTCTTTAGTGATTATTAGAGGCAAAAGTGAGGGCCTGAGCATGTTCCTCATTAGCAGACTCCCATGGAGCCCTAGTATGAAGATGCTAGGCTTCCTAGACCTTCTAGCCTGCCACCTTGTCCGGCAAAAGATATGTGACTCCCACTGAATCCAGGGGATTTACCTAAGCCTTTCCAAGGATAGAATCCAACCTCTATTTTCTAAGAGTCAGGAAAACTATAAAGGAACAACACATTGTGTCTTTCCATACTCAGTCATGCACCCTTGCCCTTATCTTTTCCTCTCCTCCCTATGCACACCTGCTCTCAGGAAGACTAACCTGAGCTGCAACATAAATGAATGAACAGGATTTATTTTGTGTGGCTACCTAGGGCAAGAGAGGGACCAATGTACATACAGAGAGGTAGGATGCTAGTCAATAGAAGGAAAGGCTTCTGAGAATGGAACAGGTGGACGCAGCTTGGTATCTTTTATTCATTGCTTGGTACTTGGCTGTTTCTGCCAAAACCACTGCAGGTATTCTGAACAGTAATGAATTTAAAAGCTTACCCAACCACTGGGTAGCTGGTGAACTAAGGTCAGAGAGGCTTGAGGAAGTCTAAAAGTACCAAAAATGCAGGGAAGCTGCCAACCAAAACCTCAGCTGCTTGTGGCACAGAAGTGGATGATCCTCAGGAGACTGCTGTCCACCCAGTGCCCTCCACCATCTGCCAGCACCCAAGCACTTTCTGCTTCAGAATTTAATGCCTTCTCCTCCTCTCCTGTCTCCCAAATCTCACAGAAGTGTTTCTCACTGGGAGAATCTATACAGAATAACAAGGGTGGGTTTGTTACTGAGAGACAAAAGACAATATCTGGAATAATGGCAGAGTAGGGGGACTCAAAAATTATTCACTAAATGAGTGAATGAAGAGATTCAGGGATGGATGGATGGAAGGATGGATATTTTTTCACAGAATAGTAGTTTCACAGAACTAGTCTCCAGAGGTTGATATAATGAAGTCAAGTGTCAGGCAAAGATTAAAGTAGGTGACCAGTAAGGCCCTTTTGCCAGACCCTCAGGTCTGTGGGTCTCATGCTTAAATTGATTACACTCACTGGGCCAGAGCTCTCTTTTGCTTAGTTTAGGGAATTGAATCTCTAATTTTAGAATTTTAGGTATTTTCTCCTCTGTGGTGATAAGTTTTAAGGAGGCAATTGAGTCCTTCCAGAATCCCTAAACCTTGCCATAAAGTCTACTGCCTCATTCCACCTGTTAATAAAGAGTGCTCATGTAATAAAGGGCACATGCATGTGTGTATGAGCAAACATGCACACATGTGTACACACACGCACACTTCTCTATTTATGTTTTGTCTAAAAATTGTTCTAATTTTAAAAGTTTATGAAAAATGGTCATCTTACATGAGACACAACTTTACCTTTGATAGATATAATTATCCATGATGGTTAATAAACCTTTATGGATACATTATAATGGAAAGAATAGGGCCTCAGCTGCTGGAGACATGGGTCTCAAACACCATTTATTACAATGACTTCCTGAATGACAGTATATGTTTTTCCACCTTTTAGACCCTCAGTCTCTTAATTTGAAAATTGAGGGCTTTGAAATGTATAATTTCTGATGCTGTTTCAAGGTCTCAATAGCTATGGCTTTATATTTTAATTGCTACCTGTATAAAAATGTGACTATTAGTCGTAAGTGACATTGGCCTTGCTTGAATATTGTTTGCATGACCTCTTAATTCTTCCTGACCACTCATTTTACCATGTTGGGATTTTGTGGTTGGAGTATAACCAACGGTGGCTAAAGTTTCCTTCAGCAATGTTCTTGGCCTCTAAAGATTTCTTGAAAGAAAAATGTATTAAGTTGTCACTAATGATAACTTACTGAAAGACTACAAATTTCAATCTTCACCCCGTCTCTCATCACCGGACTTGGGGTGACAGTAGGTATTATTAGAATGGTATTAATATGATGTTTGGCCAGGGATCAACAGTATATACATGCTGCCTTGGCTCAGGGCTCCTATAGGGCCCCAGCCAGAGAAAGAAAATCAGTATCTCCTTCCCACAGGCTTGTTGCTCCAACCCATGGCAGAAAGGCAACCCCCAAGTGCATGCAGTCTCCACGCAGGTCCCAGTGGGCACCTGAATCCCTGGGTGGAAAGCACCAGGAGTAAGGGAGGCTGAGAAGGGCCTGAGGGGGTCAAACAGTAGGGAGCAGACAACCCATCAGAGGAAGGCAAGAGGAAGCTAGAGGAGGGACTGTATATGAGCCAAGGCTCCAAGCCCTAAGCACACGCTCCATTGTCCTACTAGATTTCACTGACACAACATAAATTCAAAGATAAATATTAAGAATATCAAGACAGCAGTGTCAGAGCATTAAAACCCAAGTGTGGAGCCCTTATGAGTGAGGGGCCCTGTGTGACTGCACTGATTGCTGGTCCATGAATCTGACCTTACTGTGTAGCCCCTCAAACGTCCTCAACCAGGTTAATGCTCCTTCCACCTCAAGAGTTGTAATGTGTCTAGCAGGGCAGGAAGGAATGGATGGTCATGGGAAGCCACCTGCTCTCTGCAGGCCACAAATGGGATGTGCTACAGAGCTCTGAACGGGAAATTTCACCAGCCTGCCATTCTTACCTGCATCTCCCAGTATAAGGTTCCAGGCAACTATTGACTTCCTGCAAGGCCCTGCCTTGATTTTGGTTGGCAAGTCCCATCTCTCCAGGGGAGGTTCTGGGGAGGGCAATGAAAGGAACATGGGCTTTGGAGCCAGGGAGACCTGGAAAATCTGACCCTGGTTCACCTAGGTAAAAAAAATGTGACCTCTTTGAGCCTCAGCTTCCTCAAATGTCAAATGCAGATGCTAATGCCTCTTTTAAAGCTTATATCAAAGTACCTGACACACAGTCTGGTAGTGTGCCATCTTCTTTGGGTGGCAGCAACCTCCACCAGCAGGGATTTTGCATAAGGACTTTCAGCATCATTTCCCACAGCTGATGTCTCCTGTTAAGAGTCTGATCTTATCCAAATATGGCTTTCCGTGGCTTTCAGCAGCTACATCAGCCGCAGAACTCAGCTGGGCTCAACACCTCCCTTGCCTGTGGCTTCTGGAGTGCCCTGGCACCTCCTGCTTCTCTGGAGAGCTCTAGCCAGATGGCAAACTCAAAGTTCTTCTCATGCCAGTCCTCTGGCTCTTGCTGAACCCTGGAAGAGCAGTGACAAGGTGGCATCACCCCTCAGGGACTTGGTGAGAGGGCTCCAGAGTGGCATTCAGAGATAAGAAAGGATCTGTCCCATGACGGTGTCACACATCTGTCTCCTTAGTCTCATGGGATTGAATTTGGGGCAGGATCTGGGTCTTCCGAGTGTCACAGCCAAGATGAATTTACAGTCTCCACCAGGTTCTTTTCCCAAAGGATAGATGCCAATTGCACCCTTCTGACAGGGTCTGAATTCTGTATTTTAGAGAACTGGGATTTAGCAAAAGTCCCAAATCCCTTTTTGCATAAATCTCCAAAGGACCAAAGATCACATACAAATAGAACTTCCAGAACAGTCTCTGGAAGTTATATATATTTATAATCAGATTTCAAGCCCGTGGGGGACTATTCTGGTCGTCAGCCTGCCCTGTAGAAGCTCAGGGAATGCTTGCTGACCTGGTTTATGCAGGTCAGCCTGTGAAGTGTTCTTAATCTGAGTGACAGGCTTTGCACTGAGCCACACTCTTTGTGTCTACAAAGGGTCTAACATCATGGATTTGCTATTGGGCATTTGGACCTGGGCCCTTTGCAACACAGCATATCCAAGTTTAATGTGCTTAGGAATGACTTGGCAATCCTGTCAAAATGCAGATTCTTTCCCAGTAATTCTAGGGTGGGGCCTGAGATTCTGCTTTTCTAACAGGCTCTGCCCGTGCCCTTAGTCTGACGACCACAATTTGAGTAGCAAGGATTTCGACAATGCTCATTTTACAGAAGAGAAAAATAAAAATTAAAAAATGAGACACTAAGAGAGGCCGAGCACAAGGGAGAGGCAATACTTCCCACTCTTTGGCTCTCATTGTGCTTGCTGAGCTGGAGGACCCTTTACATGAGGTTTCTGGCCCCTTTCTCGCCTCACTTCTTCACTCAGGCTGTTTTCCTTGGCTCTCCAGACCCTAGTTTAGAGCTGGAGACTCAGGGCCAAAAGTCAACATTTTCATGACAGTCCCGCTGGAGCTCCACCGGAGTTCAGAGCGAGGTTAGCTTTGCTCTGGCTGGGCTGCTGACAATCACTTTTGGGTGCCCCGACTCCCAGACTTGAAGATGGAAATGTAATATCCCCCCGAGGAAGTGCTTTTATTGAGCCCATGAATAAGAGAGCACGCCGTGCGCTGCGTCTAATTTCAGCTCCGCTCCCTCCGATGGCTGTCTGCAAGGCAGCGCTGCTCCTGGCTGGGCCAGAGCAGAAACGTGGCAGGGGCTGGAAAAAAATTGGAACTTGTGTAAGAGCAGAGAGCTATTTAAAGCAGCATAAGTGGCTACACTGAGCCTGTGCTTCTTTTGATATTATCGAGGATTTTTAAATTATGAGGTTACTTGTTTAAGAAAGAAACAGATAGTCAAGTCTCCCTCTTTTGAATCCTTCTCTGCCCCCGCTTCAAAAAAGTGCACTTATTGACAAAATGATCGTTGGCACGGAAAGGTCAGGGAGATGTACATTGGCTCGGTTTTAAAGCTGCATTCTGACATTCATTGCAGAGAAACAATATGGATAGTAATAACGCAGGCGATGTCGCCTAACGAGGTGATGGAATTGAAGACATTTCCCTAGGATTGTTTTAATAAAAGTCTGGAACGTTACTCTTTTAGTTGCTGGAGGAAATTTTCTCCCCTATCAGGAGCAACAATTATTGGCCCTGTATGTTTAATAGAGTCTGTGGAGATTTTACCTCCAGGGAGCCCCAGGGAAGAGCACTTTTCAAAAAAAGTGCAGTTGAAGCAGTTTGCAAAGATACAATGATTCACTACTAACCTAAAAAGAGAGTCATTCTGAATATTCTATGTATATAAACCTAGATAAAAGAAATGTTAATGCTTAATTATTCCACCATTTAACTCAGAGCTTTTAATCTTAGCGATACAGTCCAAACTGAGTAAGTGGGATATTGCAAAGGGATATAGCAAAAGGAAAGGTAGATTTATTCACTAATATTTAAAAATGAATCCTCCCTCTCCTTACCAGACACAGGATCTGATGCCTGATCCTTACATTCCCAAACTCTTAGGATTAGCACCTCTTCTTTCTTCTAGCTCGTCTACCAGCTGAATCTCACCAACAGAACACAGGAGAGAGCTCCCCTTTCTGCATGGTACAAATCTTTAAAAAAAATAAATAAAGGAAGGACATACATCTCACAGCACCATAACAGGTGCTTGGGGGTTCATATATCTTGCCTAGTTCAGACTCTCTATTTGAGTGGTGGTCTTTTGTTCAGCAATAATTTCTAATCAATGAACACTTTACTGGAACAGAAAAAAAATTTACATCGACTGGACAACCACAAAAAGAATTATATGGCGTTTTTGCTACCTGTGAGTAAATAAATATACTTTCGGCATTCCTGGATATCTGATCCATTAAGTGAGCCAACACAACCACCTGTCTTGCTTTTTTTTATGGTTTAAATAAATTCTAGATACCTATTACAGCACTCAAGGGTGAGTGCTTCTGTAGTTTAAACTTCAGGAAATATCATTGTGTAGTATAAAGTGCAGCAAATGAGATGTCAGGAGACAGGGGTTCCTCTCCTGGTCTCCCACTTACAGGTGGTGTGACCCTAGGCAAGTCTCTTTGCCTTTGTCAACTAAAGTTTTCTTATCTGAAAAGATAGAAGTTTCATTCACTTATTCAACAAATACTATGGAGCTCCCATTGCACCAAGCGTTTTCACGGTCTGGGGCACTTTAATGCATAGAAAAAGCCTGGACCCTGCTCCATGTAGATCTAAATTCTAGACTCTAGAACCTATAGTCTAGATAATCTATACATTTTTTCCCCAGAACTGATACTCGGTGTTTCATTATTTCCAGAGCTTGCCAGGAGGTAAGAACTTGAAGTGGCAGCAATTAAGGCTGAGACAGTTCGGGGTGTTTTAGTAATTTTATGTTTCGTTGCTTTTCTCTTGCTTTGTAATTGGCAGCAAGGGACAATCTAGGCACAGGTACACAGCTGGAAATCAAAAGACAAGGAAAGCCTTTTTTTTTTTGTATTTCTGATTATTTATTTTCACTGTTTCTTTCTACATCCTGACCCGCAATAAGGCCCTTCAGACATTGCGATTCTTAAACCTGGTGTCTTCTAAACCGGACAGTGGATGAGAATTGCTATTTAGCACTTGTAAAAGAGCAGGAACTATTTCAATATGACACAAAGAAGGAGACTTAGAGAAAGTGTCCAATTTCACAGTAAGTTTTCTTTCATGCAGAATACTGATTTCTCTTCATCCCAGTGAGCATAACAAAATAAACTTGGTTTTGCATCAGAAAAAGAAATAGCAAATGGGAATAATTTTGGTACCTTGAGCTGGTACCAACAAGCTCCAGGAAGTAAGAGATCCCGTTCAATTCAATCCAAGGGTTACTCTTCACGTAGCTGTGGACCAGGCTTTAGGCTCAGGGCTCAGATACAAAGATGAAATGGACCAAGGTCCCTCCCCTTATAAATTTTCTGATCAGTGGTGGAGAGGTGTGAAGTTGGACTATGATCTGACAATTGAAAGGAAAATCAATCAATCAATCAATCAATCAATCAATCAATAAAGTGAACGGTGCTATGGTAAGGGAAAAACAAAATAATTCATCTTGGGCGAGTCAGAGAATGTGTGGCAGTTAAATTTACTTCAGAACTGGATGCTTGTGTCACATCCCTAATGGCTGATGAGATGAGGGACATTTCATGAGCCATCGGTCCAGGACTAGACTGACAACTCAGGGAACCAGAGATCGGTGTGAGTGCAAAGTTCCGTTGTCCATCCTGCCGGTTCACGTAAAGCCCTCTGAACTTTACTCCCAGACATCGTGGTAGGAGGTGTGAGAAGGGCAGCAGCAATCTGGAAGACTGAATTTACCCCATCATGAAGGAAAAGCAAAGAAATGATTTCAAACCAGAAGGGAAACTGAAATTCTTTAACTGCCAAGGTCAAGTACTCTAGCACCTCTGCTACCAGGTGAGGGGAGGGTTTATGAGGAAGAAAGAATCAATTATGAAAAATAAAGAGGCCGAACGTCCTCAATGCACTTGAATCAACTTTGTTCCCATTTAAAACCTGTTCTATCTCCTGTGTCACATCTTTTTTTTTTTTTTTTTTTTTTTTAATATATCTTTATTGATTTCAGAGAGAAGAAGGGAGAGGGAGAGAGTTGAAACATCAATGATGAGAGAGTCATTGATCAGCTGCCTCCTGCACGCCCCCGACTGGGGATCGAGCCCGCAACCCGGGCATGTGCCCTGACCGGGAATCGAACCCCGATCGCCTGGATCCTTGGTCGATGCTCAACCGCTGAGCCACGCCCGGCTGGGCCTGTGCTGCATCTTGAAGGCACCTAAAATTCAACATGCTCAAAGCAGAAATCATGGATTGTTCCCATCCACAAACTGGGGCCTTTCACATTTTCTATACCATTGGCACCACCATCCACCTAAATCTAAAATCCCAAACCCTACGAATCACTTCGCCCCTGCTATTAAACCTAACCCCTAATGACAATGAATTCATTTACTAAGTATGTCTTGAATTTTTCCATTTTTTCTCTCTCTCAAGCCACTATATTCTCTCTCTGGCATTTGTCTCTCTCTCTCTTCCATACTCCAGCCAGAGACAGCACTGAAAATGCAAATGTGATCAGATCACCAACCACCACCATGTAACCCCTTCCCATCGGTCTTAGTCTGAGGATTAAATCTATAATGGGCCTAATGGTTTGTCTTCTGCCCCCCGTTGCACTACTGCTTCCTAATACTCTCCTCCATGCTCTGTGTACTCCCCTTTCCGTCTCTCTTCTAGGTTTGCTGTGGAACTTCTTTCCACTCTACCTCTTTCCTGGTTTATTCTTACCCTTCCTTGAGAGTCCAGCTTCCTCAGAGAAGCTCTGGATCCCGAAGCCCTGTCTGATCCCTGCGAAATTCTTTCATACTGTGGATATTGTTAGCCTTCCTTGTCTAGCACTTGTTTCAGTCTGTAACTATACATCTCCCATGGGGTGGGCAGGGCCACATCGACCTTTGTATCCCAGGCCCATCGATGACACTCCGTAAATGGAGACTGAATGAATCGATCTATTCTCTTTATAGTGGATGGGCTTTTCCTGAGGTTGTTTCTGGTACAAAATTGGTTTTGAAAAATCCTTTCTAGGTATTTTTTATTTCTCTCTCTCTCTCTCTCTCTCTCTCTCTCTTTCTCTTTCTCTCTCCCTAATTTACTGGTTAAAGTAAATAGAAACCACAAAAGGAAACAGTAAAATAATAAACTATTGTCTATTTCCATAATTTCAAGTACAACTCTTAAAAATCTGGCCTTTCCTTTGTTAATAACTAGATGATACAAATTTGAAAATAATTTATATCTGTCTACCAAATTGTCAAGCAGGCTGACTGAGGCTGAAATTTGAGCAGAAGATTTTAAATCTAACTCTCCCACACTGAGGGAACCTTCCTTCCTTCTTGCAACCCCATCTGAATTGCTTCCTTGTAAAGTTTCAGTAATTTTCTCATTTTACCTAGCTCTTGTTCTAAATGTTGAAATGTGTATAATAACTTATTCTAACCTTGGTAAGTAATGTTCGGGCAATTATTTCCAGTTTTAAACATTAAATTTTAGTTTGGCACAGGAGAATTGTATGGCTGGGTAATTTCAGTACCACCGACAATAGGAACTAGCTGGGAATGTACATTTTTGTTTTGATCAGACCCGGGTTTCTATTTGTAAGTGTGTTATATCTTCAACCTTTGTTTTGAAATTGATATAGTCTTGCATATAATCACTGAAGGCTTGAGTTCCCATCTCATCCACAAATGACCTGATGAGAAGAAATAACAGCATTATTTCAACCACACACACCTCATTTACTTTACTTCTATGCAAAAATGTATTCCATGTTCCAGCAATGGGTAGCAAGACGGAGATGTCTTGTACTTCACACTGAGGTTAGATGTTCTAGCCATAAGGACAACAGGAGACAATCAAGAAAACTATTCCTGTCTTTAATTTCTGCAACTACTTTAAATCTTTGCAACTCTCCACCTCTGATGAACTGCCGTCACTACAGAGCAGCTTCTCTGGGTGCTCAGGATGAAAGCCATGTAGACAGAAGCAGAAGCAGGAGTCCCAGACCAAACTTGACCTGAGACCCCAAGGCTCCTGATCAAATACTTGAGTGTACAATTGTCCACGCCCTGCATTCAGATACAGGCAAACTCATGCACAAGCGATGGGAGTCTCTCGAAAGGTGGATTTTCTTAAAATTAAGCTCGCCCCTTCCAATGCCATGTGAGTGGGATATTCAGAGGACACTAGTAGTAACAGCTTGTAATGGCAATTGACATTCATTTCCTCATAATGAGCTCACCTTCCCTCAGTGTTTTGGACAGTAAAGTAGAAATAGTAAAGTATCTTGCTATACCCACCAAAAGTTTGTAATTATGCCTCAGCTTAAGTCAGCTTGCTTTGATAAAGCCATAGCAGAAAGATGACACGCAAAGACTAAGAATCACTTACTTGGGCAGCATCATAGAAAAGACTTCAAAGTTATGCTAATTAGAGGTATTACAGCCTGAAGATAAAAGTTTTCTAATGAGCAAATTTCACAGACCCCCAGCACATCAGTAGGCACTTGGGTTGCATACTTGGGGTTGCATATATTTGTTTCTACATTAGCACTTCTTTTATACAAAAGAATTTGTCCTGACTACCAATCAAAACTACTTAACTAGAAAAAAAGTGCAATATCTAAAAGAAAAAAAAAAGAAAAAAAAAGAAAAGGCAAGAGAAAGGACTTAGTAAATCTAGACATAGTATTCCCTTTCAAGAAACAGAAAAAATTACAGGCAAACATCCCCGAGAAAGAAAATCATAATTGGTAAAAGTCATTCACTCACCCTCACTCAAGCATTTATTGATATACCATTATGTAAACGTTATCATGGTTAGCAGTAAGAGCTGCTTTTCACCCATCCCACCTCCAAAAAACAAAAGTTTCAAGTTATCAATGTGAACATAGATATGGTCTCAGGACATACTGGAAAGGAGCCTGAGTGGAGTCCTTTAGAAAGGAGAGAGCTCTGGGAGGTGAGAGCTAAAAGGTGTCAGGGCTGAGTGTGGAAACTGCTGAAGCAGTGAAATCCACCCTCACCTCCCCCCCACCTCATGGAGCCTGAGGAAGAGCCTATGAAATGGAGGTGTGCAATGGGACAAATGTCTCTCCAGCTACAACTAGGAAACAGGAAAACAGGAGGAAAGAAAGCAAGAACTAGAGAAATATGGGGATAGGCTGACATTGTTAAAGGAAACCTGTTTCCAGATGGTATCAAGATAATTTTAAATATAAAAAAAAACAAAACAAAAACCTGTTCTCCAATATGCATCTCAGACCACATGTTGAATTGGATGAAAACAGAAACTTGTGCCCTTTTTAAACAGTGATTGTTTTAAGTGTGGCCCAGGAATATGGTACAGAATTGGGTGTAGGGAATCCAGGGTGAACCTGGACAAGAGGTATATAACTCTGGCGTGGAGTCATAAGACCATTCTTGACCTCATTCTCAACCCTTAACTTCTCTGAAGAATTCTGACACTATGAATTTCTAAGGGTACGAAAATAGCCCTGTTGAAAAGGTAGCATATGGGGAAAGAGCATTTTGCTTCTGCTTTCTTCAAATATGTAAGTGCTTCTTCAGCTGCAACATTCTGGACTCTTGAAAATTTGGTTGATTCTTGTAATATCATGAAGAAGGAAACTGCAACAGATTGAAGCAAGACGAGTTTTAGCTTTATTTCAGGACTAAAACATCAAGGTAGATTGAAAAGGAATTTGAGTGAATTCCAAAAATGCAAGACAGAAAGGAACAAAGAGGAAAATGATTTTAAAAATACCTTTAGGAGCTATGTGTCTATACACATGCTCTTACCTATACTTTTTATTATTTTGAGTGGTTTCTGAAGATCTAGCTGGTTCTGAGTATTGTTGTAAGGTTATAAAGACCCTTTCAACTGCTCTCACCCAGGAGGGGAGTTGGCATGGGTAGGGATGAACACAAAGAGGAGTGTAATAGGAAGTGTAGGTAAAGTTGCAAGAGAACATTCACATCTTCCATAACCTGCTTTGGGCTCAATCATATCTCAAGTTACAACCCACCTGAGAAAAAAGATTTACTGAAGACACAAAACCTTTTGCTGAAAAAAAAGACATATGACATTCATTTGTTACCTAAACTCTCCCACCTTTGAGTCTATGTAGAGAGTAAAGCATTTTGAGAGGTGGATGCAATAATTTATTTTCCCACATGATATATGCTCTCAAGGAGGTTGCCTTCTGGTATACAGACAGCCAGGAAAGAGACAAATCCAACCCAGGATGATGATGATTTGGATGATGATAAAGGGTAGAGTTGTGCACAAGATACCTTGGAGAATAGGAAAGGAATCCTCTACATCACCTGGGGAAGGCAGTGAGAACTTCACAAAGTAGATGTCACTTGAATTGGATTTAGAAAGAAGGGCGAGTGTTTTCCAATTGACCAAGGTGAAGGTCATTCTAGGCGGAAGGCATAGCGCAAGAATATACAGGGAGACCTGTGAAGTTTAGGGTGCTTGGAGAATTATAAATTGTTAGAAACAGGAGATTGGGGAAAGGCAATGACAAGAGATGCAGGTGAGCAGATGGGTAGAGCCCAGATGATTAAAATGATGTTATGAAGTTTAGGTTCTATACTGTAGGGAAGATGAAGATACAGAAAGTACTTAGGAGAGGAAAGACATGCAAATTTCAGCTTGGAGATGTTTTTTAGCAATGAGTCTGTCAGAACAAATAGTGCTTCCATCATATTGATTAGTTAGGATAAGATTTCTCAGTAACCTCTGAGCTTGTCTTCAGTAGGGCAAATGCCCAAACTTTTCTCAGAAGTTTCTGAATGTAACTATATGACTTCCTGTCCTCTAATCTTTGCCCTCTAGAAAATTTCTAGCCCTGACCACCTTAGGTAAGTAAATGTAAGTAGACATTGATTCCCAGAGGAATATAAAATTAACCACTAGGAAAAACATATTTCATTTTTATTCTCATCTGCTGGTAAAGAGAGACAACTGAGGGGCTCTTTCATTTTCCTGACTCCACTATTAGGAGTACTCTGGTTGTTAATGTATTAGTAATAGGAGATTTAATCTAATTCTCATTTAATGGGTAGGGGGGAAGGAACCTATTTTAAGAGTCGTCAGAAACAACTCATCTTTATAAAAAATCATCTTACTGGCATGTCCCTAGAATTTGTTGTTGTTACAATCAGTTTCCACAATTGGGCAAGAAGAAGGATATTAAATTAAGGTTATCAGTTATTCTTTTTTGTTGTTCAGGAATATCATTAACCTGAACATTTCATTTAAGATTATCAGCTATTCTTAAATGAAATGTTCAGGTCAATGATATTCCCAGGGCCAAGAAAAGCGTGCATAAAACTGTAAGAAGCACCACATTGCTGCCCAGCAGCTCTCAACCGTAAGTTAGGCCATGGGGCTATAACTGCCCTGCTCGTGATTTCTAAGAGTGGGAAGCAAAGTGATTTGAGGATTACAAAAAAAAAGCCACTCTACTCATGAGAGGAGGAAATCAAGTGTTACAGCTAGATATAAGTATTCTTAGAAACATGCTCACATGATTTGTGTAGAAGTTATGAAGAGCTGTTAGTGAAGTCTAGTGTTTTTCAATCTCTGGGCGAAGTGTGAAAACTTCCTTACCTCTAGGGCGAGTGGACGTCTTCCTACATCTTATCCGGGTTAATTTGGGAATCATGCATCTTCTTCCAGAGAGATAGAAGATTGCCTTTGTCTTTACAGTTTTAATGGTTCTTGAGTTTTGGAGATGGGTCCAAAAGTGGCAAAGTGAAAATATCATCAGTCTAGGGATCAGAAAACCAATTTCAGTCCTGGTTACACCACTGATAAGTGGTCTTATGGGGTCATTGGGTCTCAATTGAAGCTTGGGATTCTGATTTTTAAAATTAAGATATTACTCACCACTCCTGTTAAGTTGCTCCTGCTAGATGATGCTGTGTGGATCCAGACACAATGCACAAGCATCAACCTAATATTTTAATAGAGCTATATAAATATAAGCATCAGCACTAGTGATGGCCGAAGAGAGGGTCTGTTAAGACGATAACTGTTTAGGA
This sequence comes from Miniopterus natalensis, assembly GCF_054644295.1. Lineage (NCBI taxonomy): Eukaryota > Metazoa > Chordata > Mammalia > Chiroptera > Miniopteridae > Miniopterus > Miniopterus natalensis. The sequence goes on along the minus strand of NC_142092.1, from coordinate 42,967,476 downwards.
GAGGAAATGATATCATGAAGTTGATATTAATGATCTTTGAGGACCTGAGTGAATGGTACAAATGATGATAAATTGGAAGGTTCAGATTTTCCTCTTAAGAACTGAGATTTTGGCAGAAGACAGTTGTCAGGCTTTCCAACTTAATGAAACTGCAACTTTGATGTGGTAATAGAAGCTAATTTTATAGATTAGCCTGGAATTTTAATGATTCACAAAAGGAGTGCTTAAAGATACTGCAGCTAAGAGAATAAAGTCTGATGTCCCACATCAGACTGAGCACAGCTTCTCTCTCTCTCGTGATCAGCATCTGGTTGGCTCCAGCAACAGCAATCATAACTGTTCTCTGACGTTACTGCCAGAACATCAGCAGCGATGACAACAGACTGGTGAGAAGGTCCATTTAGATTGGTTGGGGAGAGAAACCTAACAATTTGAGACCTATTAAGTTTACTGTATACAAACAAGAATATGTTACCTTCTTGCCAACATAAGTTTCCTCCTGGACTTTTCTCCTAAGTACAAAATTATTTGCACTTAGGACTTTTCTCCTAAGTACAATTATTTCTGACCATTTTATCTCCTTCCCTTGCTCCACCATCCAGAAAGTTGTCAGGACAGAGATACTTTTGCTGCAGATACTTTTTCATTTGCATTCCTTGCAAAAAGTAGGAGGACCCAAAGACTTCCAAGGACTCACATTATCTATGGTGATCCAGGCTTGAGCTCCAGACGCAAAGAACATCTAGAAGTCTTGCTTCTTTTGGACTGTGAGAAATTCAATAGACCAATGAACTAAGCTTATTTGAGACTGCTCCCAAATTCTTGTTTTCACTGAGAGCCCTTTTTGTCACCTGGGCAATCAATGTCTTGCAATGACATTTTCCACACCCTCCCTCCTCTTCTATCTCATAACACTATACTTTTCTGTCTGTGAAAACACCCCACTTGCTTCTTGACTGAAAGAGCTCAGATTCTCTACCCACAGAATAAATTCTTTCATTCTAGCTTGTTGAGTTACCTCCAAGAGCTGTGGCAGTTTTGACCACAGAAATGGTTCTGTGCATAACTTCAGCTTTCCACTCTTGCTTCAAGGGTCTGGGAGAGGTCAGCTGGATGTTCTCTGCTCTCACTTTATAGTGTTTGATCTTACTCTAGTTTCCTGGCTTTCTCCTCTTGTTCTTCCCTGGGCTCATCACCAAAAACTATGCCTGGTTTTCTCTGCATAAGAATTTCAAGTGAGGTAAGGTCAGAAATATCACAAATGATCTAACAATATAACTGTGATAAGAGTTTTCCCAGCATTTGAAATGCACGTGGTTACCAACTGCAAAAACAATTAAAACCAAATCTAAATTGCTGGATCCAAACTCTATCACTGTAATCACCATAACTTGGTCCTCATTCAAGTTCCATCTATCCTAGAAAAGTACTTGGGAGATTCATTGTTTTTTTCCTGGGAAGTTGTCCACACTGCTCACTTGGACACTGTTTCCAGGCTCTGCCCCGGGACCATTTAGCCTGTGATACCAGGGTTTCATCCAATGTGCTCCCAGGGCGCTTCCTCTCTAGTTCTTCCTTCCCTGTTCCTGTGGCTGCAATAAGCTCCCCACACATTGGAGGTCATTCTCCAAAGAAAGGTTTGGGGATCAAGTCTTGTTACAATCAAAGCCAAGGAGCAATCTCAGGCCACAATCCAAAATCTGGTCCCCCTGCTTATCCATTATAGTCTCCACGCCTGTCAATTGAACAAAACCATTCCCATCTCACAGTGTTACTATGAGAACTTAATGAGATAATGTATGAAAATGTTTTAGCATGGGACATGGCTCATGGCGACTGCTCAATAACTAACATGAGTTATGACATGGCCTTTGGGGGAGGCGGTAGAGAGCAATGTTTAGCAGAGGCAGGAGAAAGCACAGACTCTGGAACCGGACACTCTAGGCTTGTTTCTGGCCCTGCTGCTTATTAGCTCTGAGACCTGGGGTAAGTTTCCTGTGGCTCTTTCCTCATCTGTAAAATGGGGTGATGATGACAATGTGATGATGGTGATGTCAATGATGATAAAACATCACAGTAGGTTGTTATGGAGATTAAATAAGTAAATATATATAAAGTGTTAAAAAGAGCGCCTGACAAACGCAGAGTAAGTGGTATATATGTGCTACCTTTTATTTCTGCTGTTGTTATCTCAATAGATGGTAAAGGGCTCAGCTACTGCTCTCACCAATGATGAAAACATATTCTACTTGAAACCTGATTTCTCCATTCTGCATTGCTCCGTCCTGTCCACCCAAACCTTTTCAGCATGCCAGCACTACCACGACCACCACCTTCACCACCAGAAAAAATTCAGGGAGCCTCAAACCACCTATATTTCCGGTCCCAAGGAGTACAACCTCCAAGGACTAGAGCAGATATTCTCTGCCTATGTCTGTATCTACGCTAACCGTAACCATAAACTCCTTGGGCACTGAAGTGGGAAATCGTGCAGACTTAACTAAGCATTTCTTCATCCAGTGGGGTTCCCAGTGCTCAACAATGAGGGTCTCTTTCATCTCATAATGTGCTTCTGTTTCATCTCAGCCCAATGACTAAAGCTCCATCCCACCCCTTTCAGTGTTTCTTTTCTACGTAACGACACAAGGACAATAAAGAATGTGGCTCAAGATCCTTATAAACATACTAATGCTAAGCTTGACACATTTTCCAGTATGACTAGGATAACAATTTTTTTAAAATACTTTGTCAGGTCACTGAAACCTACAGTGGCCACAGTGCCCCCAGGAAGGATTCTAATTGCATTGCTAGCCTCCCTTTCACCTAATTCCTGTTTAAAGCTCTGATGTCGCACAGACAGAGCTCCTTGAACATGTAACATAGATTAAAAGCAAGAGAATTTCATCAACAGCGCATTAAACTTAAATATCTAAATGTTAAAGGGCTGGAAATTCAACCTAATTAAGATGGCTAAATGCAGAGTCACAATTAAACAGTGAGAGAATTATGGAAAAGTAAATATTTACATGCACATTGAACACTTATTAGGGTTTACAAAGAAAGGCTTCTCAATCTGCACAGCTTTCCTTTGTAATGATATTGTTATGAGGCAATAAATGTGGTTATAGTTAATAACAGATGTTAAATGGCATAATTCATCTAGAAACCTCACTAATTACTGCAGAAGCACAAGATAAATGCACAGCATCATATGGGAGGTATTTCTTATCTGTTAGTTTATAAACTGAAAAGAAAAAAAAAAAAGGTCACTTGTAGAAACAGAAATGCTTAGAATAAAGCCTTAGCTACTTAAATGAAAAGTGTAAGCACTTTAAAATGCAACAGGATTTAAAAAGCTGTGGTATATTTACATAACAGAATACTACCTGGCCTTAAAAAGAAGGAAATCTTACCTTTTGAGACAGCGTGGATGGACCTGCAGAGTATTATGCTAAGTGAAATAAGCCAGTCAGAGAAAGACAAGTACCATATGATTTCACTTATATGTGGTATCTAATGAACAAAATAAACTAACAAACAAAATAGAAACAGACTCATAGATACAGACAACAGACTGACAGCTGCTGTCAGAGGGGAGAGGATTCGGGGCTGGGTTAAAACGGTGAAGGGATTAAGCAAAGAAAAATTAAACTCATAGACACAGACAATATACTGATTACCAGAGGGAAAGTGGGCTGGTGAACAAACAATACAATATACAGATGATATATTATAGAATCGTACACCTGAATCCTATATAATTTTATTAACCAATGTCACCCCGCTAAATTCAATAAAAATTAAAGATATAATTGTAACAGCCTTCCTCTTTTGCAGAGTTAATGCTTCACTCAGAGGAAACAATTGGCCTAAATGGGTTTTAGTGAACTTGGTCACTCTAGTGGTAATCATTTTCTAAGTTAGTTTAGGGAGAATGTCCCATATTTTAATTGTATGACTTGCTGTCTTTAAAATGATGTTTATCATCAAGTATTGCATTTTATTTCAGCCCAAATCCTTCTCACCTTAAAAGGGCACTGAGGCAAGTAAGGGGGAGAGGAAGCAGGGTATAATGTCACCTAAAGTGATTTTATTTTCTAGGTCATGTAGAGAAGAGGTGGGATATACAAAAGCTTAAAATAATTTTTCATAATAAATTTGGAAAAGCTGATTGGAAAAATGAAAATCAAGAGGCATCCTGTGTTTTCCTCATATGAGCTTAACAACCAAATAGTCATAGTGAAGCTCCCACCTCCCTAACACAGCTGGCTTTCATGTTCCTCTGTGATGCTGTGCAGTTGTTTCCTCCACCCCATGTTGTCTTAACAGTGGTGTGCTTAGAAATGTTTCCAGTTGATGTGTACCATATTTTACAAAGCTTTACTTCTTAGATTTAATTTCTATTGTTTTCAAAAACCAAAAGCTCACTTTCCATCTTGATTCAAATAAAGTCAGGATGCTGAATTTAAGACAGAAAATTCCCTATGGTTTTTAGCTGTACAAACACACATCTGTGTGCACATGGGCATACACACATACACAGAGAGAGAGAGAGAAAGAGACAGAGAGACAGGAAACAGAGAGAGATACTTTGTCTTGGGTTTCTATATAACAGATAACATTATACCAAACTTCATTACTTTACAATGATAAATTGTCCTGTTTTATTGCATAGCTATTTTTGATTCTCTGGAGAATAACTTCCCAAATAAAATATAATCATTTGAGTCAAGAGAGGTGCTTTTTCTTCTGGGCTAGCTTTTGGAGCCATTTGGAAAGAAATCTGCTCAGGATAAAGGCAAGGACCGTTTATTCTAGGAATAGAGAGAATGGACTAGACTAGTGCTTCCCAAACCTCAGTGTACACATGCATTGCTCAGGGATCCTTTTGAAAGACAGATTCTGACCCATGAGGTCTGCAGTGGGCTTCCCAAGCTGCATCTCTAACAAGCTAAGTTCCCAGGTGATGCTGACTGCTGCCCACAGGCCACACTGCGAGCAGTGAGGCCCAGAGCACCGCTGGCAGTCTCATCTCATCTAAACCTGGTACCTCACACAACAGTGCTCGAGTCATCAGCTGCAGACTTCTGAAAAAGGCAGTAAAGTGAAAGTCCATAGTGAGCCTTAAATTAGAAACTTGGAAGGGTACTTGGGGAGCTCTGATTTATTCCCATCACGTGGTGTTCTTTAGTATCACATCGAAAGCATTCCAAATGGCTGAGAAAGTAACAGTCTCCTTTGAAGACAGCCTGCAACATTGCTCGGTAAATTAAGAGTCAGTTTTTAATAATCCCCATTATATTTAACAAATATGTCCTTTGCTATATTATCAGCTAATTTTTTATGTGCAGACCTCATTAAGGCAGAAAATTTTTTTAAATAATACCTCTTTATAAATTCAAAAACTATTCAATAATATGTAATTTCATACTTTCCATTCTTTACATTAAGCTATCTCAGATCATTTAGACTTTTCTCAACGGGATGTTTTCCAACCCTTTAATCATTTGGGTAATCTCATCCAAGTGATGTCATCCCCCCAGAGAGTAATTTATTCTATCCTCAGTTTAAAAACATCCATCCTCTCCTTTGTTTTCATTCTTTCAATCCCTAATGGCCTACTTCTTTTCAAGAACTTCTATATCATCTTTATGGATCATTATCATCTTCTTAAGATCTTTTGGTGAGTAATAGCCAAAATCTGTTAAGTTATCCATTTGTAAAGTAATTGTACACAACTGGTGCACAAAATTATCACTGTGCTGCACCTCTGATGTTTTTGTGCTTTGTTATTTGGCTCTGACATAATCTAATTGTTTTCAAAGTAGTTCCTATGTTATCCACATATAAGACACATGAACTAAGCTAAATATAGGGACTTTTAAGAGAAAATAATGATATCCTATATTTACCTTTTTAAAAAAATCTTTTTTAAGTATAATATACAATATACTGCACATATATAAATACACAATTGAATGCATTTTTTTACCATAATAACCATTTTTAAATGGCAGTTGAATAATGTTAACTATATTCACATTGTTGTACATTTAGCTTTTTAAAACTCACAAAACTTAGCATCGTGTGAGCATTCAATAAGTAAAATGTGTATCAGGCACAATTAGATACAAATCATACAAATCCCTATTTTACCTCTTACTAGCTCTATGATTTTAGGCAAGTTAACATCTTGGAATAAATGTTTTCTTATTTTTAAAACAAAAAAAATAATAATACCTACTTTATAACTAGCTATTCATACAAATTAAATTAGATAACATACAGTATGTGTCTAGCAAAGATGGGGTATTCAGTAAACAATTATTTCACTCTTCTCTATGAAATAAAACAACATTTACACCATCATTACTACATGGAATAGCACTCCTCACACCGTAAGCATTCAATAAATGTGTTGGCTGAATGAATTGAAATCTAGCAACAATCAAGTTCACTGGCTGGCCAAAAAGAACAAAATCACTGGATTTGGTTAAATCCCACTTTTATTATATTGATAAAGTCCTATCAATTCCTCAGACTTAGCCTTCAAATGTTCCATTCCCAGGGTTAAACAATATAACAAAAATAACATATGAGGTTTAGATAAGACTAGTATCTATCTAGGTCATGAGAATATATTGGTATAAAAAGCTATAAAACTCTTAGAAGAAAACATAGGGAGTAAATTATCTCACTTCCGTCTAAGTAATATCTTTTTGGACAGGTCCCTACAAGCAAGAGAAACAAAAGAAAAAAATAAACAAATGGGACTACATCAAACTAAAAAGCTTCAGTACAGCAAAGGAAACCTTCAACAAAACAAAAAGGCAACTTACTGAATGGGAGACTATATTTGCAAATGATATATCCAATAAGGGGTTGATATCCAAAACGTATAAGAAACTCATATTACTCATTAACAAAAAAAATAAATAATCCGATTGAAAAATGGGCAGAGGACATTAAAAGACATTTCTCCAAAGAAGGCATATAGCTGGCCAATAGACATGAAAAGATGCTCAACATCCCAAAGTCAGTACCCTGACAATCCTCCTGTTTGGTGTGAAACTTTACCCCCAGCTGTGCCCGATGTGTCCCAGTGCAGGGAGCCTGTTTTGCTTCTCCAAAGAATACACCTCCAAGCCTCTGCTCACAATGGGGAACAGAGCCTTGGGGCTTACTTATCTTAAATATTCTTTCAACCAATCCTTCTTTTTTTTAAAACTGCACCTTTACCTTCCACATCCAGAGTTACTTAGCATCACACATTCCTAAGAATACAAAGAATTTTATAGTGTAAATCAGATTTTTCCCCTTTTCTCATTGACAGTTTAGGATTTTGTTTTCTCAGATTTGCTATATTATGCCATTTTATCTATCTGCATGTTATTTTTACAATTATGCTCCTGTTGTCTCTTCTCTTTTTGTTTTCTCCTTGTGGATTTACTGTTGGTTTAGCAGAGGAGTAGGAAGGAAGGAAAGTATGTGTTCAACCCACCTCTTTTAATTGAAAATCTCCATAACTGTTGGTAACTATATATTGAAATGGGATTTTAAAAAATCTCCTCCTGTTAAAGTTCTATAGTCCCGAAAAATCCACCTCCTGTTTGTTTTTCTTACATTTAACAAGACACCTTATAGTGTCATTGTCCTATGTGGAAAAAAGGACCAGTGCCAGAGGCGGCCATACTGTCCCACAACATCTCTACATTTTCCAAGCTTATTGACTTGCTGCTCAATAAATAGTTAACAAAGACCTGTTGAGATTTTGAGCGCTCTTAAACCTAGGCTTTCCAATAAAACCAATCACAGGGACACTCAGCTGGCTCCTCCCAAGTCACAGTGATTAGACTTTGTTGGTTTTTAGCTACCAAGAACTGTCCTGGTATGGAGCATCCTTTGCTTTATAAAGTCACAGTCCTAGGAAATCAGCACTATTCCAACGTCTTAGAAAAGATGAGACAAAACGTTACTTAGGAAGAAAAACACTTTGACAAATGCTTTCACTTTGCCTACTTGCCCTCTCTAAATGGCTCCCTTGGGCCCCTGCATTTCTGAGGGGCAAGTATAAGGAAATCCTATTTTCTCTTGAGCGTCACTGTTTATGACTTTCCTGTGGCATCAGGTCCTAGTATAACTTGCTGAAAGGTCCACAGGTAAACATAAAAAATCAAATCAAATATAGATTGACCTTCTGCTGGATTGCAATTCATGAGGCAACTTGAAGTCAGATGATTTCCAGGTTCATACTACAGGCTTTTTTAGTTTTATCTAATGCTCTGTTCTCCTCTCAATCTATACTCTACATATCTATCTTGTTTACCAACATCTCAAGTGTGGTTTCACAGATCTATCAAAATTTACAGTAAATTAGAAAGGTAATGTTTCCAAGAAGATTTAAAATTACTGGTAGTAAAACAGTGACCACAACTCAAATTGGACCCTCTGGAGAAGGCTGAGGTTTGCTGTTCCTGAAATGGTCAATTTTAGATTGCGACTGAGGCAGCTTCCTGAGTGATGAGTGAGTTCAGGAGAAAGAGTTTAACAAGCCCATATGTTTCAGGTTATGTAATTTTTTCCTGCTGCTATAGATCCATCATGTTTTCTGCAGTTATTTTTATGTCTTTTTTTTCCCCCTTAAGCACCATAAAATACAAAACAACACAAAACATTGTAGTGTTTGTTTTGTTGTTGTTGTTAATTACAATTAAACATTTGTTAAAATAAGTCTGCTGTCTTGTAAAGGCAATTTGAGAAAATGTTTTACATGACAAATTTTAGAGGTTTAACTATCTTAGTGTTGAATATATAAAGGCCTCTCTCAAGCCCTCTCCATTAAAAACAAAACAAAAACCCTACACTAAACTATTCCTCCATCTCCCGTCTATCACCAAAATAGGGTCACACATTGCTTTCAATTAAAAGAGGCAGAAAGCTTTAAGGGTACGTCAATTATTTGTTAATTTATAGTGAGGCAGAAGAAAGAAAACAAGGCTGAGGTAAGGGCTGCAGTCCAAGTTTGCCAGTTTCCCAGGTGAGCGCTCTATTTGAATTAAAATATTGGTTTTGCTAGCTCAGGTCAATAGAGACTGCGCTCCCCACAATTCCATACAGCATATAAAGTGCAAACCTCAAAGCAATTCAGTGGGCACATATTTGGTGGTTGACTTGCCCCTCTTTCTTGCAAGGCACATTAAAAGAAAAAAACAGAACTTACTGCATTCAGGCCCGGCTCCTTACCATCTGAATATAATATGACCGCAGTCAGGAGTACAGAAACTAGTTACAGGTGAGCCTCAGAGGCTTCACTGTTAGGCCAGTATGGGCTCATTCAACTCCTCCGCCTCCATGGTCTGTGACATCGAATTGACTCCTCAGTAAAGTAGGAGGCTAAGCACCAAATTAACGGGAAATGTTTCTTGTGCTCCATCCCACTCAGTTTTGAAGTTAAATCAGTAAAAGAGGAATCTAATCTTTAGAATTCTTTATAATAAAACTTATTTAAACTTTAAAGTGGGGAAAATATGTCTTGAATTTTTCCACCCCCCTCCTATAAATAATATTGCCCTATAACAAATGTTCTGTGCAAAATTATACATAAGGTTATTTTCTAAACATTTGATTAAAAAAATCGCCTTAGTGAGGATTCGAAATATTGATCAAAATTGCCCCTAGTCATTCTTAAAGGAGAATAAATTCCAGACATAACTTGTGAGCAGTATTTTAGCTTAATTAGATGCATATGTCCCGCTTTGTTCTCTGTCTAAATGCTAGGCGTATTTCCAGCTTTGGATTTACAGAATTATTACATTTACAAACACAAAATGCAAACTTAGGCTTGCTTTAATATTGGAATGGCATAAAACAGTCTGAGTAGACACAAAGATTTTTGGCCAGATGTTTCCAGACCACCAGTTTTCTCACATATGTCCAGTGGGTGGGAGGCAGGAATGAGACTCTGGTCCCTAGACCTGGTTCCCAGTTCCTCAGGACGAGCACACAGAAGACTGGTCCACACAGGAGGCTGCCCTCTGCACCTTCTGGTGTCTATCTCTGGAACAGTATGTAAATAACATACACTTTTTCTTTCCTGCAGTGGATATAGTCAGCTGAGACCAGCATCATAGGGAAAACTCACTCGGAGCCTTTAGACCCGCGAGAAGGAGAAATACCCGTGCAAAGGCTGCCCTCAACTCTTCGAGCAATGCTTTATGAGGCCAGTGATGTACAGCATTAACCTTCAAGGAACTCGAGGCAGAGCACATCAGAATGCTGAAAAGGTCAGGCCTTCACACCGTAATTACTACCAAAAATTCATAGGACACTTTCAGTGTTAAAATGTTCCAATTATTCACACTTAGAAGAATATCCAACAGCATTAAAGAGGGAAATGACTTCCTCTTCCAGGTTTTAGTTAATCGGGCAATGCCAGTTGTGCCTGTTAGCAAATAAGCAGGATACACTCTGCATTCTTTTTCTGCCATGAATTTTAAGTAAACAGTGGCAAGAGTGGTTTTATTTGGTCTATTATAAAAGCTTTTACATTTCTTTAGGGCATAAAAACAGAAGTCTAAGACAAAAGATTTGGAGACCACCTGGATTTTCTATCCAGATATATGTTCATCCCACAGTGTTTGCAACTATGTGGCTTGAAGTGGTTTTGTTTTAATGAACTTGTTCCTTCCCGTTTAGAAGACCTCCTGTTTTATAAGACTCCCTGACACCAGTTTGAATTCTCTCCCTCTTTTTTGTCCAATACTCTCAAGAAACTGGACCTGTTTCAGCAGAAGTAAAACTGTGCCCTGGTTTTCACATGAGATTGCATTTTCCATATACCCAGGACACAAACAGTAGGGATACAATTTATATCACCAATATCCAAGGAATGGCAGGAAGTAAATCTGTTTGACTTCTTGTGTCCTTGTGGACCATGCAGGAGAAGCTTAGACCAGGATTACATAGTTACTATGACCTACAAGGCAATTTGGGCTTTTTCACTGGTGGAAAGGGCAAGAAGGGTTCCAAAAAACAAAACAGAGCAGAACATGTACTTCTATTACAATTTAAAAAGCACCTAGGCTTCACCTGAAGATGGAGCTTACTATTCCAGTGTGTGTGTGTGTGTGTGTGTGTGTGTGTGTGTGTGTGGTACTTGCCTTCAAAGAAATTATAATCCATTAGAGAAGATAGATACTGATAATGCTCTATCATGCAAGACAAAAATACAAACCCACTGTGATCCATTTATAACAAAAACTATGAGGGAGGCTGGGGTGTGGGTAGAAAAATTTTATGTAGGGGATTCAGAGAGACTTCCAAGAGGAGGTGAAATTTTGGCTGAGTGGGATTTTGAAAGGTGGAAACAGGGGTGCAAGGAGTTAATTACCTGAAACCCTGCAACTCAGTATAAAAGCCACACTTGCGCACAGGAGAGTTCTGCTGTTCTGGTCGTCAAATACCCTCACAGTGGCCACCAACTTGGCCAGACTCATGAGTCTGCTACTGTTGTTGTTTCTGAAAAACGTTACTGCTCCTATCTACAAAGGTAAGAAAGCAAAATTACAGTCCTTGCTATTTATAAAATATAAGAGCAATTCTTATCAGATTGGAGCTACAAGAAGAAAAATTTAATATTTGTAATGTTTATATAGAGATTTATCTCCAAGACGCTCCTCTCATATACATTATTTCCTGGTATAATCTAATATTTGCTAGGGATCTTCCTCGTGTTCAATACTTTTTAGAACTGTAATAAATAATCCAATTCAATTTAAAAAATAATAATGTTTTCCTCCAAATTCTAATAACCCTGTGATACAATCTGTCCCCAGTTGTGGTTACATGTAGTAATTTCCCTTCCTTTTCAATTTCTTTGTCAACTTCTTTTCTTTGTCCCATTAATTTTTTTTTTATATATATGTGGTCTTTTGGTTCAAAGAGGTCACAGGAGGTTGGTCGGGTTCTTTAGAATTCATAGTTTCATGAGATCTTTTCAATTTATTTATTTAATGTTCCAGATATTCCTTTCCTGAAATATTACATAAAACAACTAATGGACATCATTGCTGACTGGGTCAGATGTTTCATTTGTACATTTAAACTTAGCTGTTATAAATCTTGTGTGAGCCTATCTTACTTTTCTTGGTGCTAGAGGGGTAGGCATGGGGGAGGCAATACTGCTCATACATATTAAAACTATCTGCAATACAAACCTCTTTTCTGAAGTGAATTTTCTTTTTAAGAAAATGGACCCTTCTTCTGAAATAAGTATTTAATCCACGAGCATTTGCATTTATGATTCAGGGAACCGATTTTAGCTGTGATCATATTCAGATTTTACTGTCAGTCTTTTGCAAATTCACATAGGCGATATTCACATATCTAATTTAATATGAGTTGTTTGTTTTTCTTGCCAATGAATGTACAAGTGCACCATTCCTCAACTTCCCCTAGTTGCCTTACAGGAAGTTGACCTTCCTCTGCTCCATGCATGGTCCTGGGGGTTAGATATCGGCCAGACCAACCTTCCGCTGTAGCCTCTCCCTCCTGACAAAGCTAGAAGATGAACGCATATCCTAAACATGGACAATGAGATGGAGACCTAGAACCCTGGGGCGTGATGCAAAGACACAGGAAAGATGGGTGGTCAGCACTGCCGGGCAGGGTGCTGATCTGGCGGTGAGAAGAGTGGCTCCAGTGACAACGCCTCACCAGACGCACCTGTGCTGAGAACTTAGCCATGGTCCTGGCTGGGCGACTGTCTTTGTTTCCCGTGTATTTTTACATTTTGGTTCTCCGGTCTTTTACTAATTCTGAGTCTTAATATAGTCCTTACACTCTTCTTTTAATTTTGATATTTTACTTAAGATAGCCAGAAATAGTTCGAGTGGTTTGTGTCTGAGAACCAGACAGATTGGAGGTATCATTATAAAAGCAAATTTACAGAAAAAAGGAATGATATCACATTGTATGCGGGAAACGTATGTACACGTTTTATGTTGACTGGTAGTAGAGCGCGCGATAAAAACTACCCGCAAACGATGTGATATCAAGTCCTGTTGAGAGGTTAGCAGCACAATATAAAGAACAATCTACTTTTAATAATTTGATTTGAAATTAAAAATCCTTAAAGCAACCATAGCATACATAATAATTGTGTATCTGGTATTTATAATTATGCTGTGGAATGTGAAAGAATTCCTTGCCTTTAGGAACTGTACACTGAAGTATTTAGGAATTAGGGGCATTGTGTCTATAACCTATTCAAATAATTCAGAAAAAAATATAGATCGAAAGAAAACAAATGTAGTAAAATATTAACATTTATAGATTTGGCATAACAAGTATTGGTATCTGAGATTTCTTTGTATTATTAAAACTTTTTGATAAATTTGAATATTATCAAAATAATAAAAATTTAAAGACCCTTAAAGTTATCCCCCCTCCCTTTCTTTCACCTTTGATGAAACATCCCTGAGCCATTAAGCAAGTTGCTCAAGTCACAGTGCTTAACAGTGGTAAAGTATCAGTAAAACAAATTAGCGTTAACAAATATTCATTCTGCAAGGAGATAAAAGGACTCAATGTTGAATGCTAAACTTTAAAAAATACTCGAATGCTTGCTTTGTAATTTGGGCAGTTTTCTTAGAAAACTATTTCATGTAAGCATTGCTCATCCTGGTGTCATTTACCTAGAATTAGTTCTTCCTTAGTGATTATGTAGACTTAAACATTAATTATGAGTCAGGAACTATCTATCCACACATCCTTAAAAAGATGTTATTTGGATTGCAACTGAAATAAAATATCTTTTGAAAGAGGATTCATCTTTGATATGTTGTGCGCATGCTATGTCTGTGGTTTTTGTGTGTGTTATATGTATTTTCTATGTGGTATATATTCTATAATTTGTGTGTGCTATGTTTGTGTAGTAACCATGTATTTTGCATGTGTGGTATGATCACTAAGTATATGTGTTGGGTATGTTTGTGTTACATGTATTTGTGTGTTGTGTGTATGAAGTGTTCTACGTGAGTTTTATTTGTATTTTGTGTGTGTAGTGTGTTGTGTATGTCGTAGTTATCTGTGTCAATCTGTGTGTACTAGGGGAGCTGGGTCAAATAGAGACTGCAGAGCCCAAGAAAAGGAAAAGAAGATGTTGACACTCTGGCCACATATCAAACATTTAAGTTGCATGTATATCCACGGAGATTGCAAACAGCATTAATAATAAGATTCAGCGTGAAGGACGGGATTTTAAATGCACCGTGTGATGTGTGGGAGAGCACACATGCGCGAGCTCCCATGCAGGCCAAATGTTCAGAACCTGAAAGCGGACTGAGCCGTTTTACAAGGATCATTAATCTCATGGGCTCCTCCGGGCTTCCTTTTGCGTGAATCTGGCTTCCTGAGCTGGCTAACAGTGTGGTAGGTGTGGATTTCTGGTAAGAAATTAATAGTCTCTGATCTCTGACCTATCTGTTGTCGATGAGGGAATTGGGAGTAACCGTTCTCTCCCATGCTTTCTCCATATTGTGATAAAAACTTACCGTTGAATGATGAACTATAGTTGGAAAGTAATTTCACGATCATTTATGTATTTTCCCTACAATCCTGGGAGGAAAGGTAGTCTTCCCCAAAAAACTTGAAAAGAAGATAATACAGTTAAAGTTATTCAAAAAAGAAAATGAGGCTCAGAAAGGTTAAAGAGTGTGCCTTTATTTTTATTATTATTTTTTTGGTAGCTGTGCATTTAACTTTTTTTTAAAGGAGTGTGCCTTTAAATGTGACTTAAAACATCTGACTCTCAGTGGCAAAGCTGAGATTAGAAACCACACTTTATGGTTCCTAACCAAGTGCAAAAAATACCGTAATACATTAACCATGTTTCTCATCCTGGGTGCATTTTTACTACCATTTTAGAATATCTGATAATAAGGAATGTCCTTTAAATTATCCTTGAAAGAGTTCAGTCACTTTGTATATTAATGCTTCCTTCTCTGGCAGACATAAGACCTGGCAGGAAAATATGCTGAGTAAAATGCTGTGCATACAATGCTCTCATCTTGGTTCAAACCCTTATAATTAGGGTTTGGATCACTACATACATACACTTCATGACTTGGTTTCCTTGCCTTTAGTCATGCTTTTTTTCTGCAGCATCATTCCAAACACTGTCAGGAGTATCTTTCAAAAATGCAAAGATTACCCATCTTCTTAGGTTAAAACCATTTCATTGTCCCCACTGCCCCAGCAAGAAATCTAATGCCATTAGCAGGCCTCTCTTAAGGAGCGTGGAGACAACCGATCTTTCCACCCTCATTACTTACTATGTGCCATTTCCATACTATGCCTCAGCCATACTAAATCCTTGTTTAGTATTAAAACTTAGCATTCATGCCTCTGGAACTTTTTCACAATTTCCTTTTCCCAAAGAGTTATGCCTCCTCTTGTATACCTGAAGAAATTGTTACTATGCTCCTAAATTAAAAATTATGCCCCTGCTTCTACAATTTACACATGTCATGCTACCCTAAATTTAAAATTTTTGATACCATTACTGGTTTTTTATTTGCTTACTTTATAAATTTAAGAGCGAGGTATGTTTAAGTCTTTTCCTCTAACTGTGGATTTGTCTCTTTCCCATTCTGTCATTTTTTGCTTTATATATTTTGACACTATGTTATTAGTTGCATATAAATTTAGAAATCCATCTTCCTGGCATATTACATTTATATCAACATTAAATGCCTCTCTCAATCTGTAGTAATGCTTTTTATCCTAAAATCTACCTTGTCACATATTTGTATAGTTACACTTCACTTTCTTTTCGTTATTGTTTTATGGCATAGATCTTTCCATTCTTTTACTTTCATCATACAGTGTCATTATTTTTAAGGTATGGCTCTTGTAAGCAACTTAATTTGCCAGTTTGAAAAATATCTGTATTACTTTTAATGCCATTACAAATATATTTGGGTTAATATCTAGCCTCTTATTATTTGTTTTCTATTTGTCTCATTTTATATTCTTTTATAAAGAATATATTTCTCCTGGATTAATCAATGTATTTATTATTCCATTTTCCCCAGCTATTAGCTAATTAATTACATAATATTTCACTATTCTTTTCATTATTACTACACACACCTTTCACTCATGTCAGTCTGATATAACTTAGTAATTTTACCAGTTGCCAGACAATGTTAGGACCTTAGAACACTTCAACTCCATCTGTCCCCACACCTCTTTAATGTTGTTACATATTTAAATTCTATGAGATTGAGACTCCCAAATGACAGGAGTGTTGTTCTGTTCAGATGATATTAATATATACCTGTCCATGTATTTTCACTTTCTGTTACTCTTTTTTCTTTCTTTTTTAAAAATTTATTTATTTTTAATTTTAAATTTTTATTTTTGTTTAAAATATTATAGATGTCCCTTTTTCTCCCCAATGACCTGTTCCACACCATCCCACCCCCCTCCCCAGTCCCTCTCCCCACCATTGTCCGTATCCTTGGGTTGTGCATATATGCATATAAATTCTTTAGTTACTCTCTCCCCCTCCACCCACCCACCCTCCTCCATCCCTCTGACATTCATCAGTCTCATCTATGCTTCCATGTCATTGAATCTATTCTGTTCATCAGTTTATTAAGTTCTTTAGATTCCATGTATAAGCAAGATCATGTGATGTTTGTCTTTCTCTGCCTGGCTTATTTCACTTAGCATAATATTCTCCAGGTCCATCCATACCGTCCCAAAGGGTACGAGATTCTTTTGTTACTCTTCATTCCTTTCAATTCTCTGTTTCAATTTGGAATTATCTTTTCTTCTTGAAGACCTCCTTTTGTAGTTCAATGAATGCAGATTTGATGAAGATAACATTTTTCAGTTTTGTTTGTCTTTCTATTGCCAGCACGATTAAAGGAAATGTTCAGTAAGTATAAGTTCTAGGTTAGCAGATTTTTTCTCTAGCACCTTCAAGATAATCATCACATTATTTTCTTATGGCCAAGATTTCAACCCCTCAGTTCTGAATGGCCTTGGCAGTGGCAGCATTCTATAGGATCATAATTCCTGTTCAGGCAGCCCCTCCTCCCCAACTCTGGAAGCATTACTCTTTCCGTTTGCCATTCAGGCTTAGGAGGGTAATGGCTTTTCATTGTCGCTGGTCTCAGGATGCAGCACCCTCTGTTGTTGGCTACTTTAATCATACCTGCACTTCTTAAATACTGTCTTCATTAAAATATTTTTAGTCAAACCCCTGGAGTAGGTTAT
This sequence comes from Miniopterus natalensis, assembly GCF_054644295.1. Classification (NCBI taxonomy): domain Eukaryota; kingdom Metazoa; phylum Chordata; class Mammalia; order Chiroptera; family Miniopteridae; genus Miniopterus; species Miniopterus natalensis. Next base: position 42,950,190 of record NC_142092.1, on the reverse strand, counting down.
CCTTCACCTTCCAGTATGTAACTCTCCAAAAAAGGCTGATGCTCTGAGGCATTAGTGCTTCAAAAAAATCAGTAACTTTATGCAAACTTTGTGCTTTAATTGGATGCTTTGAGGTATATTGAAGAGCTTTTGTTTGTTTTTTAATCAATTTGATTCTTAGAATTTACAAGTAAAGGGGCTACTTATATAAAACAAATAAAAATAAATTTTATACAAATTTTTCGTTTGAACTAATCTACAGAGTCTCAGCGTCGGCTTGAATAAGATATGTTCTTCCTCTCTGTTTCACTTCCTTTTTATAAATATATAGACCTGTTTATAGAGCCTTCTCACCAGCATCCTCATTAACCACCAGACATGGATGAAAAATTAGTGTTTATATATTGTTGAATATATTGTTTCATCAAGGGCGATGAAAAAGTCACTTTAAAATGTTGCATGAATGTCACACTCCAATCTCCCCAGATAGAAATCTTGATGTCAATCAAAACTCCCTGCAATGTGTTAACTACTCATGAAGTTACTTCCCCATTTGAAAACTTTTACACTTCTCTTGGGAGAAATTTCAGTGGTTCCTCCAACACACCATATTGCTTTTTAAACTAAGACATATGCCATAATTTATAAGAAGTAATGATCTAGAATACTAGACAATAATAACTAATCAAATTAGAATGTAATTAAGATTTAAATTATTAACTAGAGACTAAACAAAGAAAAGAGTCCAGGGAAGGCCAATTGAGTATAAAATAGGACTTGAATATTCATAAATGTTAATGGGAGTAATTTCTACCTTGTTGGAAGACAGTGTGAATATATATCTTGACCAAAGCCAGCTAGAAATTTCAGTGGCAAAGCTGGGGTTTAAAAAGAACTAATAATCATATGTCCAGCCATTGGACAAGTCCTTTTGAGCCCTCTCATTTGATCTAATACTTCACAGGACATTTTTTTCGAGAGAAATAAACTCTTACACATAGAATGCCTTAGGGTAGTTTCCTGCTATTAAATATTTGGAAGAGGGGTGAGCATGAAAGGGTTTCTAGGATTAGTAGAATAAAGATCTGAAGTTCTGTGTGGGTTGTTTTTTTTAATTCATCTTTATTGTTGAAAGTACTACAGATGTCCCCTTCGTTGTTTTTAGTCCTACTCTTCTGATACAGGTCTGTTTCTACTTCACTGAAGAGAGTTGTTGGTGAAAAGGAAAAGAAAGTGTGATGCAATGAGAGAAATGAGCTCACGGTGCTCAAATCCTCCATTTGGGCCTCAAGGTGAAAATGCTGTGCAAGGAGATTCTTCCCTGCTGCCAAAAATAGAGAAATTTCATAAGAAGTGAAGTCCTCTGGGGTTCAGAGGCCCCAAGCAGCATCAGCAGTCTCCCTTTGCCACCTCTATGGAATTTTGGAAAGTGCAGAAAACTACTTAGTTCTGGATGTGGATTTGAACATCACAGGACCCAGAAATATCTGAGCAATGGTGGCAGTAAGGACTTCTTGAGGAGAAATGGATCCCTGACTATGACACTAGTTGCTATCTTAGTATCAGGGTCGATTAGAGGAAACTGAAATGGAGCCACAAGTCCAATCTCTTCTCTTCTTTCCAGATGAAAAACTCCACCCCAATAAGGTGGGTGGGGCCACTTACCCCAAACCATACAATCCATCAGATTAGCGAACATTAATTAAACACTGTTGAGAAATTATACTCCCAGCCTCACTTCATTTTCGTACCAATCTCGTGTAGTAGATACTATTATAAACAATCACAGGGAGGCAGTATGCTGGCTCACAATGGTGGACCCACCACTTTTGGACTGTCTAACCATAGCAAGTTATTTAACCAATCTGTGACTGAGTTTCCTCTCTTTAAAATGACAAGGTCCATCACTGTTGTTGCAAATGGCAGTATTTCACCCTTTGTCATGACTGAGTAGTATTCCATTTGACCTTGAGAATATGATGCTAAGTGAAATAGGTCAGTCAGAAAAAATTAGAACCATAGGATTTCACTCATATGAGGGATATAAAACTGAAACTCGTGAACACAAACAGCAGTGTGGTGGTTGCCAGAGGGAAGGGGATAAGGAGTGAGGGGTGAAGGGGGGTCTTAATATATGGTGACTGGAGAAGATATGACTTTAGGTGGTGGATGCACAGAGCAATATACAGGTCCTGTAACATAGAAACCCACACCTGAAACCTGCATGTTCATATTAACCATTGTCACCCCAATAAATTTAATTTAAAAATAAAATAAAATAAAGTAAAATGGAGATAATATCAGCAACAAGAATAATATCAGCAAGCCACTTAACCCATGAATTCCACCCAACAGAGAGACATTTGTAAGTGTATAATCAGGTACATTATTTCATTCATGTGCATTTTTATTACTCCTTTCCCATGGAAATGGAATTAATGAGAAGAGGGAAAAGGAGGGTTCCTCTCAAACACTTGCCCCAGGGAGGAGAGGAAGGAGACAAAGCCTTTGCTGCCCTATTACAATGCCCAATGCCCTGTTACATTATCTTTGTCTAGACACCTCCAAGAAAAGATTCTTCTGTTTCTTTTGTTATTATCTCAGATGGAAGCTAGGCATAGGTTCTGGAAGCAATGAATTAAATAAGGCAGCCCAGTGTGGGCTCATAAATTCCCACTCACAGCCCTTCCCTCAGGCACCCCCTGACCCTTTGGCATCCCTTGGAGGACACGGAAATGTCAGCCAGCAGCCCAAGGTCATTATTCTTGACACAGATTTTCTTCCACTTCTTACTGAGGGTTCCAGCTTCCCTTCACGTGCATCCCGCACACGTCAGCACCACAACACGTATCTGGGTATAAGCCACAGCAAAGAGATGGTGACTAGGTCATATTTAAATTTCTCTTTCCATACTGACAAATGACAAGGGACTCCTATGGGTGTACATTTGACACCCTCATGAATACAAAATAAATCTATTATGATTAGTGCTTTCACCTAGAATACGACATTAATTCATAATGATTGATGGGCTACTGAAAGTAGTAACCTTTTCCTAAGGTGGCTGGGTGACCCCACAGCCACTTCATTAGTGATATTCCCTGAACTGTATTTATGTAAAATGGAAAAAATATTATAAGTCTACTTTATCTCTTACAAGCAGGTACAACTCTCAATATAACCACATCTTATATCAACCAAAATACAATTTATTTCATTCTAAAGTATTTGACAATGTTTTATTTCCACCCTTGAAAAATAAGTGCTCTTAAAACTGAACAAAATGCTCACAAGTTGTCATTAAAAATATTAAGGAGAGCTATTTACGCCCCTTTTGCTGTCAAACACTATTGTTTTAGTTCCATCTTGCATAAATCAATGGTGAGCCTTGCTCACATGATTAAAATAATGTTTTCATTGACACACGCATTATATATTTATGAAAAAATAAAACCTCAGGTCATTTAGTATGGATTCTTAATCATTCCTTTGGACTAAACTATATGAGCAAAGGGAATCTCTGCACCCTAGGTTCACACTGTTGATGGGTGTTTAGAAACTGCTGACTACGTAGGAGGAAGGGTTTAAATGTTTTTAACAAAATACACACAGAAAACCAGCTGGGAATCAGTGCACCATTGGTTTTGCAATGCTTTTCTACTGGTTCTTTTCAATGTGGCACTTCTCCTAGTGGGGCTATTTATCTACTCATACTGTTACAGACATGCACCCCTTTTCTAGTATGATTTTGATCTAATGAACAAAGTGAAGGTTAAATAAACAGGCCATGCATGACACATTGAAACAAGAACGTGATGGGTAAGATAAGAGCAAGGACAAAAAGAACTGACCTGCCTGAATTGTATTCCGCCTAAAAACATAGAGATTCATATCAGAAATAATGTAGACACTCTCTACTGTTTACCTGGCAGTGAACTGGTGTTTTAACGGAGCGGGAGAGGTGTGCACTGTGGAAATTAACCCAAGCCCATGTGCCCGTTAGTGTACACCAGCTCCGGGGAGAACACGTAGTTCTTTAGTGAAGCTGCATGGACTAGGAGCTGGAAATTTAGCCACTCCATCCACACCTTGCCTTTGGTGGGTGTGACCTTTAGAAAATCATTTAACATCACTGTGCCTCAGTTTCTTTTCACTTAAAATTATAATCCCCATCTGTTTCATTATCCAGAATTGTGTTAAGGAGCAAACAAGACATTGTATGTGGAAGCACTTTGTCAAAAACAAAGGATGAAACAAAATCCAACATTTTAAAATGCCATTTAACCTCTCATCATTGTCTAATGTAGGAATCTAACATATCAGAAACAATGGTGATTCATTCAAGCTAATATTTGTTGAGAGCTAGCCATGTGTATCGAGAGGGGATGCAAACAGAAAATTTGTCATGACTAGAAAGAAAAGGGAAGGCATACACATAAATAACTGTAATTTCTATAAGATAGGAGTGATAAGTGAAATAATCATCTATAATAATTCAAAGGAGAATCAGAAAGGCTTGTGGAAGCAAGTTCACTAAAGCTAGGTGTTAAAGGGCGGCAGGATTCAGGCCTAAGGAAGAGACAGGGAGGCAAGTCTTCTAAGCAGAGAAACAGCGGAGAACAGGCACCAACCTGGGAATCCCGGGAAGCTTCGAGGGGTTTTGGTGAGTCCTCCTGAGGACAAGTGAAGGAGGGGTTGGGGAAATATTCACTAGGAATATTTATTGAGTGCCTGTATGTGCCAAATACCATTCAACATACCAGGGAAAGAGAAGTGACCAAAGCAGACTGCATCACTGCCCTGGGGGGCCGACATTCTCGTGCTTGCAAATGTAGCCAAAATCTCCAGCCCATGGTCTCTTTCCACAGCATTCTCCACAATTACCTTCTTCCCAGGGCAGCCAAAGCACACACGCACGATGATTCGCTTAGTTTCTAAATTTTAGAGTATTGCCATCAGTCCTGTCCAAGATACACAACACTGGTTGTATTTGAGGAAACACAGCATTTCTCAAAACTTGGTAGGAAAAAAATAAGGGGATGGGTCCAAAAGTGGGTAAAGAGAAGGAATTTCCCCAGTGGTTTTCAACACTTGATGCATATTAGAGTCATCTGGGGAGCTTTAAAAATATACCCCATGTCTGGGCATTGACTCCAGAGCAATTAAACCAGACTCTCTGGAGGATGGATCCAGACATCATTATTTATTTTTAAAGTTCCTCAGGTAATTCAAATGTGCAGGCAGATTAAAAAAAGCACACACAAAACCACTGAAGCAATCAATACTCCAAAGGACTGTCTCACTTTTTTTTTCTGCTTCCCTTTACAGTTTAGATAAGTGGGTAGATCATTTACATTAACGCTTACATATTTTATTATAATCCAGTCAGCAGTCACAGAATTTTGGAGATCGAAAAGGCATCAGGTTTTTGCACATGTGAGAAAAAGCCTGAGAGAGTCAAGCTGACAGTCATAAGGAGAATTACTTGGAGGTGGCATAGAAGTTAAGTGGGGAGAAGTTGAAATGCTCATATGATGTCCTAGATTTGAGTCTTGGCTTCACAGCTGACTTTGTGTTTTTCTCATCTATGTGTACTTTGATTTTTCTCTTCAATAAAATTGAAAAAATATAATATAAAACCTCTTCCCCTTACCTTGCAGGGCTCTATTAAGAATCAGTGAAAGTGTATTGTAAACCAACATGCTCAACACAAGTTTGAGGGATTCCATCCTAACAGCTGAAGCAATGTTAGTAAAAAATAAAAAAATATATAAAATTAGTCCTGTGAAAATACCCAAGGCTGTGCCTTTTCTAGGCATTTAGACATGGCAAGAAAAACCAACCCTGTTACAGGTATGCTCACCAATTTAAGTCATTTTTTTTTCTATGCAACATAGTTATGTTACATTTACCAGCCAAATCCCTATACAGAAGCCCTACTGGAAATCCTTATTAATGATGGCAGAAAACAAAAACTAACTAATCAGCTGTTAATAATCCGAGTCAGATCATGCTAATTTAGTATGAAGCCAAATAAGGCGGGGGAGGAAAGAAAACATGAGGAGGAGAGAAAGCCTTAACAATTCATGAAGAAGGCAGTAAATATCACTGACAGAAGATAAACTTCTTGGGCACCAAGGCAATGAAAACGGTGTTGATCTATGTGTCCGCAGATGTGGCTCCAGGGTGTAATCTGTCCAGCTGCTCAATATCAGGACAGCCACATGGGCACCACCTCGGGGAAGATGAATAGGAACCTCTTAGTGAGGGAGATAAACACAATTGCTACTGCTAGTTCTTACATGGAAAGCCTGCTGACTGTCACTGTTGGACGAAGGAAGTGCTGATGAGGTATTCCGAGGCGCAGGGAGTAAAAGACCTGGTCACAAACCCAAGGGGTGACAGGGTGCAGGAAGACAAAGTTCTGTTGGTATCAGTTCTTTCTGGGTGAATCAGGATTTCCCATTGGATTTCATTAGGTAGTACATGGAATAAATTCAAAAGGTACAGAACAATTGGGAACTTTGTGTTATGCATGTAAAATATTATTATGTGTAATATATACAAGCTACTCCTTAAGGCCAAAGAAGATCAGAAATAGGAAAGTTTGGGAGAGAAAAAAATGGGTTGGTATCTTGGCCAATGGATCAATACCCCATTACATTAGGACCAATAAAAATAAACCCAAGCTTTATGCAAAAGGCCAGTTCTTATACCAGCAGTCAGGAGGGGAATAAAACTGTCTTATGAAGATGTGGAAGAAAACTTGCTTTAAAAATAAACACTTTGGGCCCTAGCCGGTTTGGCTCAGCGGTTGGAGTGTCCACCCAAGGACTCAAGGGTCCCAGGTTCAATTTGGGCCAAGGGGGCGTGCCTTGGTTGCTGGCTTGATCCTGGCCCCAGTCGGGACACACGTGGGAGGCAACCAATCGATGTGTCCCTCTGCCATCATTGTTTCTCTCTCTCTCCCCCTTCCACTCTCTGAAAAGCAACGGAGGAAATATCCTCCGGTAAAGATTAAAATAATAAATAAATAAATAAATAAATAAATAAATAAGCACTTTGGCCCTCTTAGAGTTTGCAGTCAAGCAATAAGCCAAATTCAAAAAACAACCTGGATGTCTCAGAGCAAGCCCATGTCTCCATCGTAATTATTAAGGCCAACACATTGTTATTTGCCATGTGCACATTTATTCAGCAATTACAACATGTAGGCACAATCCTAGCTGCCACGAGGAAGAAAGAGGAGACTCTGAATCAACTTGCTAAGAGCTTACAATGTACTAAGAGAGATGACACCACACACAAAGCAGCAACGCACAGCAGAAAGCGTATGCCCTCAACCAGAAGGTGCCATAGGCAGTGAAAAGAGGAAGGGGGAGTCCTTCTAAAGAGCTGGATCGAGAAAGGCTAAAGCTGCTTTAATTTTCCTGTCACTTTTATGACTTGACTTAAATTTGATTCCTCCTCATTAAAATCTCCTTGATTATTTCTAGGTAGAGTAAATAATCTTAGGTTAATTCTCAAGACACTTGAGCTTCTGCCTCTAGTTTCAGCAGGAGCCCAATTCCGACACTAAAGCTCTATAACGGTGTCCGGACTCGAGAACAGTTCTAGGTCGCTTCCGACCGCGTTTCTATCTAGAGGGGGGGTTTATCACCAAGGGTCCGTGCACGGGCTGCTCATGCTAACGGGCGCCTTGGCATCACAGGCAAAAACTGCTGTATGTAGGTGCCTTTGTGTGTGTGTGTTTCATACCTTTCATCAAATCTTTTCAAGCCAGGGACTGCTTTAAGGCTCTCCTCAGGCCTGGAGTGCAGGATCAGCTCACCTTGGGGAGGAGTGGAGCTAGGTGGGCTCCCCAGGACCTGCGCTGAAATGGGATCAGGTCCTGGGGGGCCAGGGTTTCTTTCAACAAAGATACATTTTTTTTCTTGGCTTAGTAATGGGAAAATTTCCTTGGTCAAGCTTATGCTTTCACTTTTTCCTTACAAGAATGTATGTGTTGAAATAGTAATATTGTTTTCAGGTCATATAATATATGTGTTGAAATGGTAATATTGTCCGCAGATCACATGACATTCAGATATACTACTGATTCTAAATCAAAATGGTGAAAGCCACTGAATTTGAGAACATAATCTCAGTCTTTATCTAGCAATGTTGGCAACTATTTGCCAGTGGATTTTTTAGTTTTATAAAGTGGGTGTTGAATGGTGCCCAAAGCGGACATGAATAATCTTTACTGGAACAGAATGAATGGAAAGGGAGAAAACTAAAAACTTTCTGTTTGGTATCATTGTGGCTTAATGTGCTTTGTTACATCCCTGGATTGACTTGTATGAGACACAAGCAGCCAGATGATTTCAGTGAACAAAAACAGAATACTCAAGCCAGCTATTATATTGTATGTGGATAATCACTGCTTGACTGACTGAAGTTTTCATGCCCTAACCAGCTGTTCTGGCATTTTGTAGACACAGCCTGAATAATTCCTTCTACATTCTATTAGTCCTAAATTAAAGTGACAATGTGTTTGTGTTTAGTAACATTTTCTGAAGTTGATAACTTTGTAAACAATTAGATGGTTGGCCCAGCTTCTTAAGACACAGACATTTCCCAAAACGATTGATTGCCCTGGGGAAAAAAAAAAAACTATAAAAACAACAACAACCCAGCAGTTTCCTCATTTTCAAAGGGCAGAAGTAACTGGCTACCTCTTCTTTTATTTGTTTCCAGGACCCGCTTTTCAATATATCACGTAAGTGGTACATAAATTTATTCTAAGTGGCTTACCTCCATTTAGGTGCCTATCAAGAGAAATGGAAATGTCTATTCCAAAGTTATCAAAAATTTCATGATAGCAATTTTTTTTATTTAATTAAAAAAGAGCGAGAGAGAAAGAAAGAATATCAAATCATGTCCCAGGCAGGTGGAAGGACACCGCAGGCAGGACTGTGTTTTCCAATGGCATCCAGCGAGATAATGAGTCCATGTCTATGGAAATTGATTCATTAATATTTCATCGAGGCGGCTTCTGAGCAATTCAAGAACCAGCTCCCAGGAATTCAATCAGTAAATGCAATGAATTGTTGAGCTTAAAATACCGGGGGGGCAAAAATATACATATATTTGGCATGTGTGCATATTTATACATACTGATGTGACACATATATGCACATGAATACAGGCATACATATTAAAACACAGCACACGGAAGAGACTGTCACTTCTAGGCTTAAACCCAGTCTCACCCGCCCGCACGTTCTTCCTTAGGCAGGCTTTCCAAATAGAACAGAAGCCACTCTGTGGAATATCATTCTCCTGCTCAGGACCTGACTTGGAAAACAAGTTAACAAAAACGTTAGCCACGACTTGTTCGCTGGTAATTCACAGATCTATCAATAGAGTCCCTTCAATCAATTAACAGCACGTAAAGATGGCTCCGCAGGCCCCACGCTGGGTCTGGAAGAAGAGGGGAGCACATGTTTTCTGGAGGAAGGGCTGCTGGTTTGGGGCAGAGCAGGCAAGTTGCCAGGTGATACACTCATCGACAAGGGCCAGTTGGGGAGATAGATTCAAATTATCAGGTTGGCTAAGTAATTGGTCTTTGGGTGTCCCTAAACACCAACCTATAAATAATTTTATTTTCATTTTGGATCAATGTCTTCTAGCCCTTGTCTAACTAACCTGTATTGATGTCTTTTTAATTAAACCGTGTGTGATACGCTCGCTCAGCAGTGGGGCATACTGCGTGTGCATGCTAGGAATTCCAGATAAGGTAATTATGCTATTTGTCACTGTCGTGATTAATGCGTGACAGCTGTTATGACAGCTGTGCCACTGTTTTGTCACAATACTATGTTCATCCATAACAAAATTAGCTGTCGCACTCCAAGGTGCACACTCGCTGCTATTCCTTTCTGAAGTCAACAATGAGAAAATCGAGAGGGAATATTACATGAACTCCGTGACAAACAAGAAAAACGACATCTTTATTTTTTTCCCTTTAAATGATGATATAACCTGCCTGCGCTGGAAATGCAGATAGCTCACCTCTAGCAAACAAGCTGTCACAAGGAGCCAATCCGCCACTAATCTAGCTAACAAGGTCTCAGTGTGTGAGGGGTTTGCTTCCTAATGTGAATCTGCCTTGTCAGGCAAGCCTTTAGATGTTGCCCAAATTAGCATTGGCTGGAACTGTTACTGCCTGTCAAGGGGAAGCTGCAAAGGCAGTGAGACTGGGAGTGGGAGACTGACGCACCCTCTCCTTTGGGGGTCAGGGAAGGCAGGCAAAACGGGCGGCTCTTCCTCCACCTCCCTCAAGACAGCACCCCTCCTCCTCTAAGCAGCACCCATACCTGGGGAGGACGCTCTCAGGAGCTGGCTCCAAACAGAGATGCGCATTGTCGGATGAAGGCACTCATTAATGTCAACCAATATTGTTTCTTACAAAGCCCTGAAACTGGACTATAAAGCCATAGAAGACACTGATGGGAAGAGATGGATGGCTATAATCATAGCATCTTTATTCTATAGTTTTGGGTAAAGTGGTTACTGCATATGTTCCATAATTTTTTTTTAAAAAAAAGCCCACGTAGATGTCTGTTTTTGATTAAAAAAAAAACCACTGTGACATCAGAGACCCTGAATGTCATAGAAAAAAAAAAAAAAAGTCATGTCAGACATGCATATCCAAGTGAACATGATATTTTCTCTCTTACAAATTGAAAGGAGAACAGCTATTATTATTTAGCAACAAATGATTTGTTTGATCTACTGACAATATATTTAAATATGCCGGTAATTAAACCAGCAAATATATTGTGCACTTTTAATAAGGATACTGTTTAATCAGGCCCATCTGCACTGTCTCTCCCAGCCCTCTTCTCCATAAACAATCCTGGAACAGAAAACTGAATTATTTCGAACAATTATAATGATTACAAAGGAACTGTTCCCACCTGCTGCCAACTCTTGGTAGCCATCAGTCAGTGAAGGATTTAATTAGAATATTTATCAACAATGACCGAAGCTCCTTTTGATTTGTCCCTGATATCTCCATGCAGGAAAAGTAAACTCTGCAAATTCAAACAATTAAGAGGTGCTGAAAAATCTGGGGCCTGCTGAAAAGATTTCAAATCAGGACAACTAGGCTTTATTCAATTGTTCTAATTGCTTTTCTCTGTGATAGGTATGTGAGCCCTTGATGATTTCTTTCACTTTGGATGAGTGTCTCCTTTCTACCTCAAAGGAGACCAAGACTGTTTGTTGCCATATATTATTACCAAGCATACAGTGCTTAACTACTAGATCACACGGGGTTTGGGATGAAGGCGTGATAGCTGTTTCCATGTGATGAATGCTCATGCATTTAGACAGAGTATCTTTGTTAACTGTTTCCATTCATCCTAAGAACTGCCTGTTGAAAAGTGCCCAGGTTCACGGTCCACCTCCAATGCTATCTCTTTCTTGAAGCCTTTGCTCAAATTTTGTCCCCATGTGTCCCTGCCCTTTCTTTTCTCTCAACTCCCACTGCACTTACTGCTTGTTTGTTTGTTTGTTTAATTTGGGATAATGGTTATATGTGTGCTTTTCTTATCCATGGGCTCCCACAAGAGTAAGAAACACTTTTTCTGAATCTTTTAATTAATTCCTCACTGTAATACTATCTTGCACACAGTAGGCTCCTTTGTTCACATTTATGAAGGAAATCAATTAATGCATAATTGAGCTTTGAAAGAGTGTTTGTATATTGTAGCACTTGTATTCAAGTAATACTTAGGAATTTAGGAGCTATTTAATGTGTGTAACTTTTTATAAGTGAACATGAAATATTTAAACAACAAAAACTCCCAAGTGATACCAATCAGACCACTTTTAGTATCAACTGCTACACCCAAGAAGGGTGCCAGATAGTGGGACACCTGTAATAACCATAGTAAAAAGAATCCTAATTAAAGGAGGTCTTCCAATCACAGAGAACTGATTCTTGTCTAAAGCCTGGAAGGTCTATAAAACATCTCTCTGTACAGCTAAAAAAGAACCCATGGACATTCACAGGTAGTAGCAAACAGAACACAATTTTTGCAGGCGTTTTGTGGGAGGCAATTTTTGCAGAAGGCAATTACACTGGAGGATAATTGCACTTCCAGAGTTCCACAGGTCTGTGAAATTAGCAATTAAGTGCAGAAATAACTGTAGCAATAGAAATGTAGTAGATGGGTTGTGTGGAGCAATGGCAAGCCGAAACTTAGAACTCTGCAATTAGGAGATAAGCTCTAGTACCAGGAACCTAAAACACCAGGATGAGATGGGCTTATAGAGGTACCAAAATGGTGCATAATTAGCAATAGATAGGAAGGAGGGGATCCAACTCCAATCTGTCGGACTCTACGCAGACTTTGCCCTGGTTAGGAAGAATCAATAAGTATCAGAACCCACTAGAGCTTTACTTCAATTTAGTTTTTCATTTTGTTTGCTTTCGGTTAGCTATTTAGTAACCTATGCATTTTGTCTCATTGTGCGGGCTTTTTTCTTCAGAGGAATAATTCAACCATTATTACTTAAATGTATAACTTAACTGACTATAATAGGGAAACACCAAATCAGCGACCTGAATTGATCATTTCTGGGACCTTGATAGGTTGATATCGTGTTAGCTGCTGAACCACGTGTTTTGTCTCACATATACCAACCCTTACACTTGTGGCCTGGAATTCATCTGGTGAGTTCCTCACTGATCCCAGGTCAGAGAGAATTTTTGAATGTATCTGTCTTCTTAGGTTCCATTTCTAATCTACGGACAATATGCATGATCAGCTCATCTAATTACATACTTGAAAACTTTGCTAACTCAAACAAAACTCACATGCCACTCATTTATTCTCAACAACATAAAAAGGATGGTTAACAAATCACTATCCAAGAGCCTTTCTATAAAGCTTTTTAAAACCAGATGGAGGCTCCGTGACCGCATAGAATCAGTTGAAGCTGTGAAACAAAGACTAAAACGGTTAAGAGGTTAAAAGGACTAAAATAATTGAGCAGGTGACCTTATTGCCTGGCTTGAGACGTGTTCCTATTCCATCCATCAAATAATAAAACAGTTCTCTAAAACCAAATGTAACAAACTGGACTTTTAAACACTTCTAATAAATCCTCTAGTTCTAGGGACCTTATTTCCACTGATAATGGGTGTTCTTACCTGAGCAATAGTATGTTCGGTCCACCACCTAGCCCAGTGGTTCTCAGACTTGCCTGCACATTGGAATCATCTAGGGAGCTTTAAAAATACTGCTGGCCCACCTCCAGACACAGGATACTTATTGAACTGGTCTGGGATAGAGCCTGGGCACTGGTGTTTCTAGAAGCTCCACGGGGGATCCTCACATACAGCTACAGTTAAAAACCACGGCTAAAGCTGAATGCCTCTTTACCGTTAATGCGCACACAAATCATTTAAGATTTTGTTAAACTGAAGATTTTGATTCAGTGAATCTGGATTGAGGCCTCAGACTCTGCATTTCCAACAAGCTTCTAGGAGATGCTGATGCTCCTGGCCCACAGGCCCGAGTTGAAGGGCAGGGACCTGCATGGTTTTCACTTCCACTCATCTATGTCTACTCTAGTGGCCATATCTGAGATGCATGGTGATGATGAAGTGAAAAGATTTATGTTTATGGTCACGGCCCAACATTCTTTTCAAATTATACCCCAACTAAATCTGAGTACCCACAGTTACAGACACAGTTAAATTAGGACAGTAAGGAGGAAGAAAATACCTTAAAATGAAGATTCATAGATATGTACTTCTACTCCCCTCATCAAAATGGTTTGCTTTCAGTATGTCTTTATTTCTTTTTTAGAATTCAGTTAGAAACACAAATCCTTTCCCCAGACATATGCAGGACATTTTGACACACGTAGTGTTATTTTATTTGATTCCAAGCATGTCAATGTTTTTAGTATTATGTGACAGTTTTGTTGTATTATAAAGCAGAAAACCCAATGATATATTGGTAGGGATTCTTGGGACAATCCCATCTGGGGAGGCTGGTTCTCACAAATAAATACTACCTTGAAAAACATATTTAAATAATACCTTGAAATAAGATATTCTTCCTTTGATCACCAGATTTCTCTAAAACATTTGAGCTCTGTATGCCTGAAATAGAAAGCCGGCAGTGCAATTCAACTTTCAAACATGCCCAAAGGTAAGTTTTGGCATGGCTCTGTTGAAATTTCAGAATTAAGTGAATTTTGAAGAGATGAGATTATAATCAATGTAAGGTTTCTGATTTTTTCTTTCCCTGTAGAAGAAGGATGGGGAAGCACATGAAAAATGTACTCATCTAGTCACCACTTCCTAGAAGAATTAAAAAAAGAAGTATCTTCCACATTTTCACACCACCCCATGCTAGAATTATCCTTCCTCTACAGCCCCACGGGCCAAATCTAGATCACTGTCTGCTTTTGTACAGCCCACAAGCTAAGAATGGCTTTTATATTTTTAAATGGTGGGAAACAATCGAAAGAACAATAACACTTCATAAAGTTGTATAAAATTCAAATTTCAGTGTCCATAAACTTTTATGGGAACATAGCCATGCTCATTTGTTTCTGTGTTATCCTAGTCTGTTTTGTGCTACAACAGCACAGTTGAGTATTTGAGACAGAGATTGTATGGCCCCCCAAAGTCTAAAATATTTGGTATTAGGCCCTTTACAGAACGAGTTTGCAGGCCTCTGGATGAGAGGTATATAGCACTCACTTTCCGTCATTCTTACTTGAAGTTGGAAACGCACTATTATTTTGCAGATTATATTGGGTTCTCAAGGTCTGACCCTCTACCCCTGCATGTGCGTATGTGTGCAAACACGTGCGTAAAAACACACATATACTTATTTTGCCTCCTTTCAGTCTGCCTTCTCACGTCTGCCCTGACAACCAGGAAATCTGAATAGCATCTGCTTCCGAACCAATTCTGTTCCATTTTCCTGGCCACAAGAGCAGAGTTCTTGAAGGAGGGAGCTGAAGCTTGAGAGCAGAGAGAATCGCCTTTGCCGAACGCATGCTGCCTGTTCTGGCCCGGCTCCTAGAAGCTGGGGTCTCTAACATATGCTACAACTTTTCTCCCAGGCTTTGTGTGTGGAGAGCATTCCAAAGGAACAGACCTTTCTCTTATTGCAGTTTTCGATGAAGAAACTTGTGGCCAGGAAACAGAAAACTTAAAGTCTCTGAGCACATATGAGAGGTAGCTGGGGTAAACTAAGCCTACACTATGCATTTTCTTTTCTTTTCTTTTTTCTAATTTAAGTAACAAGGAGTCAGAGTTTTAGCTTTGATGAAGAACAAGAATTTCTAGGTTTCTTTTCCCTAGGATATGGCATGGTAAAGAGAATTCTCTCTGGACACGTATAAAGGGGAAGGGGAGGGAAAGCAGAAATGAAAGAAATGCCTCAAGCTTTCATGTTATTTGTATGAGTTTGTAGATGGAGCTGTACTGATGACATAAATATGTTAATGGCTCTGAATTTCAGAAGGGACATTTATTTCTTTTGCCAAGATGTTCTAGAACTATGATTGAGTGACTCTGTAGACAAAGACGTACAGATTCCAACACTCTGGCACCTTCAGCAGCAGCATGAAGTAATTGGTAGAAAAAGAGAGCGAGAAAACCCAAACTCCAATCCTCAGTTACAAATTCTATTGCCATGGACATGACCCTCAAACTTCTTGAGTGTCAGTCCCTAAATTTTGAAAGAAAAAGAATGCTTTCCAACTTGCCCCAAGGGGCTACACTGGGATTTGAATTTGATAATATATGTTAAATGCATTTTGTTGATTGTAAAGAACTGATCCCTTTTAAGATAGGTACTCTTTTATCACCTCTTATCTTGTGTCTAGAGCCTTATCTCTCTACTAATTAATGTTTCCTTTTAATGCCTACAGGAACTGAACTTTTAAATCCAATCTCTATGTTGTAGCAGAAAATTTATTTCTAGGTGTCTACAAAAAATGTAAGTGAATGTAAAAGATAAACCCATACTCGACCTTCTTAGGCAGCTGCTTTTTCCTAATGGCCCCCCTTCCAAGGTGAAGTGGCTGGGCATGACTAAACAAATGACTGCTCAGGCCAACAGGTTTCCAGACACAACAGTGGCAAGTGCCTTCTGGAAACAAAACACAGCTTATGGTTCCACAAACTCTGAAGTTTTAAAAGTGGCCCCCATAGTCTCATTTTGCCACAGTTTCCAAATGAATCGACATTAGAGAGACATCAAACAAAAGTAATAATATGCATTCAGCAATACAAGCCTAACATAGTATCCTATCTGCCACAAAGTATTATTTATGGCCACAAGCTACAGTTATTATTTCCTTTGGTAACAGTGGAGTTTGTTTCATTTTTGTTGTTGCTGTTGTTTACATCCAGATGTAGATCACTATTAGGGAAAATAATATCCTGAAATAACGCAACATCACATGGGGAGGAACCATGTGGATCCATTTGTGTTATAATATTACGCTCTTTATCTAGGTAAGTACAGATGCCATCACCATCTGTCATACAAGAAAATAGTCTTCCAGAGGTTCAATGGCACTTTCAAAATTACATGGTGGGTTTGTGCAAATCTGATCCTTTAATTCTAGAACACTCACATAAGCTTGGAATCTGTTCCCTGAGTGATTAGTGGAAATATTCATTCAAATATTTACAAGACACATACCAATCACCTACTATGTGCTGGGCCCTGCTTGTTGCTGGGGACTCACTGGGGAGAGAGTCAAGGTCTCTTTCATCTAGTAAATGTGGACCTTCCACCAGCAGACAATACTATCTTGGACCCTCCTTCTGGTCAAAGGTACCCTGGAAAATCTGGACTCAAGCGTGTACTTCACTCGGGTCTCTGCACCTTCTCTCCTGATCATGCCCCACTCTTGGCAATGGTCCCTAGAGCCCCTTGAATAAAAGAAAAGAGGGAAACTAAATTCATCATGCTCTAAAGAATAATGGTTGTGTTCTAAATGACTTGTTTTACATTAAACCCGCATATTTTTAACACCTGGAAAATATATCCTAGCGCTAAAACAAATTCTAGATTCTGTCAGAAATGTTTAATGCAAAAGGCCTTAATGCCCAATAATGGAGAAATAAAAAATAAAACATGCTATATTCTCTAAGGAAACCGCCAGGCAGGCATTACAGTTTGTTTTTTTAAAGTTTGTAATAACATAAAAATGCTTGAGGAGTGGTAACTTGCTTCACCAGCCTAGAGGTATAAACAATAGCCATGTCCTTTTTATTATTCTAATTATCCCCTTACAAACCCATGTGCCTATATTGGCAGGCAGCTTTACATCCCATGTCACCCCTAATCACCATTATGGAGGCCAGAGGATTTCCATCCCTCTTCTCAACGAGAGGGACAGCAGGACCCGGAGGAAGCAGTGCTGGCTCTGTCACACGTGGGATGACTAAGCTGGGGGAGGGCTCCACCGCGGCAGTAAGGTCTGTGTGCATTCAGATGCCCAGTGCCAAGCTGGCCAAGCCTGGCACCCTATGAAGGCTCAGTACAGAATCCGCCAAAGCCAGACCTGTCTTAGGACCTTGTTTAAACCTTGTTGAAACTCAAATTTACTTTTTCTCACCATGAGTTCATTCTTGTCATGAAGCCTCAGCCAGGGGCACTGTTGTTTCCTCCAAATTTGTTTAATGACAAATCTTAAGGAGAAGGAGCTTGGGGCTGGTCTGTTCACTCTCATAAGACTCCTAGACTTTGGATGAAAAGCTGGTTCACAACGTTCACAAAAGTTGGAGGGACAAAGAGGGGGAGACTTTGCTAAAACCAGAACACTCTGGTCTGCATTTCAAGCAGGGACAAAAACGCCAGAACAGGCTGTACAAGCATTTATATAACGAAGGTAAGCCAGTTGATAATTTTTTTCTCATAATAAGATTTTTTCTTAAAGTGATTGACTGGCTCAGTCTCTAGAAAAAGAGTTTGTACTATATTTTAAAATTCTCTCCCACCAATCCCTTTGTTATATTGATAATTTAAAAAATATATTTCAAAATAATGGGTTAAAGAAAAACCTGAACACCCATTATAATGGGGAGAGTGGAATCTCGCAGGGGCCTACACAGAATTTGCCCTCCCCTTATAACCTTACTTCACAAATAGCTGTCCAGGAGAAAGTAAAAGAAAGAAGAGATAAATACATCCTGCTCACCGCGAGCAATGGTGAGGCACAGATGTGCTCGCAGTGTCAGGGATGAGAGAATCAGCCTGCCCATAGAAGCCGCGTCTGCAGACTGTGGCCATGTACCAAAGTGACAAAACTCAGACGTAAGATTGCTTTCGGGGCAGCATCCTGAGAGGCTTGGGGCAAAGGGTGGCGCAGGGGGCAGGAAACCAGAGTGGAAGGAGAGGCAGCCCAGCAGGGTCACAGAAGCCAAAAGGCAAGAGAGAGCCTGGTAGTTCTTAGCCATGGAACTCGCCTGCTGAATAAACCCCAGATATATGCCCAGATATATGTGTTATGGTGAAATACACATTACATAACACAATCAACACTGTAAAAATATATAAAGTAGGAAGGAAATACATCAAAATAGTATTGTTGTTCTCTTGTCTTGATGGTTCTCAATTCTCAATGGTTCCCAATTCCCATTTCCTCCTATTATTTTTATTGTTATTTTGCAAAATTTTAAAAATAATTATGCTTTGCTTTTTAACTTTTTAAAATTAATTTCTTTAGCTAAGTACTTGAATTTCTTAATGATCAGTTTTTCCTGAACTAGCTAACATAATAAACAATGCAATGTTCCTTTATTTTTTTTTTTATGATTATGCATTTCTTTTTCATTATTTTTGAGTCACACGAAAAAGCTATATATAATAAGGTTTGAATTTGCCTGTGGCTTAGTAGTTTGGTAAACTTATACTTGGCATAAGCATTAGTCAAACAGCACATGAATTGTTTGTATAATGGAAAAAGAAATATCCTTAACATTATTAATTGAAATGTCTCATGCAGTTTGCAACTTAGAGCTAGATCCCAGGATCTGGGACATGCAGCTCAAAAATACATTGCCCTGCTTGTTATTTGATATCCAAACGATGGCTAGGTCATCAGGTAGCTGCCAAAATGACAAGGAAGTTAAGATTGTTGAAAAGCTGAAATTAAAATATTAATCAAAGTTGAATAATAGAAGGTAGGCCATAACAATATGGCCAAAATATTTCTTTTAGCATTAATAAATAATTTTACATTGTAGAATTACACATAAAGAATCCATGTCAAGCCTTGGCCAGTGTTGATCAATGGTTAGAGCATTGATTCCTGGTCAAAGGCACGTACTTGGGTTGCAGGTTCAATCTCCAGTCACGGTCAGGGCTCATGCTAGGGGCAAACAATCAATGTGTGTCTTTCACATTGATGTCTTTCTCTCTCCCTTTTCCTTCCCTCCCTTTCACTCTCTCTAAAAAGGCAATGGAAAAAGTATCCTCAGGTGAGAATTAAAAAAAAAGAATCCATGTCAAGTGGTAAAAATTCTAAGAACAAAACAAAACTCCAATGAGATGACTGCTAATGATACAGTAAATGTAACCTTTGCAGAATCTTTTTATATACATTGCCTCACTTACTACACTATGATATATATAGTATCACATGATAAAGCTGATATCTTTTTTCAAATGCATTTATCCAGTTAGTCAGTAACTTGGGTCCTCTGTTTCTAAGTTCAGAACTTTTCCCACTTAAAAAATCTGTATATACAAATACAAAAGCATAAAGACCTACACTAGCCTATTAGAGATTCTAAAGAAAGTATATTATCTCTATGAAAGTTTTTATGCACACAGTTCATAACCATTTATATGCAAGTAGTTTGAGAGGCGATTCCAGGAAACCACAGTAGGGGAAGGAGAGCAAGAAAGGGAAGGAGGGAGGAGGAGGAGAGAAAAGAGAAGAGAAATGAAGGGAAGAGAAGAGAGATAAGTAAAAGATGTGTTATTAAGCCAGCTACCACTTGAGCATAATCTCCCCGGAAAGCTTTAGGAGACCACATAGAACGTACTTCAGAATTACCTCAACTGGAGGGCAAGAAAGCTGGCCATTAATCCAACAACATCCCTTCTGTCGTTGACTTGGGGCTTATTCCAGGAGCACTCAGAACTTCTGGCTGGTCTGTCAGACAGGACAACCTGTCACTAGAAAAAAGACCCTCTGGCTGGTGCTTCCCATAACAGTCTTCACCATGTAGAGAGAATGCCAAGGAGATATGACCCGAACATTGACATCACCTGCTACAGCACCCAGTTTGGGCAGATTTACTGGGTGAGCACCTATTCACCAGTTACCTCCAGTCATATTCCATATGAGTCTATGAATTATTACTACCCCAATTTTTCAGATGATAAAAGTTAGGCACAAAGAAGTTAAGTGACTTGTCCCAGATCATACAGCTGGGATTTGAACTCAAACACTCTGGTTCCAGAGTCCACACCCTTAGCTACCTTAATATGGCCATGGCAGGTCAGCCCATATGAAGAACAGTCAAGTTTTGGAAAAGCTTCCCGTTGGGGCTCTGAAAGAAGGGATGGTGGCTCCTTCCCCATTAAACCTCACCGACTCCAAAGAGAACAAGCCCTTGTCTGTTGACATTGTCACCAAAGGTCAACCAAAACACACAGTCAATATCAGAAAATGAAAACCTTCAGAAGAGTCTTTTCGCAACTGTCTACCCCGCAGACACTATTCACACAAACCTCTAGATTTCCTAGAATTCCTATTCAGAATCTAGATAACCCAGCAGTCATTTTGAGACACCATAATTTTCACTAACAGTTGCAATTCTCTGAGCCTGTAAGCCTGTCTCTCCGTAACGCTGTAATAGCCTAGGGACCGAATAAGTGACCAGGGACCACAGGCAAAGACACAATTTAGCTCTCTTTCAACTGTGTAACTGACATGGACACAGCACTAGGCAGGTGGTAAATTAGCTACTTGGAGAGGCCCTTTCATTCTTTCAAGCCACTGATGCATTCAAACCTCTACGAGCATCTTTCAGGCCATGTTGTAAATGCTTCCGAAACTCAACTTTAGCACAATTTTAGGCAAATTACTAAGTCTAGTTAACCTAATTAGAAGTATAGCATCCTAGGCTTCTTTAAAACTGTAAGCCTGAGCACTCATCTAAGTTTTCTAAACAAAATTTGGAATTGATTCTAATAGGTTTAGACACTAAGCACTCTCTGCCAATTCTTTCCAATTAAACAGGGGATAGGAACAGATGAGAAATCAATCAAAATAAAATGAAACACCTTTGATCACCTTGGGTGGGATTTGAGAATGGGCCCATTTCTTTGTTGCCTTGTATTATCCTGTGGCATCATCAAATTTTTCCTGAGACACACTAGAAAAGCAAAAGGGGCTCAGAACTCTTTAGTGAAATAGCAGGGAATGGGGGGCATTATTACATTGAATTCTTCTCCATTTCAAGAATGTTATGGACATAACTAAGTTCCCAACAATTGTAACCAATATATAAGTGTGGACATACAAAAAAACAAAAACAAACACCAAACCCTGGAAGACACATCAGATGTTTCCTTTCCGCTTCATTACATTTTGAATTCAGTAAATCTCTTTCTCTTGCACCTTTCTTAGAAATCCTGGAAACAACATGAGGCCAAGTTTGGAGGCTTCATGCATTCCTTCTTCAATATTTTTAGGTGTTACCGGGGCAATGTGTCTTCAATGCCTGGCACAGGGAAGGCTCTCAATACACATTTTTCCCCCAGGCATAGCGGGATACAGCCTAAAAGTATAAAACTCATGGTCGGGCATGCCTGACTATTCCAATTCCAACTCAGCTGCCACAGTTCCCCAGCCATCGCGACTATGGGTGAATGGCTTAACCATCTCTGAGAATAACACCTCACTCATCACGTTACTGTGAGGATTCAGTGGGTGCAATGCCAGCTCTTAGTGCTCCTGAGAAACAAAAGCGTGTTTCTTTAAAATTCTGTATGCGGTGACATTATGTTGATAGCTTGAAATCGGCCGTAGCGATGGACGAAAGCTACAAATCAGGGCCTCTTTTTCTTTTCCCCAGAACCTGATTTACTAGGCCATTACTGAAAATTAGATAACATGCAAAATGTTTGAGTGTCCAGCTCTTTTCCCTTTCCTGTCTTGCAGAGTTTGCAAAGGCAGCTTTGCTTACATATGTAGGAAACTCTAGTCCTGATTTCACTTCCAGTCAGTCATTGCTAAGGCTTTGCCCTTGCCATTGCTTTGGACAACCACGCAAGGCTCTTTGTTAGGATGACCTTGAGGAGGGCTTAAATACTAAGGGGGATTCTCTTTAGTATTTTGAGGAATGGTGCTGTGAACTCATCTTGGAAACATCGTGAAAGCAGAGTAATGTGTGCAGCATGCAAGTTTTTGAATTGCCGGGGTTCTGCTGAGGACCTGGCACCTTCAGTTTTGCCTAAAGTGACATCACCAAGAAAAGTTTTCCCTAAAGGAAAGGAACTCTCACTCAGGAAATCACTCGGACCTGCTGTGACAGTTGGGAAAAGCGATGTACTCCTAATAGACAAAAAATTGTTTGTCAGTGCAATTTAACATATCCCACTACACAAAATCTGAAATCTGTGACACAGAGCTACCATAGATTCCATAGAGTGGATTCCAGAAGGTGCTGCACTTGGAAGCCTGCAGAAGGCTATCTTTCTAATAACTTGCAGGAAATGTGGCAGGAATAGTGGATATAAAGGCTTCTGGAGCTCTCTCTCCTGGTGACTAAGGGGGGATTTCTTCATGAAACTCTATGGGATACCAGTCCCCCTCTGGGCACACAAGGTCATGAATGGAAACTAGAATCCTTCTATATATAAAATGTTGGCAATATTCTCATGATCGAGTTCTCTTATATACTCCAAAATGTACGAGAGTTAGCACACGGGTGAAATTGCATGACCGATGCACCTTGGGGTCTTTCTGGTAAGCAGGAACACAGGCTCCTGTATTAGGAGGAATAACAGTTGTCCAAAGACTGGGCCCCATGTGTTAATTCTGCCATTCACATGGGACCTTGGGATTGTTCCTTGATTTCTCTAAAAATCAGACTTTTCATCTTTACAGCAGGCATCCATACAGGATCAATATGAAGGCCAAACACTGAGACTCTGTAAAATGTCATTACTGCTCAGACATTCTTGGTCACATCCTCCCCAAAAGAAAAGCCATTTAATGCAAACCTCTAATGTGGCATTAATATGAAGCCAAACCACACATCTCAGAAATCATTCTGGAATTTCAAACCAGGGAGCAAAGAAAAAAAGCAAAATTCCTAGTAATTAAGAGCTGGGCTTTGGAACAGGCAAAACTGAATGCTATTCCAACTTCCAACATATGCTAGCTATGTGACCTTAGGCGATTTATTTACCTCTCTAAACCTCTTTTGTACTCTTTCCAATGATTATGAAAGGGCCAAGCTCATTATGTTGTTGTGTTAAATGAGAGAATGCATATAAAAGTGATTAGTCTGTAGTTATTTCTCAATAAATGTTACAGTGTTTGTACTGTTGATGTTGCTATTGTTATTTGCATTTTGAAACTACGTAGGCAGAAAATGTCTCTAATTCTGCGGATAGGAATCCCTAGAGTAAATTAAAAGACGAAGAGTCACAGATTCTTAAACTCCTGAAATTTAAATTAATGGCCTGAGGTGGTAGCTAGATTTGGACCCTAAAAGTAAAGCAAACCAGCCTCATTTTTCTCCAGGCTCTTCCTCTTAAATTTTCTTCCATTTAAACTGTAAGAAATGCTAGTAGGAAGACAACTGTATTTGTGTCCAAGTTCTTCTCCTGGAAAAGAGAGGCCCTGAAAGGTGAGATTCTACCCACTTTACTTCTCTGAGACTTAGTTTCACGGACTTTGAAATAGGGAGTTGGAAAGATAAGCAACCAAGGCTAAGGTTAGGAGTGGTTTTACCAACTACAGCCACAGAGCAGCGAAAAAAGAGAAAGGAAATTTTAAGTCCAGGCAAAGGTAGACCAGGGAAGAAAGGGACATTCTACAATGTTAGGTCCAGGAAAGAAGACAGGACCCTGGAAACAAAGTGGATGCCAAAGGTAAAGAGAGCTTACATGTTGCTGTGACAGGCAGGATAGGAGTTCAGGGAGTCAAGCCTGAAGCTATGATAACACTGTTATTAAAGATAACTATGCCTTAGTGAGAAAACTGTTAGAAATAGTTCTTTATCTTGTTTTGAGTTTGGCAATGAGGAATATTAGAGAATTGTGGGCTTAAATTTTCTTTTTCTTCCCCTAAGTGGGGAAAAATAGGTTATCATTTAAGAAAATAAAATATGTTTGTGTATGTAGGATTTTGCACTAGGCCAATTTCTGAAAGTTCCAGTATATTACTCATTGACATGGCATTCAAGCTTTTCTATGTCCAAGATTCTCCCAGGTAAAACTAAATAGAAGGTACATAAGTCATCCAGGACTCTAGAAAACAAGGAGACCACAGAGTAGAAAGGCAGTTGCCAAGGGCTGGGAGGTTGATAAAACGATACAAATTTTTAGCTATAAGAAGAATAGGTGTGAAGATTTAATGTAAAGCGTGGTGACTATAGTTGATAGCACTGCCTTGAATTATTGAAATTTGCTATGTAAATAGAGCTTAAATGTTCTCGTCAAAATAAAAATATAAAAATATGTGAGGTGATAGATGTGTTAATTAATGTAAAAACTAATAAGCAGAAACCTCATTTAAAATGAAGTTTGGAGGTCAGAAAAGGGAGCTCTCCTGCCCTGAGTTGAAAGTTGATCCATGGAGCCCAAGAGGAAGAACTCTGTAACAGCTCTCCCAACTCCCTCTTCTCTGAAAGCTTCCTCTCCTTTGTTTCTCAGCACTCGTGCCTGGTTTGCCATTAGACAACATGTTGCAAATGGAAATTTTTTGTTGCTCCCAAATAAACCCAATTTTGCTGGAGAAGTATCTGGCTGTCTATTTGTTTAAGGTCAACATTAACTAGAAGGGGGAGAATCCTTTCATAATATATATATGTATATCAAATAAAAAAAGAAGTCATCACAATTTTCAATGTACCAAAAAGCACTCCAAGGCCTGAAAGAATCAGTGTACTTTAGCACACAATGCCTAACAAACTGGAAGAGCTAGTTATTATTGTTTTTAATCTAAAAAAACCGCAAAACAAACCCCAAAACAAACAAACCAGAAAGCTTTAAAGCTGTTAACAAAACAAAACAAAATCATCTTAATCCAGACTTCTTTCTCCAAGACCAAAGTTCAAAACCAAAACCAAAACAAACCCCCACTTTGTTATCAGAAGAAAAATCAGCAAGTATTTCCAATGCATGGGGCAGGAAGGAAATATTCGTAAGAGTCTGAAACAACCTTGTCTTGTTCGTTGTAAAGCATAGTGCTTATTAAGAAAATGGGTCAAGAGCAACCTGCATCTGGAAGAGAGCACTCTGTGACTTAAGGCTAAAATGTGTGATAAGGTCATTTTTCTCTTGCAATTTTCCAATATTTCCTGGATTTACCCAGGCTCTCCATGATAAGGTTATAGCTTTCTTTGGGGTATTTCAATATTTCCATTCATGGTCTCATAAAATCAGCCATGCCTTAAAAGGCAAGGGCAGGACACATTAGAAACTATTACATAACCTTTTTAAAAATGTTAAGTATAATGATTTATTCTTAATTAAACAAAATTCCATCCATGTTTTGGTGAAATGTCAACTATTTTGCCAATTACAATTGTTTGTTGTATGAACAAATAATGAAATTTGTTCTATGGATTCCTTTTAACTATAATGTTGCTGAAATCTAGGTAGGAGGCTAAAAGGTAATTTAGACTAATAAAATATTTGAACTGTAAAAGAGATTTTAGAGCTCATCTTTCCAACTTTCTATTTCAAAGTGCATAAAATAGGTCTGAGAGAAGTAAAGTGAGTTACCCAAAGCCTCAGAACTGTTAAAATTAAAAACTAATGAGCAAAATAGAAGTGAACCACAGTTAAATGATAACTATTGTCACACACTAATATAGCAACTAATTTTATGAGGACTTACTATGGTCATATTATGTTTCTAAATTACAATTCAATTAAACTATTAAAAAATTGCAAAAAGATTAGGAAAAACACCAAATTTATATTTAGAAGTATACAAAATACTTATAAATAGCACATGTGCAAAAGAAAAAAAGTGAAAAGAAAATACTTTGAACTAAATGAAAATTTTTAAAAAGATGAAAATTTGGAAAGTGTAGCTAAAGCCTATGTTAGAAAAAAAGCTTAAAACCTAGTATCAAAATTACCTTACCAAGAAGTTATAAAAAGGATAATAGATTAAATAACCCCCCAAAAGTAGAAGAAAGACAAGAAGAAATGAATGAAGTAGAAAGTAAACATATAATAGAAAAGATCAAGAAACCAGCAGTTTCATTATTTGAGTAAAATAATAAAATTTATAAACATCTTCTAAAAAGTGAAAGTAAAGAAAGAAAGTAGAAAGGAACCAGTACCAGAAAGGAAAAATTGGGCACCCTTATAGTCCCTACAGAATTAAAAAGGTAATAAGAGGATATTATGAAAATCTAAAATTGAAAATTGATAATTATAACTGATACATGAAAAGAGAAAATATGAATAATTTCATATTTATGCAAGAGCTTGAATCAGTAATAAAAATTCCACCTAATACTTTTAAAGAAGTAATACCTATTTTATACCAATTTTCCAGAGACAAGAAAAAGAGGAAACACTTTCCAAGCCAGGATAAACTTAATTATCAAAATTTCATAAGCACAAGAGAAAAAAATAAAATTTCTGTCCACTCTCTCTCTGAACTATAGATACAAAATCCTAATCAAAGTATTATCAAATTGAGTATAGTCACATAAAGGTAGATAATATATTACAATGACTCAAGGTTGTTTAATATATATGAAAAGACAGAACAGATAATTTTTTAAATGGTTACTTAAAATCAGATCTTCAATATGCCCAGTAACTGGCAAGATTGTCTAAAATGGGGTGAAGAGAATAGACTAATAAGAGAAAATTTGTTTTAAAGCTGCTGAAAAAATTCTCTCCCCAATTCCATCATATCCCTATTCTATGCCATCCTACCTTGGCAGAAGATTGAGATTTATTTTTTGGAAAAGATAACATAGAGGGTCTCTGGACTGGGAAAGCCAGTGAAGGGCAGGTATGCTTTACTGAAAATGGAAATTTAATACATACATACTCTAGTCTGCTTCCTCCACTCAGCTTCCAAATGTTGGCTGCTGTGCCTTCACCGCTCCCCCAGGCAGGAGATCGCAAGAGTCTCTTCTAGAGAAACTTTTCAATCAACGAGAAAAGACAAAACAGGACTGAAATCAGGAGTTCTCCAGCATCAACTAAGCCAAATTACCCTATATTCCTACTACTGTCAATTAGTTCCACTCACATGCTCAGAACTTCCAATAAGCTTTATTCCCCTTCTCTTAAATATAAGCAGACATCCAGGACTATTGGATATCCTAGGGAAATAAACAGAAAAAAAAGCAAAGTGGAACAAACAGAGACGATGCAAGGAGAAAAAAATCTCAAAACAAATTATCTTTAATATCCTCAGAGTAATATGAGAGGATAATGCGACCTTGAAACAAGAGCAGGAGATCCCATACAGATCAGTGGCAACGCAAGTCCTTGGGATGGTGGCAAATGGGAATCTGAAAGCGACGGCTGTGCACTAAGTTCGGAGGGCAACCTGTACAGACTAAAGCAGGTCAGAATGTTCTGAGAGCTCACTGCGGAAGATGAACTGTTAGGACGACAGATGTAAACAAAGTATTGAGAAATTTGGGTAACTGGAAGAGTGTTCAGGGTTGGCCTCTTTAAAGTATATAGAAAAGTAAGCAAACGAAACAGGGGCCATCTCCTACCCAGGGGTGGGGGAATGAAGCAGGTTGCATGGTTTACTATGACTCGGGTCTGAATGATGTAATAATAATAATAATGTCAGTACTAAATTTACCAAACCCAACCGTAATTTTACCACAGTGGCACCCTAATATGGCAGAGTGGCAACAGGGCCAAACCATGGTTCCTTTCCATACTGGGAAGTCAACAAACGATGCCTGAAATGTAAATGCCGAAAGGACAAGGCAAAGGAGTGGAAAGTGACCACCTCTGGAGCAGGGGAGGGGAGGCTAGGGACTGTTATTGGCCTTGACATACCTGGTAAAAGTGGCTGACCTTTGAAACTAAGTACACGCATATTTGATAAAAATGAAAACTGCCTTTAAATAAGGAATGAGTGGGGAGTTAGCTGAGATGTTAAGGGAGGAAAAGCATTACCAAGAGAGGGGTGGCATGGGCCGAGGCTGCGAGGTAGCTATTGACAACATAGTGCAGTGGGGGCACTACAAGCAGAAGCATCGTGCCAAAACATCAAGTCTGACTCACTGCGAGGTCGCCAGATCTCTTCTATGTGACTTCCACTTCTTGATCCATCAGGGTGGTGCTGAAGGTGATGAAGTGCCAAGAACATTGATGATGTGGGATGCCAAGAGCGCGCATGGTGCTTCCCTTTCATAGCTTGAACCAAAACTGGACTATTCAACCTGGTAAGTTACAGCTTGTGTTTTGAATGAGGCAAAAGATTTATACGCTGCTTATCAGCAGAGTTTCAGAGAATCTGGGAGAACCTTGCTCAGAACTAAGCAAGCCCGAGTGAGCCCCAAGGTAGAAGAATCCTAATATGTGGCCATGCTGGTCTTGCTACAGCCTGGCAGGCAGCCAGCACACAGCATACTCAAGCTGGCAGAGATGGAGAAGGAAAGCTCCCCTAGGGCCTTGGAACTCTTGTACTTTTGCTGGCCACTTGGAAGGAGCCTCCCGGGGTCACAAGGGGACTGAAGTTAAGACAAAGCTGCAGAAGTTAAGAAAAAATAGGAGAGGTGTTTGGGTCCTTTCTTCTGGGTCTTGAACCCATATTGAGGAAGGTAAACAACAACAGTCATTAAAGTAAAAGGGGAAAATTGGTTTCTAAAGTGGGAATTGCAATCAAAAAGTAAAGGATGCAAATTAAATAGTAAGCCCTGGAAAAAACCCAGAACATTATAATAAAGAAAATTTTTAAATGTTTTGTAAGCACTATATGCATTTCAGAGGACAAACATCAAGGAAAAAATGTGTGCACTTACAATAATAGCAGGGGAATTAGAGACAATGGAAAAGGAAATAACGGAGACACTAAACAATTACTTGCAGCTGTCTTAACAAATATGAAAGACTAGAGATTTGTCCCATTTGGGGATTAGATTTCTTTCACTGAATGCATGAGAATTCGGAAGTGGGTAGATAATACTGGTATTGCTGATAAAAATAGAGTATCTTTCAACAAGAAGCATCGGAGGAAAATAAGAAATAAAGAACCAAGGTTTTTAAGAGATTCAGTTTTGAATTTGTGTCATTTTCATAAAAAGCAAGGGGTTTAGATATTGACTATAATACCTGCATGGAATTATCCTCTGCTTTGAGAAAAGTAACAACCCAATAGGCAATTTAATTTTGGTGAAAGAAGAACATTTAGAAAAGATGTAATCAAAAAGGAAATAACATATGCACTGTACCTTTTGATATATGAAATGAACTATTAGATTAGAATCTACTCCCAAGTTCCTCTCTGAAAATGGTAAAAACATACAGGCATAATTGCAAGCAAGCAAAGATAAAGAAGATGCTCCTGGCCCTCCTCCATAGTTCTAAAGGTTCAGTTTGATTTATTTGAAATTTCCTGATTTAATAATCTCTAAGGGATCATTTTACTCACAGTTGAATGCTGGACGTAAAACGAAGCCATTTTGAAAAGCTGCTTTGAACACGCTCTTCCCAGCCTCACCGTCGGCTGCGAGCTCTAAATTTCTTTTCTTTAACAACAGCAATAAAAAATGTAAGCCCAACAAGCATCCAGCCTTGCTTTCTTCATGAGGATGTGTGTAGGGAGCATGTGTCTCTTTGAAGCTTTGTTTCCAGTCCTTGCATTGATTCACTTTTTGGTTTTAGTCAGATTTCCCTTTTTCCCTTTTCCACCCATGTTTAAATGGGAATAGTAACACTGGTTCACCACACAGAAAACTTGGGAGGATAATGGTGTACATTGTATTGACTTCGCCATTTCTGATTTGCAAAGGGAAATATTTTTTTTATAGTGCATTCCTTTTCATTTTTACTTTAAGTTTTAGAATCATAGCAACCTGACAAAACTGCCTGTTGTGAGCTAAGTCTTGGAATGCATGGAAATAACCAGTTCTACTATTCTTTCTTTTTAACTACAATTGAGAAGTCCTCATAGCAATGAAATGACAATCTCCATTTTTTAAGAAAGGTCATCTGGTTTGAGATGATGACCCATTTTTACATTTAAAGGTATGATCAGGTTTGCTTGGTTCATCTCATCGCTGTGGGAAATTTGAAGAAGGGATGGAGAGAATTAGAAAACAGTTCCCCCTCTTAGAGCTGGCCAAGCCACTGGGATCAGTCCAAGATAAGGAGAACAGAAAAGAAATTAACATTTTTGGACACTTACTATTTTGTCCATAATACCTTTCTTACTGGTATCATAGTACCTCAGTTAAATAAATCTAGAAAATGACTAGACTACTAGCATATAAAAACTCTGAGAAGTGCTACAGTACAGAAAACTGTTTCATTTCACTTGACACTGTTTTCTACACTTATTTGATTATAGAGAGTACTTCTTTAGACATAACCCTTATTAACATTAGACAGAACACACTTGGGGAAATATTGGTCCATCTCCTTTAACATGCATTATCTCATTTGATCTTAATAACAATTCTAGAGGAAATATCTTATTCCCTTTATTTTAAAAGTGAGAAAATTAAGGTTTCAAATATTTAAGTAACCTTAACCAAGATCATGCTACTCATATGTGGGATCCACACCCACCTTAGTGTCCCCAGCTCCATAGTCCATACCCACAAAAATCCACCAGGCTCAAAAATTAGTCCATACTGGGTTCCCTTATCCCATTTTGATAATTTTAGGTGAAGCTGGAAAAATGAAAATAGGACCAAAACCCAGAATTTGAGACTCAGAAGGCCATAATATGGTCTATAAGACAATTGCATGAGCTCAACTATAACAAAATACAATATTGTAATTCTCTCTGGTTAAAATTATCCTTCTTACAAATCATCTAGAATTTTTGACCTTGGTAAACTTTTGAGGATTTGGCCATATCTAAGAAATTTGGATAAGCCATGTAATTCAGGTAATCCTTGACTCTGTTATCCCTACCCCTACCCCTAATGTGCTCTCAGGCCCCACCAAGAGCTATCTGATATCTCTGTAGTAGAATACAAAGCAAAAAAGGGGGCATAGAGGGAAGAAAATCTTACCATTAGTCTGAATTTCCTTGCCTGTGTGGGTTTTGGTCAGATAAAACTTCAATTATTTTTTTCTGCATTAATTTCTCTTCCGGTAAAGTGCTTAAAGAATATATTTCCAGTTAAAGCTTTTAGGGTGGACCATTGCTCAAGCCATTTTCAACTTTATTGGAGAAAGCATTTGAAAATATACCATGGGTAGAAATTCAGATATGGCTCCTGGGGAAAAGAAAGATGACTTAATAGGTCTCCCCACCAACCCACCTAACTTCTGTGATTGAATTAATACACAGGATAATGGGCGAGGAGGGGTGGAAATGTGAGTTGTAACCACAATTTGAGCTGTGTACCGTTACATCATGGCATCAGTTTTTCCACTCAAACTGGTAAATGGCTATACCCAGAGATACGTGAGCCCTTTCTGATGAGATATAAATCAATCCAAACAGTCATCCAATTCTCTGTTGCAATGAGTTTAAACCGTATCTTCCCCCTCCTTAAGCCTTGGGCTCTCATTTCATTTCTAGCTCACTGTGGACTAAGCTCAGTTTTTAAGGGATTTGATCCAGTTTCCTGGCTCTGAAACTTTAAAAAAAAAAAAAAAAAAATTAGAACTAAGTCCAAGCTGTCAAATCTTAAGAACTGGTTGAGTGGGGTTTGCAAAAGGATAAGTAGTGTAGGAATATTTCTCACCTAACTGGACCATAGGAGAAGTTAGCTATCACAACATGCCAAAACATGGCTATACTTAAGGGTCTAAAATTTGATGCATTTTTATTGCCCACAAGTATCCGAGAGGGCTGGCCTTTGGGCCTTCCTGTCAGGGTTGTTCTGCTGGTCTCAGCCAACAGAATATTGAACTGTTCATCAGTGCTCTCTGTCCTTAATTACACTTCCATTTCCCCTCACTTTCTCCTAAATTATGTTACTTCCACATATTTTTACTTCCATGGCTTCTTTTTTTCCATGTTGCTCTTTTTGCCTAGCATGCTCTTCTTTCTGATTCACTGTTCTAGCATCCCTCATGTTCCAATGTAATCATACAGCACTCCTCCCTCTGGGCTGCCAAGCTTTAAAAGACCATTTATCTTACTCCCTCATACATCTGTGGTCAGCTATGTGTTGGATAGGCACTCTGCTGATCTTGGTTGGGCTCCCTCGCATGCACAAGAGTTGGCGAGCTGTTAGCTAGTATAGGATGTCTCGGCAGGGATATTTCATCTGTGCTTCATGAAGTCTCATTCTCCTGCACAATAGCCCAGGCCAAGGCAAAGTCCAAGAGAAAACAGAGGCAGACAGGCCTGTTGAGGCCTAGGCTCAGAATTGGTACATCATTACTTTCGTCTACATTCTATTGGCCAGAGCAAGTCACAAGAACAGCCCAGAATCAAGAGATGGGAAAACAGACTTTGTCTCAAAAGACAAGCTTCAGAGAGTCTTGAAGGAGGTGAGGGGGACCTATAAATAACTGGGGATGTCTCTGCAATCAATTTATAGTTCTGGGCATATCCAGAGAGTCATCCCAGCATCCAGAGCAAGGGTAGACTGTGATTGTGCTTGTGTTCAACGTCAGTAGAGCAAAAGGCCAGTGACTTCTCCTCAAATTATGTAAGCTTCCTAAAGGCAGGTAAGATCTCTCTGTCTCTATCTTTCCCTCTCTCTCCTTCCCACCCTACTGTATTCCTGTATTTTCATCACATTATACGATGCCTGGCTCAGATCCTTAATAAATATTTGTGAATGAAAAAATGAATGAGTGAAAGAAGCATTATATAGGAGCCTCTATTAACAAAGTCAGATAGAGAAAGTGAACCACATTCCACAGAGACTGCGGAAAGCAGTAACGAAGTGATACAAAGCAGCTAAGGGAAATCTACCCTGGAGAAGAAACTTTGCAACTGACGTAAAATGACAGTGGTGACGATGTTTGTGAGGTTTCTGCTTCTGCTGGTTTGTTCATGCTGGGAATATTTAAACCAGCCTTAGCACACAGACAGGGAGGAATAATCCACTGCAGAGACCAAGAGAGCAGGAAACCAGATTAGGCAGCTCATGGTCCTGAAAAGCAGCTGATTCTAGGCAAGAGAGCATGAAGGGATAGGGTAACCCTCCCCGGGGCGAGGCCTGTCAGGAAACATCAGGGTCCCTGCCAGCACGTGGGATTTAGGGACAGACTTGTGACAAACAATCGCATCCAACTAGGAGGAAGGAAAAGCTAAAATGACAAGAGATGAGCCGTTGGAATCTGAAGACAGAAAAGAGAGAAGCTGACGGCATCTACCAAGGGAGGGCCACGGAGAAACCAGTGGTTAGCGCATCAGGGATTCCCTGGCTGCTCGAGGCCATGCACATATTTGACTCCCTTGTCCTTTGGCAAGCAGCGACGCGTTTTATCCCGTCAGTGAAATCGGCATTGCTGGATGACAGGGCTCACTTTCCGCAGGGTGCATAACAACTTTCCGACGTGTTGTCAGAATGTGTCAGGTCGAGTTACTGTGATTCTGTTTCATGAGGAGGTGACATGCGGCGCCATCGCCGGCGATTCAGACGTCTGCTGTCAATGCCTGCCACTCACCGGTAATCGAACCCACGTCACAGCCAGGCTCTTTGCGTGAGAGTCGGTTCCAAGTTTTACTTTTAATACCTGAGGTTTTGTGTTACTGATATTAAATAAAAACTCTTTGCAATGAATTTTAAATGAGGTGAAAGCTCTCACCAGAGATTTGTTAAAAGCAGATGAACAGCTGTTCTCTTTCCCCTCCTTTTTAGTAGAAGGGCTTTAAATTATATATTAACCAAAAAGGTAAACAGAATAAAATGGGCAATTAAATATTAATGGAAGATGTAGTGGAATTGTCCTGCGCAGCACTTAAAACAGCCTGAATGATTGAGCTGTGAATTGCTCTCCCCAAGGTATTAAAATATTCATCAGTGCTATTTAATAAATGTTCATATTCACAGGCACTCATGTTTACACTACAGCACTTGCAAGAGAGTGCTTACTAAAGAAAACATGCTAATGGAAGGTGAACCTTCCTGTGTAGTGAGTCACCTTATATTATACAGAGTGTGCCTCGAAGGAGACGGGAAAATCTCTCTGACAAACGAGGAGCTGGCATAAGAGGGGAGCATCTTTTGTTAAGAGAATGGCTGGGGAAGGCAATAGAGGCGATGTGGCACCAAGACTATTTTGAGGTTTTTAAAAATTTATCTGGTTTGCATTTTTAAAATGTTTAACCTTTCCTGCCTGAAGCGGAGCTTCATTCCAATGCTATTACTGTAAACTGCCTACCTTATGGGAAGGGATGCAAGAGAGCAAAAGAGGCCGCAGCGGGAAACCCTTGAACGACCGAAGTAAAAGCCTTCCAGGTGACAGTGGAAACCGACACAGACACACGGCATTTACCGGCAGAGACGGACACCGCCTCTTATCGCCTCCTCTCCTTGACGTTTACTTAGTCATTCTTTCCCAAGAGCTGCGGATGCTGTATCACCTCAAGTGGGACGCTTGATTGTCCCCATAAGTTAACCAGGACTGAGGCCAGTCAATGCCTCGGAATTGGCTGATCTCTAGGGAAGACATCAAGATTTACTAGAGCAGCGGAGGGAAGGGGTGTGGCTGCGGCTGCTGGGCTTCTGATGAGTGGGACGCTTAAAAGGAACATGCCCATCCAACTTAGACGCCTGTTTCCTGAAAACCACAGTCACCCAAACTCAGCAGCACCATGCACATGCACTGGGTTAGGCTTAAGCGCAAGCTTTCTTTGTGATGGCTCTTCATCATCATTCATGATTAACAACAACAAAAGCTTGACTAACGTTTACTCAGTGAGTAAAGAGGATCTTGGTTCCTAGAGTAACAAAATGGCCATACAGAATATTATAAATTGACATTTTTGGTCTCAACATTTCCCTTTCTTGTCATAGTATCATACTTCCATATCTTTGTCATAGCTTCACAGTGGGTAAAATATACTTCTCACCTCTTGACTAGAGGGTTGGCCATGTAACTTACTTTGGCTAATGAGATGAACATGCCACGAAAAAAAATGCTCAAAATGTTCATGCACAATGAGCTTGCTCTCTTGTGCCCCAGCCTTTTGCCATGAGAAGAAAATGCCCCTAGTAGCTGTTAATCCAAGGAAGATGAGAAACGCTGTGGCACCAAGCCCAACTGAATCTACCTAGATCAAGTGAACTCTAAGTAATCATCAGATGTGTCAACAGAATGCTAATTTTATACACCACTGAGTTTGGAGTTTGTTATACAGCATTATTATGGCATTGCCAGGGTCAGAGAGGATCATCTATAGACAATGGGCAACTACTGATTATTGCTTTTCTGTTTATTAATATATTTTAGACAGGAGGTATTATGTTACTAATACAACATGTAAGTTTAGACATGATACTGTGTTCCCTCATGGAAGGACGCGCCTTTCACCCACATTGAAACACTGGACCCTTCCTTGATTTACTTTCTTCTTTAACATAATGCCTTCAAGAAAGGTCACCAAGCCCCTTTGGTTCAAATATCTAAGTGCATATTCTTCTCTTCACTTGCATTGCAACTGTCTACTTCCAAGCTCTGTTATTCTTATTATTACAGTGGCTACTCAGTTGCCTTCCAATGTCTATAGTCCTATCAGAGTCACGTTCCTAACAGGCCACGGAAAACTTCCTATCTGATTATATCACTCCCCTCTCTAAATTGCTTTAATAAACAAATACCTATTAATGGTTATCCATTGGTTAAAAATACTTCAGAATAATCCTCCATGATCTCAAAAATCTGTCCTTAATTAAACTCCCATCTATAACTCTAGTCATTTCCCCCACTTTCCCCTAAATTATGGTACTTCCATATATTTTTATGTCCACAGCTTTTTTTTGTTTCTTTTTTAGTGTTGCTCTTTTTGCCTAGCATGTTCTTCTTTCTGATTCACTGTTCTAACATCCCTCAGGTTCCAATGTAATCATACATCACTCCTCCCTCTGGACTGCCAGGCTTTAAAAGACTATTTGTCTTAATCTTTATAAACATTTATTGCCCAATGCATGTCCCCATTATACTAAGTTATTTAAAACTAGGAGGGGGGGGGAAAGAATCTAGCACATAATAAGTGCTCAATGAATGACTACATTTAAATATTAAGGCAACACTTTTAAATGAATTCTTTTTGGGTATCATATGATTCCTATTACTGTGATGCCTTAGAATTGAGGAAAATTAGTAGCAATATAATATATGAGTAAGGAACTGCTTAGGGATAGAACAGAAATAAAGAGGTTCTTAGGGGGTTAAAATATACAAACAAGCAGTAACTTAGAGATTGATTCTTCTTTTATATTTGTATAAGTAACTTGGGAAAGAGTGATCATAGTAGAATCTTGAAGTTTACAGGTGTAACGTGGGTTTTCCTGGTTGTGGGATTTCAAGGTAATAGAGGAAAATAGGAGAAAATCCTTGAGGGTATCTGAGTAGGTATAAAAATGTCAGATGAAAAATGGAAACAACTCAAATGTCCATCAGCTGTTGGATGGGTATGAAAAATGGGGTATATCCACACAGTGGAATATTATCCAGCCATAAAAAGAATGAAATACTAATACATGCTACAACATGAATGAACTTTGAAAACATTATTCTAAGTGAAAGAAGTCAGTCACAAAGAGCAATATGTTATATGAGTCCATTTATATAAAATGTCCAAAATAGAGAAATAGAGAGTCAAAAAATAGATTAGTGGTTGCTTAGGGCTGGGGGAGATAGAAATATTGGAAGGTGATAGCAAAAAGATACAAGATTTCTTTTTGGAGGTGATAAAAATGCTCTAAAATTGATTGTGGCAATGGT
The DNA here is from genome assembly GCF_054644295.1 of Miniopterus natalensis. NCBI lineage: Eukaryota > Metazoa > Chordata > Mammalia > Chiroptera > Miniopteridae > Miniopterus > Miniopterus natalensis. The sequence goes on along the minus strand of NC_142092.1, from coordinate 42,912,895 downwards.
TGCACAACTCTGTGAATATACTAAAAACCACTGAACTTTTTAAATTAGTGAGTTTATCTCAATAAAGCTGTAACCAAAAAATTATCTTTAAAAAATAATTCAAATTTTATTTTATTTTTCTTTATTGATTTCAGAGAGAGGAAGGGAGAGGGAGAGAGACATAGAAACATCAATGATGAGAGAGTCATTGAGCGGCTGCCTCCTGCAGGGCCCTGACTGGGGATCGAGCCCACAACCCAGGCATGTGCCCTGACTGGGAATCGAACTGTGATCCCTGGATCCTAGTCGATGCTCAACAGCTGAGCCACTTGAGCCGGGCAATAATTCAAATTTTATTCATAAGAGAATAGGCTCTGCATTCCATTAAAACCATAATAAAAAAATTCAGATGGCATAATCAGACATGGGTTGAACCTTAGATGGGTTCTGAAATAAGAAGAGTTGTGAATCTTAGTAAGACTACAGAATAGCAGCCTAGTTAAGACCCTGAAGCAAAATACAAACAGGAAAAGCTTTGACTTCATTAAGTGATTCAAAATAAATTGGAAACAACAGAGGAAACAGTACCTCTGCTAGGAGGAAACCCAGGCTATATTTAACAGTAATACTTTAGTGAGAAAAGTACTAAATTATATTTAAGCATTTGTTTAATACTTTCCTCTAAAATCCTTTGTAAATACATTTTTAGAACTAAAATTAGATTTAGCTGCTTAAAAAATTGTTTTATATAAAAGCAAAACAAAATTAAATTTAAAATGTGGATTATTTCTGTTGAGAATTTTCTAAGAATCTTAGCTTGTTAGGCCATGGTTCAACTGCTGCCAAATATATTACAGTTATCAAGAAAGAATATCATGAGTGTAAACTTATAAAGTAACAGCAAACATCAGAGTCATGTGTAAGAATTTTACCTTTGAAACTTGATCTAAAGAGCCCAAAGAGCAATCAACACAGAAGATTTGGTTCTTTCAATTTACTTTTATTTGCTAATTTCCTCCTGAAACATTTGTAGAACATATTGATATTGTGTAAGGAATGTTTTCAATGTTCTATAGATAAAGCAGGTATATGCTGAGTGTGGCAACTAACTGAATATCAACTTAAGTTCTGATAGTTAATGAGGCAAAACTCTCAGGGCCAGTCATTGTACTGGTTAAGTACCAAAATCAAGATGATTACATTCTACAGATGATTCATCAAACTGTAAGAAGGAGCTGAGTCTGTTTGAGTCTCTTTTTCCTGATGAAACAAAGTGGAAAGATAAGGCAAAGGACAAGAGAAAGGATAACAGAGAGAGAGGAGAAAGGCCTCGGGGCCTTCAACCCCTTCCTCCACAGTGTGACTGCCTCTCCCTGCAGGTGCTATTTGTGAGCTTGGAAATTCATCCAGCACGTAAAGCAGCTAGTCTGTCTTCCATATCTCACCCTGGACCTTTGAACCAACACAGAGATCTAAACAAAAATACCTGCTCCTAATAAAGTAGGTTCTACCAAGCCTAGTCCTACAGAAAAGAGGAATTTATAGCCTTGTTGAAGAGAGAGTGACCTTGTTAGCGCAAGTACAGTAATAAGAACACCATTGAGTGAAAGAATCAGCGTGAGTGCTGTAAAGCATCCAGGAGGAAATTAGCTGTTTTAAACCATGGGACTAACGTGAGTCATTGCTAATAGCTGCTTATTTATCACCAGCATAAAAAGATAATTTGGCTAAGCTAATGAAGTAATTCCAGCTTTTAGCAGAATGCTAGTTATTAATTGAATGCTACTGAAAGAAACCAAGGAGGAAAACGACACGAAGGAGTGAGTGCAACCAGTTTCCATCTTAGGATATTAATATTTTCTTGATGCTGCTGGATAATATTCTAGTGGCATAAATATGGGGATATTAAACTGTTTAAGAAGATTCCCATGGAGATAAAACCTAGATTTAGCACTTCATACGAACAATGTAAAATGGGTTGGGCAGAAACCCATTGTGTGTATGTGTGTGTATGCTTCCCTTCCATCTCATTACAGGTAAGAGAACATGCCCAGCAGTAAAGTGTTCATATTGGACCCAGACAGATATGGCATTTAATCCTGGCTAATACTTTCTATGGTGTTACCTTAAATGTACTGTTTAGCTTTCTACTCCTTAATTTCTACCTTCTCTAAAATAAGATAATAATATGTAGTTTAAAACTAAACTGATTTAGCCTGGCCGGGTGTGGCTCAGCGGTTGAGCGTCGACCTGGGATCCAGGAGATCGGGGTTCGATTCCCGGTCAGTTTGTCTGCCCCACTTACCCATCCACCGAACCCCCTGCACGTTCCTCCTTCGCAGTGTTTATCTCTCAGGAGCTGGGCACACTCTGGTGATCACAGAGCCTCTGACATCCTATGCTGCTCCAGGCTGTGATGATCAGAGCACAGCCCTCCTGCCACCGAACAACCTGTACTGAAGACGTAGCCTGAGCAAAAATAAACCTTTGTGCCGTTAACCCACTAAGGTTTGGGGATTGTTTGTTATGTAGCATAATCTAGACTATCTTGACTGATGCATATTGGTTGACACATTAAATAAAGCAGTTTCTTCATCCCTCACTTTCTAGCCCATCTTCAGATTGAATTTTCATTATAGTACTATACTGTCCTTTGAATTCATCTCATTCACAAATGTATGAGAGGAGGGAGTTTGTTTATGTTGACCTCACTGTATCCCCAGCACAATAATGGGGCTTAAAACTTATTCAAAACTTAATAAGTATTTGTTGAATTATTAAACTTCACAGCATATAAATCCTTTTATTTGAAGTTTTAATATGCACAAGCCAATTTTGTTCTAAACCTAAACCTGGTCTAAAAAAGTGAAATATTTTTTAAAAAAACATTGAAATGAGTTAATGCAGATAATAGAAATATAGAATGCAGACATCTGTAATAATAAACATTTCCCTCTTGTTTATAACTTAGTAATAGAGGCTGTTGGAATTTAAGGGTGATAATTGTTCACACTCATGTCCCATCTAAATTTCAAACCAACAGAGAAACCAACTGAGAAATAAGGACCTAGACTGATGGAAATTAAGATACAATCTTTGTTATTTATACATGTAACCAAATTCTGGCCTCCTAATAATTTTTCCTCACTCTCATCCCCAACCTGAAGTCTGAAATTTCAGAAATCCATTTAAAGAACATGGGTCTACAGTGTAAGACCAGTTTCATCAGAATTGCAGCCTTACATCCATTGATAATTGCATACTTTTAATTTGTATTCTACATGCATGTGTAATTACTTTGTGCCAAGACACTATTGAACTTTCCGCCATAACCAGGAACTCAAAACAATTATCTCCTAAATGTATATTTTGCAATTACCAAAATATATCTGCTCCAGAATTAATCAGAGATCATTAAAATGTTCGTCATTCTAAGAGGAAAAAAATAGAGAATTTAGTAAACTAGTAAGTAAATAAATATTTTTTGAAACAATCTGGAGGCTAAAAATATCAGAGTACACTGAACTTATGCTCAGTCTTCTACACAGATGGTACACTAGTGAGAAGTTATGAAAGTAACTAAGTTTTGGATGGGAAATCTATTGCCACTGCTGTTAGTTTCTGCTAATGTCTTATCACAGAGCTATTGGGTGCTAGTGAGATTTAGAAAATGTGTATATTTTTAAACAAAAGGCAAGTGCTCCTCTATTCCCAGAGTTGTCTTAGCAAGAGGATCTATCCTCAAATTATACAGCTTGTCTTAGATATGTAGTTATTGTGGAGATTTGTGTTTATTTCCAGTGGTCCAATTTAACAACCAACATTTTAAAGAGAAACCATTATTTTCAACATCCTGGTATTGATATTCTCTAAGTCATTACATGTTTTACCTGGTTATCTCTTTATATTTGTGCGATTCATACAAGAATCCTTACAAACATGGATTTAGGAAGGTATAGACTCAATCATGCTTAATTTAACAACAATTTATGAAAGCTCAATATGTGTCAGTCAGTTCAATACTTAGAGCTTCAACCTTAATAATCTCATCCAAACCACACAGCAACCCTGCCAGGGGAGGAGATTTTATAGAAACAGATATGGAATTGGCCAAAGACTGGATCACATGGTCAGTGGCAGAGCTGATGATATGTATGTCTATGACCTTGAAGTTACCTTTTCACAGCTCTTAAAGATTGGTCTCATAAAGATTTCAACTTTAAAACATAGCAGACTGGGCCCTCTGACCTAAAAACAACAAAAATACTGAAAAAATATGGAAACAAAAAAGGAAGGAAAAGAAGACATTTTAAATTATTGAGTTGGCAAGAAAAATAGGGAAACATCAAAGGTCAATAATGAAGTAAAATCAGAATCTGGAAAGACAAGAAATCAAAGCAGTTTTCATCCTGAGTACATATACTTGATCTTGGGACACTGAGTTTCTGCTTTGACGAATAAGTAGAGTACTAACAGGAGACAAAGTATAAGACCAGCTCAACACGGAAATTCTAATAAGACATATGTTACATAAAATAGTGATCTCAAAGAAATACACCCATGGCATAGCAATGGAGCAGAAATAAATAAGATGCTTAGAAAAAGATGAAAAGTTTTTATTCTCAATCTTGGCACTGGATGAAGTTACCATCTCCTTTGAGAAGTGATAGTCATGAGCCAGCCACATTTTCAGGATAATCCCAAAGACCTTAAACCAATATTTTTATTAAATTTGTTCTGGATTATTGGTAGCTCTTAGCTTCTGGCAGAAGCAAATCCTTTGGATGAACATACCTTCAAGAATATGTCATAGAATTAATACAGAGTTCCATGGAACAGGGGCTGAAAGTCAAAAATTACGTTTCCAAAGAAAGAAGGCACAAAAAGAGAAAGCCAAAACAAACAAGACTCCAGAAATGGCAACTGTCAGACTCATAATATAAAAATAAGTATGTCCAAACATTTAAAGAAATAAGAGCAGAATGACATATTAGTAAGAAAAATGTCTGTAAAATGACTAAGTTGGTTTGCTAAAGAAAGAAAGGACTTTTAGAAAAACTACAGAAATGCTACTGAAGAAGAAATAAATGGTGCAGGGACTGGCTCTACTCAGATATCAAGAAGTATAATAAAACTATAAAAATTAAACATATGTTGTTAGAGCAAGATTAATCAAGTAGACCAATGATAAGGAACAGTTATCCCAGGAAAAGAGCCAGTATTGTAAATAACTGGAAAAAGGAGAAACTAGCCATTAAATGTTGCTGAAACAATTGGCTCTCTATGGGGGAAAAAATTACTGGATCCATCCTTCAATAAAAAATAAAAATAAGTTCTAAGTGGAATGAATAATTAAATGTGAAAGATAAAGCTATGAACCTTTTCATAAGACTATGAAGTATATCTTTAGAAACTTAGAGTAATGATTTTCTTAAACAGAACACAGACTGATCAAACTATAAAGGAAAAGACATAAAATCGGCTACATTAAAATTAGTAACTGCTGCTTGTTCAGATAGTATAAAGAAAATGAATTTATGAGCCACAAACTGGAAAGAAATACTGTAACATAATCAGCTGCTTTACTGTGCTTCACAGTTGCCTTTGGTTCATGGATCCTTTGCTGATATTTAACTTCTAGGAAGAAGACTTCCTTCCCAATGAATATTCTTATTTTTACATTTTAATTGTTCCAACACATCCTGAGAGTCAGAGAAAAAGTTTTCTGACTTGGAAAATTTGTCCGTTCTGACTATTATAGCACTAAAAGACAAAACATGCTTGGCCATAGCATAAAGAGTGACAGCAAGATCTATAGGCAAGATACAAACATATGCATTTCACAAAAGGCATAGGGAAGTTGAAAATAAAAATATAGTGAAAGATACACCAGAAAGGAGGGAGGAAGCAAAGAAAGATGGAAGGGGGCAGTGGAAAGGGGGGAAGGAAGGAAGGACTAAGCTTAACTCTGGCAACAGGAGACAGAGCCTAGGATCAGCTCGGCGTGGGGAGTTCTGAGACGACCCCTCTGCACACCCCAGAGAGGCAGTTTCTTTTCCTGGCAGCCTGACCCTCACAGTGGCAGAAGCTAGATCATCTTTAGTGAAAAAGAGCGCATGCTATGGAACCCACGAAGAGCCTCCACTGCTGACGCCAAGTTTCCTCTATAGGCGATCGGACTGTGCAATAACAAGGTTGCGAAGGAGAGAGGGCCTGGTTGACGTGTCATTTAATTTGCCTGCTGCTGAGAAACTCCTCTTTAGGAATTGTTCTGCGGTGCCATGCACTTGACTCCCATGCCCATGCTTCATCTCGTTCCTAGTTGATCCCAGTAGCAGAAGCAGTTCACCTTGCAGTTTTTCCACGCAAGTAGAGCCAGACTTACCACATCCTTCCTGAGTTAATAGCACATCAGCTGGGGCCTCACACTCTAAAATAACTCATTGACTTCCCTCCCACAGAAATAACTAGGATCTTCATTTGGAAACTCTACCCAGTGTCTTTTTTTTTTTTTTTTTTAATGTTTCTTTATCTTTATTGTTGAGACCATTACAGATGTCCTCTTTATAACCCCACTGATCCCCTCCACCCCACATCCATCCCACCCCCAGACCCTCCCCACACCAATGTCCACATCCATGGGCCATGCCTATAAACATAAAAGTTCCCTGATTAATCTCTCCCCACCCTCACCAGCACTTTTAGTTCGTTGATTTGTTGATGGAGCCATTCTGACAGATGTGAGGTGATACCTCATTGTGGTTTTAATTTGCATCTCTCTGATGATTAGCTAAGTTGAGCATTTTTTCATATATCTCTTAGCCATTTGTATGTCCTCTTTGGAGAAGTGTCTATTTAGGCCCATTGCCCATTTTTTAATTGGATTGTTCTCCTTTTGTTAAGTTGTATAAGTTCCTTATATATTTTGGATATTAACCCTTTATTGGGTGTGTCATTGGCAAATATGTTCTCCCATACAGTGGACTCCCTTTTCGTTTTGTTGATGGTTTCCTTTGCTGTGCAGAAGCTTTTTATTTTGATGCAGTCTTATTTGTTTATTTTCTCTTTAGTTTCTCGTGCCCTAGGAGATGTATTAGCAAACATATTGCTATGAGAGATGTCTGAGATTTTACTACCTATGTTTTCCTCTAGGATTTTTATGGTTTCATGACTTACATTTAAGTCTTTTATCCATTTTGAATTTACTTTTGTAAATTCTAGGATCTTCATCTGGAAACTCTAAATACCCAGTGTCTTTAAAAAAAAAAAAAAAAAAAACTAACAAAATTTAGATATAAAAAAATATGATTAACATTAACCTTTATATTTAGGAAAATGAGTTTTAAATTTGGAAAAAAAAAAATCCAAGAGGAGAAATAAGAGTAATTTTCAAGTTGCATTGATAATCTAGAATTGAATTCTCAAGATGCCTGGGTTCCTCCGGTAAATTGTCAACCAATCAGTTCCTGACCTTTGATTGATCACTTCACCTTTCCCGGTCTATTTCTTCATATATTAATTGACCAAACTAGATGATCAGGAAAATTTTAGTTCTACAAAACAAAATGCTGCCTAATTTAAAATGTTGAAGATATTCACTTCTTTCTTGGCATCTGAAATTTGGAAATATCAAAGCTCAATCCTGTTTAGATATTATACTCGATTCCTCAAGAGTCAACTCTGATTTCAAAAAAGAAAGTAATTTTGACACTCAAAAATAAGGCCTTTGGTTGTATTTTGTCTTTGTGCATATGAAGAGTAAAGGATGAAATTAACTGTAATTTCAACTTTCTCCTCCAAGAGAAAAGAAAGATATTTTACTGGCAAAGATAAATTCTGAATGTTTAGAGCCTGCTTTGTGCACTAATAAAAAATCAAATGAAGAAAAGCAATTTGATTAAATTATGTGTGCCTTTTCGTATGCCAATGGAGCTTAACTAAGCAAACAGAAGCAGTGAAGTAAATCAATGTTGGTTTATTAAAGATCAGAATTCAATATCTCAATGGTTGAGGGCTTCATGCACCAGAGTGCTCAGTGTTTCACTTTCCTTCGCTAAGAAAGTAAACATGGCAGCACCAAGGAGAAGCCTGTTCAGAGAATGACACTGACAAGCTTTGTTTCCCAGCAAGGAGGTAACCTTGTAGCTCTATCTAGGCACACATTTTGTAAATAGAATATAAAATTTATCCTAATATTTCACATATTTCAACTTTTCTTCAAAAATATTTAACATTTTTTTATAACTTCTTAGATATCTGTATTTTTTTACCAGTGAAAGCCCTTCCAACTAAGAAATGAAAGCTGAAATGCCTTCACCTGTTCTCCTATGACTCACCAAATATTTGGTGAAGCAATCAATAATTAATTTCTAATTTTGGTCCATCCTACAATGAAGTCATAAATAATAGCAAATTTGTAACATCACATTAATTTCCATGGCAACAGGCTTATTGCGCAAACAGAGGATTATGACTTCACAAGAGAATCAAACAGAGAAAGAGAGAGTGGGTTGCAAGGGAGAGAGTTCATTTTCAAACTCTCATAATCTAGGCAATTGTACTGGGAATAATACAGACGAAGCCTAGCAAAGAAAATTGCTTTTTATAAAAATATTTTAGGGTTTTTTCAAGTTTTTTTCAAGTTTGCTCCACAATGGAAAAATCTTTCTCTAAATTGCATGGAGTGGGTGACATAAGGCAATTTTAATACATAGCCAATGTGAGACAAGCAATCTGGGGTATAAAGGTTTGAACTAGGACTGACAGCATCAGGAAAGAAACACTCTCCATCCAAAACAACACTGTGTATGGCTGAAGAAGGACAAAGTACAGAATAGCTTTTGATGTGTTTACTATCCAAGCATCTAACATTTATAAAGGAATTGGCCTCTTCAGCTCTCCTTTCCCATTTTTTTCAAACGCAATCTATAAAAATTATACTTCCCTTTATGGATTCACTTCAGTTTTGGAAAAGCTGCAATACTCTTATATCTAAATAACATCCTTGGGGATTATTCATATGCAAACTATTTTCAAAGACTTCTCCAACTATTCTTTTTCTCCAGTTGGTATTCTTTCTTGTAACCTCCTTTTCTTTGTAAGAGAAAAACCCTGCTCACAGCAAGCCTAGGGCTTTAACAGAACTCTATACCTATGCAATGGTGCTGAGGATGTTTTCTGAGATAAAAAAAAATTAATAGGCCACACCTCAACACACTAGGCCACACCTCAACACACTATTTTGTTGTTGCTGTTGTTAAATTGTTGTGCTTTGTACCATTTTGTTCAGTTTTTCTTTCCAGTAAAGCGGGGATACCTTGAAGAAAACAGCAAGAAAAACAAACAAATGAACTAAAATTATCTCTCAGTGGTAATCAGGAAGAGGAAGGGTTAAAATAATAATTTAACCATAGGTCAAAAGATTACAAGCTCTCCCAAGTCTTCTGATATTTACAGTGACATAGGGCCTGAGTGAAGTGTTCTGAAAGGCAGCCTGTTATGAAAGAGTCCAGACTTTATTGCGGGCCAGTATTTTTATGGACTGTCCCACTAAACTCCCATCTTCTTGTGCAGAAGGCCAAAGATGACATATAACTTATGATTAGGGATAACTCAGTGTGAAAACTACTTGTGAGTTGTCAAGAATCAGACCTCATTATCCACAACTAGTTCAATTAAATATTTGAGGCAAGAAAATGATCTGACCAAATCCTGATTAAACATTATACCAGGTTGAATGGCTTGAGCCTTTTACATGTTTGAAGTCAAGTAGAATACCAGGTTCCTGAAGTGCGTATAATTAGATGGACATTGACTAGTAATGCCAGGATGTGTACTGTATTTTCTTTCCAGAGTCTTGGTGATATTACACTTTGAAAAGAGATGTATGTCATCAAATCTTTCCCCTTCTACCTTCTCACCTGCCTGCAAGATGAACCCAAGTGGACCAATATTGTTGACTTGATAAATTAGGTGCCAATTTCATGACATTCTCTTGAGTCAAGATCAAAGTAGAAATATGATTTTTGTGGTATTTTAATAAACATCAGAACAAGTGAGACTACAATTCTTTCCAGACCCTCTTTAGGCAACCTCTGGAAAGTCTCCCTTTTTTTTTTTTTTTTTGGTTAATCTTCCTGGCCTTTCCCATATGCTACTCAGGGACTAAAACGATTACATTCTGATGGTCTAGCTCCTTTCTTATCCATGTTCACTTTGCTTATCTTTAGGATTGTGGATTAGAATAACATTTTAGGAGAAAATTCTAACTAGGACCCAGATTAGAAATATATTTATAAATAAACAGCGCTTACACTGCATGCATAGTTTCAAGAAACTTGAGTAAAATAAGCAAATACTTAAAGCATAGTAAAGTCAATCCCTTCTACTCAACACTTTGCATGATAAATTCAACTTAACACTATTATCAGTGGACGTAACCATAATAGAAAACATAACTCTAACAACTAACCTTTTTAAGCACTTGTCTATCATGACCAGTTTCTGTGTTATATATTTTCAATGCATTTTCTCATATAAACTTCAACCTTAAAAATTTGGTATTATGAGTTCTATTTCATAGATGAAGAAATTCCTTCTCAAGAGATTAATAATATCCTCAAGTTCACAGAGTTGGAAAGTAATGATATAGGGATTATTAACTATTCTGTCTGTCATACTTTCTTTGCTTTTCAGTGACATCTGCTTATAGAGTTTCTGCAACACGGTGGTAAACCAGACAATTAAATCTGAAAAAGACAGCCATTCTGTTAGATGGGGTCTAAAAAGATCTGAGACTCTGAGGCTGAGATGTGTGTGTGCGTGTGTACACATAAACATATAGAATAAGATATTCTATGTATGTATGTATACACAGGGATGGGAAAAAGTGGGCTTACAGTTGTAATACAAATAAATAATACAATAATTAACAATAATACAAGAATAAACTGTGTTTTGCATACTCACAACTATAAACCTACTTTTGCCCATCCCTATATGTATGTATATATGTATGTATGTATGTATGTGTGTGTGTATTTATATATCAGCCTCATAGTTTCATATATCTGGATAGGTAAGCACATCCATACATACATTAGCCAGTCAATACTTCCCACCTCAAAGGCAAGGAGGTATGGCTGCCTTTCCCCACCCCCATCTTCCCTCTTGCTTCAGGGGCCTTTTTCTAACTTCTCTTCTTACTCTATTCTGCCCTTATAGTTGCTGAGAGAAGAGAGAAAGAACATACACAGAAAGGCAAGATTTAAGAGTCTGCTGCTCTTCAAACTCTCAGAATGAAAATCCTTGGAGAGCCCTTGAAATATTTAGATACCTCAATGGCTCTTTAAAAAAAAAAAAATCAACATCTCAAATTTGAGAGCAACTTTAAGGTCAATGAAATGATTCCAAATGCTTTTACTTGCTAGAGCAAAAAATTATTTATTTTAAAATGATCGGACTTCCTTTGATAGCTTTTTAAATTAGTTTGATCTTTTAAATAATGCCTCCAAATGAATTTATATTTAAAGTTGTGACTTAACTGTTAACATTTGTCATAGCAAGCATATTATGTTTGAGCTAAGCCAAATTTATGACATAGTTTGTTATTTTATGTGCTATATGTACACTTTATAGTTCATAAAAGTCCCTTGAATAATCAATGTATAAGGTATATTAATGCTCCTTTTATGGGACTTGAAACGTTTTACCGCTTGAAATTACTACTTAGATTTATAATGAGACTATCTTCATTTATAACATTTTGCTGATGACACTACTGAGTAATTAAATGTGGTGACCTTGGGAAGGAATATAACCCGAGTTATGATGCTACTCTGTGCTCCTTAGCTAGTTCATTGGTAATAAAGGGTTCATTTTAAGACAATGCACTATTTAACCCATTTGCTCAGAATTTTTTTTTCTATTCAAATACCAGAAACACCCTGGGTTGCAAAGAGCAATAACTTTAAGTGAGGGTTAAACAAAAAAGATCAAGCCCATATCTGCTTTGTCCACGAACAAAGCCTTTATTGTTAATTTAAAAAAATGCTGGTGGGGACTGGGAGCAGTGGGAAGTAGGACAAATAAATACCAGTCTACTGGGAAAGCTCCAACAAATGCTGGAGCACTCAGTTTTCAGGTTGTTAGTGATTTTTCTTCTTTTGATCAGTATCATATTGGACAGAGAAAATACTGGAATGGAAAGGGCTGCTGTTTCCAAGATGTATGAAAGGGGGTAGGCAAATAAAAGCTATGGAAGATCTGTTTTAAGACTCCTTTTCCATCTGGCTTAGGCCCTCTGGTTGTGTTCCTCATCACAGACAGCATCAGCATATCTCTTGCCATCTACGATTTCACCAGAACATAATCATGCCACCATTAGCACTCAACTCGGTAAGGGACACTATGCTAAGTCTGCAATAAATATGTTTTCATTTTCATTTCCGCCAAAATTTTATAATTGGGTATGATTATACCCATTTTACAGATGACCAAATGGAGGCTGAGAGGCAATAAATAATTAGCTTGCAAAGGTCTAGACAGGCAGGTTGTCCTCTACACTGTCCTGCTTCCACAGCATCCCCCAGCCCTTGAATGGCACAGGCTGCTTCTTACACCTTCACTATGGGCCACTGTGGGTAGGAGAGGCTGGAGCCCAGGGAGGCTGGTTATATAAGATTGAGAACAATATACATGACTGGGCTGAAAACGGTTAAATCACCAAATCCCAAATTGGTACCTTCAAATTTTTGTGATTAAAAAGTTAGCAATAGCTGTGCAGAGGGGAACCTCTTGGCTAAAACCCAACAGGCAGTTTTACTCGTTTCAGATGAGTCCCGGGAGATGTTCATATCCCTCCCAGCACGTGATGGTGAGGGTGAGAGGGCGAGAGCAGCGCAGAGAGCACAGCCGTGCCAGGGCACCTAGGAACCAGAGCATATTTTGCAGTCTGTACATTAGAGAATGGCAAGCCTCTTTGTTTGCAGTTTTTCCCAAGGCTTTGCAGTAACGTAGAGGTGCAGGAATAGCAGCCACTATAGAGATAATGATCCGAAATACTGGAAGCATACTAACGTCTCAGCAGGATGGATTTATTATTCCAAATTGTTGCATATTCATACAAATAAACATAATGCAACTCTTACCAGTAATATTGTTAAAGAAGAGTTTTGAGAAGTAAAAATGCTAAGTAAAAAAACTAGCAAGCTACAAAATAGTATGATTTCAATTTTTAATCCCCACTCACAAACACCTGCACATACACAGAAAACGAGTGACATACGACATTGTGTTAAATGGGCTTTCTCTGGGGCAGAAGGATTATTATTATTTTTTTGTTTGATCAGCTGTATCTTCTTTGTTGTCTAGTGTTTCAACACTTAACATTTAAGTTATTAAATAGAATATTCACCTAAAGACATAGGTAGATTATAATGATTCTGTGCTTAGTATCTAAACTTGAGTAATGACAAACAGATGCGGGATATGGACCGGCAAGGAAAAAAACAACACCACAAATAACTTAAGAAAAGAATAAAGAAAGAAGAAAAGTTCCAATAGATCAAAGGGAGAGAGATTTCTCTTAGCATAATCTAGGTATTTTATCAATTCCTTTGAGAGTAGGGATGAATTAAATACCCAGACCACTTTGTAGGTCATTTGTAGCTTCTTATATGTGTATATTTGCTAAAATCAAATGTTCCATGAACTGTATATAATTCACTCCTGTGTATGTTCAGTCATTCTCAATTAATGATTTCTACTGCAAGTGAAAAAGCACTTTTGGTATCATTAACCTGATCAGAGGATGCAAAGGACAATCAGCATCTAGAGCACAGCACCTCAGGCGGGCGGACCTGGTGGGTAGCAGCCCTCCTGAAAGGATGGAGCCTGCCTAAGGCCTGCTTCTCTACCGTGAGTTATACAGCACCGTACACAGTTGTGCCCAGACATCTGAGACGTGAACAAGCCACTATTATTTCTTAGCATGTGATGGCCATTGTGTTAAGTGTTAATGAGAGTACTGTAAGAGTTCATAAGGCTGTTTCAAGCACTTTTTCAACATACACACAAGATACACCTTAAAATTATGGGAGGTGTTTTTGGGCTGCTTTTTTTTTTTTTGCCATTTGTAATGCACGAGATAACACATCCACCTTGGCTTCGTTGGATTATTGTAACCTTGTAAGCATTTGTAGTATTTAATTAGTTCCAAATAACAAAATGTTAACAAGGATTGCAATAGCGCCGCACACTGCCAGTCCCTACCTGCTGCCTGAAGTTCAAGCAATAGCTGACTTCACCACTCCTCCCGCTTGCTGACAACTGGGGGAGAAATGGCCTCACGGGCTCAGAGTGAGTCATAAGGAAATGCCCGGGGACCATTCCGAGCAGCGAGCTTCAGGTTTCACACAGATGTTATAAAACTAAAACAAAAGTGGTCAGAGTCACCTAGGTCAGGGACTACAGACGCGCTTGTCCTCCAGCAGAGCATCCACCTCTTCTTTCCCTTCACTGGCACCCAGTCTTCATGCTATTGCTATTCCAATGAATTTCGGGAAGCAGCTTGTTTCTTCACGTTCTGTGTGTCATTCATTCTGTCTCTACAGTCATATCAGGGCATCCCGCTAATGGCATCAAACCCCTTAACCTAAATTATTGTAATATCTTAATGTATAGTCTTTAAATGACTATTCCTGCCCCCATTGAAAACTGATGAATACATATAGTTATAATGAGAAAAGTATCTACTACCGATTTTACCAAAAATTGTGACAAAGAGGATAGAGGAGGGAAAGAATGTGTGTTGGGGGCAATGGGCGTACAAGAGTTAAATATTCATCTTTCATAGTAGAAAGCCAACCTATAAAATCCAAAACTGAAGAATCAAGAACCACAAGTACAATTGTGTTACTTAGAAACATGGTGGCAGATCCAGGAGAAACATCTAAAAAGAGTGGCAAGTGGTTGTCTCTGGAAGCAGGACTTAAGGTAGAGAAGTAGTCAAGGGCAGGGCCTGCTGTTTTTCATTATAAGTCTTACAGCAGTATTAATCTTTACAAATATATCATATACATTGGCTTATTTTCATTAAAAAAATAAAAATTTAATTTAAAAAATTGCTAAGCCTTTCACCTACTCAAGGGCTAAACAGTCACAGTTAGTTTTACCTTGCCTAAAACACCTATTAAATAAAAACTTACTATAGATATAGTTTTCTGGCTTTGTCTTGTGCTAAAACTAGTTCTTTCTAACAGCATGAAACCTTGAAACTGTCATGCATACTCTAATATTACCCTTGGTTAACCATGTCTGTAATGCCAATAGCACACCCAATCAAACATCTAAAGTTACCAGCTGGCTCCAGAGTTGGTGCCCTGGTTACAAAACACTGGCCAGCTGCAGGAAACATAGAGGGGGAAAAAGTTATGCTTTGGCTACTGAGTACAATCCATGTTCAGTGTTAACGATGCTATGTCAGTCCATAAATTATAATGGCTAATGCTAAAACATTAACACCACCCAAAAGCACACTCGTAAGCGAGCCAGCATGGCAAAATGAGGTCATGGAGAAGCTTAAAGCTATTTTAGGATGTGTCTTGAACACCAGGATAGCTCCTTTGACACCACCTGCTCTCATTTGGAGAACTGTATGTTTAGGTCCCCCAACAGCAACTGGGCTCGATCCCAGTGCTGACTCTACAGTCCAGTTCAGGATAAACGCTGCCCTGTTGTTAGGTGTTGACCTTTAGACGAGACATTTAAATCCCCCTGCCAGCATTCCCCACCTTCTGCTTAATTGGCACAGTGTAAAAGATGCGGCTGAGAGAGTGTTCAACAGTGGTCATAGTTGCTTGCATATTATCGTAGTAATAGAAGCATGTGATTTACTTCTTTGAAAACAAAGAGTTGGACAACATAATCCCACATAATAAATCACTCTTGCCATGAGGATCATGGTGGCATCAAAAAAGCAACTTACACTCACATTAGGAATTTACTTATTCCTTCCATAGACATATTCTTACCCCACAATCAAATCAACAACACTTATCTTAGTGTCTGGAATAAATACCTGCTCTATAGGACATTTGCCAGTACCCTCCACAAAACAGGAATTTTTATACAAATTCCTTTCAAAGCCATAATTCCCAAATGTGGGGAGGTTGGTGAAACTTAGCTTTCAAAGCCATCAAAGTAGACCTTAACAATTAACTTGAAAGTCATTTCAAATAATATGTAATTCAAAATATAAATTACTGATATTATCCTTTGGAGTGGAGAGAAATTGGTTGGCAAAAGTCAGAAATTAAAGGCTTTTAACACAATGATTTTCAATAATTCCTTTTTTTCTGTATTTCATGAACGCTTCTGCACTCTAGAAAATGAGTATGTGTTTTATAGAGTTGTAAAGCCTTTATAATGTGTTTATCATGTACTCAGAACTAAACCACTGACTAAGAAATCTTTCTATTTTCTCCCAGTACCTAATACTGCTTCCCCTCTCCTGTAGTTCACAGCAAATATTGCCTACAAAAAATTTTGAATACAAACTACAAACATGTAAATATGAAGCTAGAGTCCTCCTTACCACTGATGACATGGACAGCTCCTATGACTATTGAGAAATAGCAGTTCTTTAAATTAAACCAGTATTAATTGTGTACTTTCCTTTTTTTAGGCAATAAGCTAAGCAACAGACACAAAAAGGGCAAATAAGATGTGATCCCTAGGTTTTCATGCTCTATCTTCACTGCTCTTTCTTGTTTCTAAAACTATTATTTACAGCCAAGAGAAGCTCAGTAACACACTCAAGTTGCAATCACATATCCTGTTTTCTTTTTGCAGCCCTGAACAGGTTGGCTGGTGAGTGCCAATAATCAATGCATGACAAACATGAAATTAGTAGGTTACCCTAAGGTTACAATCACATATCTGTGAGGTTGGGGGGAATATAACTGTTCTGAAAATGAGGTCATATCATCTACACATCAAGGATACATTGATTTTAAAAGATTTTTTAAAATAAAATGTTTCAAGAAATTTATGTAATCACAGAAATTATCTTTACAAACACCACTGAATTGAATCATTCTATAGAACTTCTTTCAATAGGTCAGCTAGTGAATCCATGCTTGAACATTGCTAGTGAGAAGGAATTTCCTTCAGGCATATTCCACTCCTCTTATTGATGCCATTTAGAGACACATCAATCAACTTCTTTCATAATATTTTTAAAAGACTTGTTTTAAGTTTACAAAAGATTTCTATATCTTTGATTCAGATAAATTTTAATTTATAGCCTAATTTCCTTACATTTAAGTATATAAACCACATAAAATGTAAATCTTATTTCATCATGTAATGTAAGGTATGCTTTGATATCTTTGTTTTACTTACTAGTTAGCCAAAATTTCCAGCATCATTTTTCATGTAATCTCCACTTACTATGCAGTTTTTAACATACATTTGGGTCCACTTCTAGATTTTTATTTTGATCCATTGATCTATTTTTGACACACTGTTTTAATTGTTGTAGCTTTATCAGTCATTTTTTATATTTGCTAGTACAGATGTTGCACATATTATTCTTTCTAGATTAACGTTTCCTCCTTTGTTATAGCTGCTTATATTTCATAATTTCAAAATAATTTTATCAGATACAGCCAAAACCTCATTGCACTATATAATTTATGATTAATCTGGGGTACTATGACAACTTCAAATTCTTGATCCTTCCTGTCTGGGGACAGGGTAGGTCTTGATAATTGTTTAATTCTTCTTTTCAATCTCTCAGTAAGTATTTTATTGAATTTTTTAAAAGTAGATATCCCAGATTTTCTTTTAAGCCTGAATTTATGTTGCCATTCTGAATGGCATTTTCCCCTTTATATTTCCTAAATGGTTATTGCTGATCTATAAAAACCATGCAAATTCATGTATATGATTTTCTGAGAAGTCTCCCTTATTGAGCTCTGTTTCTATTATTAGTCCTCAGGGTCTTACAGTAAATTCTTTTAAATTTTCTAGATAACTAGTACTTCTACTTAAATATAATTATATTTTCAATACTTTTACAATTTCTTTTCCTATATTATTTCATTGGATAGAAATTCCAAGGCAAAACTAAAAAGTAATATTGATAATGCTTACTTGTATTATCAATATATAGGCACATAATATTTTTCACAGGGCTGTGAAGTCTCCATCATCCCCAGACCAACATGTCCTGGCCCAGACTCAAATCTAAAAATCTAAGAATGGAAACTATTCCATTCGATACACTGTTAGGTACCCAGCGGTGCTCTTAGGGTTTATCAGTATCCTGGAGTGGATCAGAGAAGCATCTTCCCTGGGAGACTGAATCAATTGGAGCATGAGATTTTAAAGCATCAAAATGGCACAAAATTACTCAAACCATAACTAAATGACTATCAGGAAAGGCACAGGTGACATGATTTTGATTCTCACAAAGTCTGGCTAGATGAGGTCCTCTTGAGACACATGCCATGTATGACCTGGCCAGGTGAGCCAGAGAGATTCAGTTCTTTGGAATGACTCAGAGTAACCCTCATGATAATTCTTTTCTTCTGGTCTACTGGCATCAGCTTTTCCAAGGCATGGATTTACTATGAGGTCATTCAGTGTTGAGGCTTTTGAATGTGAACCTCTAGATCCAAGGGCCCTCTTCCTAAGCTTTGCTTTCCTGGGCTCTCATAATCCAAAATCTAACATCACACCCCTCTGAGCTGTTACCTCAGTCTTTCCCTTGTAAGTGACCTTAAGCTTCTATATATTCATTATTCAAAATTATTTTTTAAAATTTATCTTTATTGTTGAAAGCATTACAGATGTCTTCTTTTTTCTCACATTGACCCTTTCTAACCCGTCCCTGCCCCCACTCCCCACCCAAGGCCTTCACCACACTATTGTCTGTGTCTTTGGGTCTTGTATACATGCATATAAGTTCTTTGGTTAATCTCTTCCCACCCACCCACCCATCCTCTAACCTCTGAGAATTGTCAGTCTGTTCCATGCATCTATGTCTCTGGATCTATCTATTTTGTTTATCAGTTAATTTTGTTCTTTAGATTCCACGTGAGTGAGATCATGTGAACTTGTTTTTTTCTGACTGGCTTATTTCAACTACCCTCAATATTTTAATGATGAAGAGTGGAAACAAACACAAATTTAATTTTTATTACTATATCCTAGGTACTGTGTAAAGCTATTTACATACCTTATATGATATAATCTTTACCATAATCCCACAAATTCAATTATTTATCTCCATTTTACAGATATGGAAATTGAGACTTATAGAGGTAAAAAAGTGCTTTCAAATACTACTCTATACCTCCTTTGGATTTTTACATTTAGTTCAAATATGGGCTCTGGGTTTAAAAGAGTTTTTATCATATTATATATATATATATATATATATATATATATATATATATATATATATATATATATATAAAACCTCCTTTTATTCCTACTTTACAAAAAAAGTTTTCTTCATACATTGAAGTTAAATTTCTCAAATGCCTTTTTAGCATCAACTGAGATGATCACATAACTTTTCCACTTTCTTTGATCTCATGATATGATGAATTGTTTTAATAAATTTTCTACTTTTAAAATTTCTTTGCATGTCTGCGATAAAGCCAGCATGCTCCTAGCGCATTAGTATTTTAATATAATGCTGCATTGGGTTGCCATTCTTTATTTTGGGGTTTTGAATCTTGATTCTTAAGTGAGCTAACCATTTTTACAATTCATGGAATGAGTTGGGGATCAATCCATCTTTTTCTAAACTTAATAAAATGTTCATAGCATATCATTATTTTAATACAGTCTGTATTCGAGTTGCTATTATTTATTTGGGGGTTTTGAATCTTTATTCTTACAAGAACTGGCTATATTTTGCAATTCACAAAATGAATTGGGGATCAATTCATCTTTTCTAAGCACAATAGCATTTTAAATAATATAAGAATTACTTTTATCCTGAAGGTTTAGAGAAAATCACCCTTTAAAATATTATTAGCCTGGTATCCTCTTCAGAGTTAGGTCTTTAACAATATTATAAATTATTCCATTACTATTCAGATTTTCTATTCCCTCTTGAATCATGTTTAGAAATTCACATTTCCCTAGGAAATTGTCCATTTTATTGTTTTTCAAGTTAATTAGAATAAAAAGTTGTTCATGACATTCATTCATAGTATTCTATCTGCTCCATATCTGATCTTAGAATCATTTTCCCTGTGAATTGTCCCATTGTTGACCTTATGCTCTGTGCCTGACACTGCTCAGATCACTAGGTAATTACTGATAAGCAAACATATATGGTTTCAGGGCCCTTTAGGATCTCACAGTCCGGTAGGGAAGAACAATGGTAAACAAGTAAGCAAACAAATAAGTACTTACAAATTGTAATAATTGGTATGAAGGTATTAAAACACAGTAACAGAAAATAATAGGTGTAGGGCTACAGGACTAAGCAGAGTTCAGAGTTAGTGACATCTGGGAACACCTCACTGTGAGATGACACTTAAATCCAGACCTGGAAGGTTAGGAAGAACCAGCTCTGTGAGAAAATGGAAGAAACAGATCCCAGAATACTCCAAGACAGGACAGAACCTGCTGTGCTTGAGGTACTGAAGGAAGGCTGGGAGGGAGGTGGACAGGGCCTTGGGAAGGTTTTGGAGAGTTGCGCAGGTAGTGAAATATGTGGGTCTTTCATTTGTTGCTGGGAAGTTCCTATAAAGGAGATCAGGTACTGGCAATCCAATCGAAGGAGGAAATTGTGACTAGGTTTGAGAAGTTCTTTATGTACAATGAAAATAATTCGGTCATCCATATCTAAGAACGGGATAACTTGTAACAGGCATTTTGTGGATCACAGCAAAGAGTTTAGGTAATTTTTTGATTTAAACTTCTACTTTTTAGTTTTGGTTTACCCCAAAATTGAGCAGAAAGTACAGAAAACTCCCATATAACACCTTTCCTTCCCATCTTCATTCCCTCCCCACTTCACCATCCCACACCACCCCCATCCTGTTTCCCTATTACTAGCATCTTACATTAATGGCTACATTTGCAACGATTGATGAAAGCTAGGGCAATTATGAATAAATTAGGATACGTTGTTATTTACATCCACAGTTTACATTACTGTTCACTCTTGGTATTGTACATTCTATAGTTTTTGAAAAGCATATAATGTCATGTATCAACCATTTCAGTATCATGCAGAATGATTTCACAACCCTAAAAACCCCCTGTGCTCCACCTATCCGTTCCTCCTTCCCTCCTTCCATTTAAGCCCCTGGCAACCACTGATCTTTTTACTGCCTCCAAAGTTTTGCCTTTTCCAGAATGCCATATAGTTGGAATCATACAATATGTAGCCTTTTCTTTGACTTAGCAATAAGCATTTACATTTCCTCCATGTCTTTCCACGGCTTGTAGCTCTTTTCCTTTTATCGCTGAAATAGATTCCAGTGTCTGAATGTACCTCTTCATGGACATCTTGGTTGCTTCCAAGCTTGGGCAACTATGAAAAAAACTGCTATAAACATTCATGTGCAGATTTTTGTGTGGACTAGATAGTATTTTACCTGTGCTGGCAATCCATCAAATAATTTTGAATATGTGTTTATTAAAAAGATGGCCTTCTGTGTGGAGATCAAATAGTGTAGAGGAGGCTCATGTGGAAATGAGAGGCTGGTAAGGAGGCTGCTGCAGTGACCCAGGCAAGAGAGACACAGCTTGGACTGCGGTGGGTTTAGGAGACGAGAGAAGAGAATGCACTGGGTTACATAATATGGAAGGAGAACAATAGTACTGGCTTAAGAGAGGGAAATAAAAAGGCAAAACAATGGGGACAAATTCCTGGCCTGGGAAACCAAGAGATAGCTTGTCAATTATTGAGACAGGGATGGAGAGCTGAGAAACATGTTGAGGGAAAAAGCACAATCAAGAGTTCAGTTTTCAGATATTAAAGGTGAAATATGAGTCAGATCTCCAAGAAGAACACAAAATAGAAAGAAGGATATACAAATGTCAAAGGCAGATTTGGTCAGAGTGTAAGGTTGGAAATCATAGACAAGTGAATGCCACTCAAAGCCATAGGAGAAGAAAGCTAGGGATCGACTGTGGGGAGCCCCAATGTTTGGAGGTCACAAAGGAAAAGGAAACTGCAAAGAAAACACAGGGCTACGTAGGGGGCTAGAAGGAAATCCAGTGTCCGGGCACCGCGAAGAATTTGAGGAAGAAAGATTCAGGCATCAGTTGCAAATTGTGTATATTTAAGTGTTTTTCCCTAGGTTTATATTTATCATGCCAGTTAAAGGCTATCAATATTTTTTTCCTTAAGAATCAGCTCTTGAACTTATTTCCACTGTTTTCTTTGTTTGTTTTTTTTATAGCCATTAATTCTCAAATTTATACTCAGTAATTCCTTCTGTTACTGTGTGTTTTTCTCTCCATGTATTAAATGTTTTAATCTGTGGACTTAATTTTTTCAATAATTAAATAATTTAAACAAATAATTTACTTCCGGATTATAATTTTTGCCATTTTCCAGAAAACGTTATGTGAATTGCTCTCACCATTATTTTCTAATTAGTGTGTAATTTCATTTTTTACTTACTTGCTAACTGTAACATACTTAAGAGAGTCTCTTAAATGCCTAAATTTCCTTTTGTGTGTTTTATTTATATCCTTTATTGTTGATATTGTTACTATTTACACTTCATTTTTACCAGGGCAGAGTCTTTAAAAATTTATGATTTGGAGAGTTTATTGAAATGTTGCATAACACACAATCAACTTCGTAAAAACATTTAGGCCAAAGAAAATACATTTTATTTATGTTAGTTGTTGAGTTAGATATTTTCCTATTAAATTGATAATATTGTTTTAATATTCATCCTCTATTTCCTTAGCTGTCTTTTTTTCTATTTCACCTGTCAAGAACTAAAAGTAATATGGTAATATTTGTGTTACCATCATGATTATATGAGCATCTTGTATTTCTCATAGTTTTTATTTCCATTTTAAGCTATATGATATTTCTCAAATAAAGTTCATGACATCCATACTTCATTGCAGATTATACCATTTTTCAATGTAAAATAATGAGGCTTCATGGTTATTTGCCTTTCATTTTCACTCGTTTAATCAAATAATGCCTTGAAATCTGCACTAATATTAATTTAAAACAAACTGCTTTATTCTCTTGCATTTTCCTGTTAACTTTTTGCAGCTATTACTCTTTTAACTACTCTCTATAATTTTATTTCAGGTAAAGTTTTTGTGTAAAGCACAGAGCTGAATTTTATTGAACCCTGGTTATATTTTAATAGCAATATTTTACCTACTTTATTTTTTTGAATAATAAACAAAAGGTTATTGTTTTGTTTTATGCTATCAGTTGCCTATGCTTTTTCAATATTTCTAAAATATTTTCTTTAATAAATTATGTTACCTATCCTTTTTCAAGTCAAAGTTTTTCTAAGCACAGTTGAATATTATCCTCTAATTAGCAATATCCATTGACTCCCTTGTTTGAAATAAAGACATGCATTCCTTTTAGCTTTCTTTCCAGCCATTTATCTTATTTTATTTTTTGATCTATTTTTTAATTTATCTTTATTGTTGAAAGCCATTTTGTTTTAGTTTATATACTTGACCCTCTAGGCCAGTTTTTTCACATTTTATATCATCTCTTTCAAAAAGTATTAATATTTATATTCCCATTTGTGACTGTATTTACAAGTAATCTTATTTAATAGTAAGTTTACCTGGTTTTAAATTTAATACTAGTCTTCCTCCCTTTAAGTTGTTTGTTTTCAATTCATCTCTCAGCTGACTGCTCTGTTTGGTTAATTTTCCTCCCAAGAAATATACCTGACCGAGTCACTCTTTCAGCCACTGCCTATCTGATAGTTTTTGTTTGTTTCCCCCATGAATGATGATTTGACTGGTGTGAAATTATTGGATTAGAACCTCTTTCTGATTAAACATATTATTTCATGGTTTTCCATCACTAACACTATTTATGTAAAGGAAAAGGTTGAAACACGTAGGAAAGTTCATTTGTGTTTGGTTTTGTTTGTTTGTTTTGTTTTTAGTTATTTTACTTTTTGAAATAAAAGTTTTTATCATAATTCACAAACCATACAATTCACCAGTGACCAAGTCATTGGTTGTTAGTATGTTGAGTTTTACAGCCATCATCACAATTCTAGAACATTTTTATCACCTCCAGTAGCTGTCATTCCTCATTTCCACCCAAACGCCCATCCACTTTCTATCTCTGTAGATTTGCTTATTCTAGAGATTTCAAACAAGTGGAATCATACAAGATATGACCTTTTGTGACTGGCTTCTTACACTTAGCACAATGTATTCAAGGTTCATCCAAGTTGTAGCATGTTTCAGTACTTCATTTCTTTTTATTGATAAATAATATTTCACAGTATAGATATACCACATTTTGTTTATCCATTTATCAATTGATGGACATTGGAGTTATTTCTACTTTGTGGCTATTATGCATAATGCTGCTATAAACATCTGTGCACAAGTGTTTGTATGGACATATTTTCATTCCTCTTGGGGAATATATTTAAAAGTAGAATTGTTGGGTCGTATGGTAACTCTGTTCAACCCTTTGAGGAACTGTCAAAACAACTGCACCATTTCAATTTTCCCGTCAGCAGTCCTGAGAGTTCCAATTTCTCTATATCCTCAGCAACACTTGTTATTATGTGACTTTTTTATATAGCCGTCCTAGTGAGTGTGAAGTGATATCTCATTGTGGTTTTTTCTTTTATTGTTTTTATTGGGGTAACCTTGGTTAATAAAACTATATAGCTTAGGTTTCAGGTATACAATTCTATAATTTATCATCTCTATATTGCAATGTGTGTTCATCACCCCAACTCAACTCTCCATCCAACATCATTTATATCCCCCTTGCCCTCTTCTTCCTCTCCTCACTCTCCTTTCTCTCTGGTTGTCTGTGTCTATAAGAGTTTTTGCTTCTTTAAAAATCCTGTTACCTTTTTCACCCAGCACCCCAAGCCCCCTCCCTTCCAACTGCTGTCAATTTGTTCTCTGTATCTATAAGCCTGATTCTATTTTGTTAGTTTATTTTCTTCATTAGGTTCCACATATAAGTAAAATCATATGGTACTTGTCTTTCTCTGCCTGGCTTATTTCACTTAGCATAACACTCTCCAGGTTCATCCATACTGTTGCAAAAGGTAAGATTGCTTTCTTTTTTATGGCCAAGTAGTATTCCATTGTGTAAATGTACCGCTGCTTTTTTATCCACTCATCTACTGAGGAGTACCTGGGAAGCTTCCAAATCTTGGCTATTATAGATAATGCTGCAATGAATATAAGGATGAATATATTCTTTCGAATCAGTGTTTCATGTTTCATCAAATAAACTCCCAGAAGTGGAAAAACTTTTTAATTTTTTGAGGTAACTCCATATTGGCTCCACCAACCTGCATTCCCACCAATAGTGCACAAGGGCTCCCTTTTCTCCACATCCTCACCAACATTTGTCCTTTGTTGATTTATTCATTACAGCCATTCTGACATGTGTGAGGTGATATCTCATTGTGATTTTAATTTGCATTTCTTTGAAAATTAGTGGCATTAAGCATCTTTTCATATATGTCTATTGACCATCTGTATATCCTCTTTGGAGAAGTGTTTATTCAGGTCCTTTGCCCATTTTTTAATTGGACTGTTTGTTTTTTTGGTGTTGAGTTATATAAGTTCTTTATAAATTTTAGATAGTAATCCCTTATCAGATACATCTTTGGCAAATATGTTCTCCCACCCGGTGGATTGGCTTTTCATTTTGTTGTTGGTTTTCTCTACTGTGCAAAACTTTTTATTTTGATATAGTCCCATTTGTTTATTATTTTCTTTAGTTTCCCTTGCCTGAGGAGATATATCAGAAAAAATATTGCTACAAGAAATGTTCAAGATTTTACTGCCTATGTTTTCTTCTAGGACTTTTATGTTTTTGAGTCTAACATTTAAGCCTTTAATTCATTTTGAGTTCATTTTGTGTATGGTATAAAAAGGAGGTCTAGTTTCATTTTTTGCACTAATTTTCTGAGCAACATTTATTGAAAAGACTGTCTTTATCCCATTTTATGTTCTTGCATCCTTTGTCAAATATTAATTGACCATAAAGATGTGGGTTTATTTCTGTGCTCTCTATTCTGTTCCATTGTTTTGTATGTCTGTTTTTAGGCCAGTGCCATGTTGACTTGATTGCTATGGCCTTGTAGTATAATCTGATATCAGGTAGCGTGATTCCTCCAACTTTGTTCTTCTTTCTCAAGATTGCTGTGGCTATTCAGGGTCTTTGGTGGTTCCATATACATTTTTGGAATATTTGTCTTAGTTCTGTGAAGTGCACCATTGGTATCTTAATAGGAATTGCATTGAATCTATAGATTACTTTGGGGAGTATGGACATTTTAATGATGTTAATTCTTCCTGTCCATGAACATGGTATATGCTTCCACTTATTTATATCTTCTTCAATTTCTTCCTTTAGTGTCTTATAATTTTCCAAGTACAGGTCTTTTATATCCTTGGTTAGATTTATTCCTAGGTATTTTCTTTTTTATGCAATTTAAATGGAGTTGTTTTCTTAGGAAAATTCTTTATTACTTCTGATTAAATACTTGGAGGATTTGTTTTTATACTTAAAATTTAATCATTTCTTCAGAATCATTTCTATCTGTTTCTCTCATTGAATACACTTTCTGGTTTATAATGAATCCTTTTGATTCAGGTAAAAGCTTTCATTGGCCAGAACCATTTTCATTCATTATAGATATTATATTTTCTGTTACATTTATTCTGATCCCCATATCTATAAACATTTCTACAGATATTTTTACCTTTTAAACCTATTTCTCTGCATTCTACTTGAAATTCTTAAGTTTATTCTCCACACTGCTCTTTTTATTTTCTGCAGATATTAATTCTAGTGTTATACTTCATTTTCTTACCTTTTTAAAATTCATCTTACTTAGCTCCCTATTTAATTTTCCCTACCTTTCTTCTCAATTCTTCATTTCAATATGTCATTCTTTTTCATCTTTAATATTTGATTTGAAATATCTTTAAAGTTTATTGCAAGTACAAAGCAAGTGTCTACAATTATATCTGTAGACAATACTTTTAAATTGTTTTCTCTTTCTTTATATTCAGGATTAATGTTTTACTCCTCTTACGCTGAAAAATCATCTTTTCATAAACATTTATCCCCAGTTTCCAGATAATGTTTATTTTTCTCTGGTCAGTTTAGAGAGTTGGTGATGAGAAGGAGAGATGAGAATAATATTTTACTAAATTTTAGAATCACAAAAAATATAATAAAAACTGAAATAATTACATCTATAAAAGTATGCAAACTTTATGCTAAATTGGGGTATATTTCTATATATTCACTGAGTGAAGAGGTACAGAACTGATTTTTAATGAGAAGCTTAGAATACATGAAGTAAAATCAGTGCAATTTTGTTAAATTTAACATTCTTTGCTTTTCCAAGATTTGAGGATATTGACTTGGTCTTACATATAAAAATCAACATGTTAAATTCACAACACCATTAGGAGATTGAAAGATAGCTTTATTCAAACTATTTTACATATGGATAAAGAGAGGCTCAACTGACCAGTTGCTCAAGACACCGTAAGTCAATAGAGAAGCTGAGGTTAGAATTCACAGAGCCTACCATTTCATACAGTTAAAAACAAAATCAATAAAGGAAT
Organism: Miniopterus natalensis; assembly: GCF_054644295.1. Taxonomy (NCBI): domain Eukaryota; kingdom Metazoa; phylum Chordata; class Mammalia; order Chiroptera; family Miniopteridae; genus Miniopterus; species Miniopterus natalensis. The sequence continues at coordinate 42,885,085 of NC_142092.1, read as the reverse complement.
TTAGTGATCTGAAAATTAAAACACCATGGTGCTATCTTTAAGAGCTGAAAGGAAAATATTGATTCCTAAGTTTTCATCTTTTTTTGTACTCCTGTCAAATAATGAGATTGTTATTTTTCCTAGCAACAACACATTCAAAAATGGGAAATGCTGAACTGTATTAGTCAAGAAAATTCAACTGAAAATCACTCATTAATTCTGTGAATTTGTTCAAAATAATGGGGCTTTTGAGTATTGCCCATCATGTAAAATCATACTGTCCCTAAAGTGTGCCTGCCACGTGCAAGGAAGTCCCTTCAGAGTTCACTAATGAACAAAGCAGTATGTAGTAACAGTCATTCTAGCAATAAGTGGAGTAATTAGAATGTGCTTGGTAATAGCTGACACATAATTATAGCAATCACATCAAAACTGGATGAAAATAAAAGGAAAGAGAATAGAGGTCTGATCTTCGTATTAAAAACAAATAAAATAATAAGTTAAATTTCATGCAGGAAGAAACTCTTCTTATTGCAAATGCACAAAGACAACTCAGACCAGCCCATTCACAGCTATCTGTGGGTGGCTAATCCCTTGACTGTCCTGGGTATGAAATGTTTTGCGTCCTAGCTCTGGGGAGACATAAGTCTTGGGGGACAGGGTTGACTGGTTGCCTTCCTATTTATCAACATAATTTTCTTGCTCTGAAGCACATGGTCTGTCCATGCTAATTCAGAATAAATTACTTCCACAGGTGATCAGCTGGTCTTCATCTCCTTTGAGATGAGAGAAAGAAAGAAGAGCTTTTAAACATGAACATGTGGAATCTAGAGACAAAGAATCATTGACAAGGAGTTGTCTGATCACAGGAATGGGTTACCAAATTAGATTGTGACACTAGAGAAATATTAACTGGACTGAACTGAACTTCATGAGGGTAATGATATATTCAGAAGTGATCTTCATACTATTAGCCAAAAGACAGTTCTAACAATATGCTCCTTAAAGAAGGTAGGTGTTTAAAAAAAAAGGAAGGTAGGTATTCTACTGATAATCACTGCATAAAAAATAAGTAATTGCACTAAGAGAGAGAGGAAAAAAAAGACCCAGAGATTTAAAACTTGCAATGCTGAGAAATAATCCTTGTATTTTAACATCTTGCTAATCAAAGAGTTGCTTGTAAACCAGCAGCTTTAGCATTCACTGGGAATTATTCAGAAATACAGAAAAGAATCGCAGGTTCCACCCACACCTGTTGAATCAGAATCTGCATTTTTAACAAGATCCCCAAGAGATTCATTTGTGTGACATTAAAGTTTGAGACGTACTGACTTGACAGATTCATAGACCACCAGAGGGAAAAAGATCTTGGAAAAGGTCTTACCTAATTTTGTTTTTCAAATTCAAAAGCTGACTAAAATTGCAGTGACTGAGAGGCAGTAAATGCCAGACAACCAGTTAATGTTAGAGTTACATCTAGATCCTTGACCAGTGCTCTATCCACAGTCCATGCTACCATTCAAGAACTGCCAAATAACCAATAAAATAAAATAAAAAACTGCTCACTTAGTCTGTTTCCTAACTCCTCCGCATTCAATTTTATATTAGTGTTCTAGTGCTAAACTTGACTTTTTTTTTCAAAAAACAACTTTCTCATACATGAATCCCTGTCAAAGAATAAACCCATTAAAAGAACAGATTTATTGAACTCTCGGGTTATGTATTTAAAAGATCTTCCTTCTCCCAGCAGTACTGATGCAATCAAAAGCACTGTGAGAGATTGCTGGAAATGATTAAACGTGTTTGATTTTAGATTGATAACTCTGGTGGAGAGAGGGTGAGAGGATGCTGGAAAAGGAGGAATACAGAAATACCAGGGAAGGTGGGAGGGGAAAGTAGGCGCAGGGTGGTGACACTGCTGTAGCAGGCCTGTCTGACATCACTAGCTTAACATTTGTATTTCAGTCCATCGCCTGACTAATAACACCATGTAGTGACATAAAGCACCCATTCTGGAGGTAATTGTTATGTGGTGGAATATAAACAAGCCCCATCCTGCAGTATATTTACCACAGTGCATATTTACGAGTTGGGTTTAATTAAAAGTTGGGAACACTAGAGCTATTTTTTAACTAGATGCCTATTATCTAGTGTCAAATGCTTGGTTTTAATCACGCATTTTATATCATCGTGACCTAGATCACTGCCGGTGACATATGAGATAGTGTGTTGTCTTTCCTGAGAAGATGTAGCAGGGCTTGATGGATGTTTTCTCATTCCTAACCTCATTACTACCAGCTTCCCATCCATCTAATAAAATGCTATGATAGAGAGTGGGAAGGTGCTATAAATCATAATATTCCAGCCGCTTCCAGCAGATTCATTAGAAATGCTGACTATATATCTCACAAACAGAAAGTCAACACACAAAGTAGGTTGCTGCTTCTCCTCGGGATCAAGACACCCGGTTCCTTGCCTCTCCCTCTCCCTGTGGAACAAAGGTTCCTTTTAAATGGTAGAAGCTGCCATTTAATGAACGACTGCCTAGCCCTCTGTCCTAACATGATTTATCCAAGATAGAGTTTGATAGACACTAGTTTCAGTCTTGTCACACACAATCTGACCATTATTTCCCTGTTGGAAGAGCTGTCTTGACTTCTAAGTGTCAAGGAAACAGATTCAGTTAAAATAGATTAGGTCTTGGAGTTTTTGTCATTATTGTTTTTCCCTGACAGAAAAAAAAAAAAAGGTCCCCACCTGGCCAGTGTGGCTCAGTTGGTTGAGCATCATTCCATGTACCAGGAGGTCACCAGTTCATTCCCAGTCAGGGCACATGCCCAGGTTGCGGGCTCGATCCCCAGCCCGGGGCATGTAGGAAGCAGCCAATCAATGACTCTCTCATCACTGATGTTTCTCTCTCTCTCTCTCTTGCTCTCCTTCTCCCTTCCTCTCTCTGAAATCAATAAAGATATATTTTTAAAAATAAAAAAATAAAAATAAAAAAAGGTTAAGATGGGAGCTGTGGAAGAGATAAGTGAGAGGTGTGACATTACCAATCCTTCAGGTAATCATGCATGAAATGCTGGTGATATCCTCGGCTCTTCCCTCTTTCTCAATCACTCCTTTGTTCATTTATTCAACAAACACATCATGAGGACCTACTATGGTCTAGGTACTATACTAGATGCTGTATTACAAGCATAAATCAGACATGGCCTTCTCTCAAGGACCTTGCACATTAAATGCAAAAACAGAATACAATGGCAACATAGAAGAGGAAGTCCTAGTGCAACCTAGACAGGGTGGTGGTGGTCAAGGAAGGCTTCTTGGAGAATATGAAACCTCAGCTCACCAAATAAGAGGGAAAGGAACTATAAAGAGTGAGCAGAACATGTGCAAAATTTCGAACTGTAAAAAGGCTATGATCCAAGTTTAGCGTAGCTGAGACCAAGAGGCACAGGGAGTGGTGAGAGATAAAGTAGTTTAGAAGTAATAGAGGCCAGACTACGAAGGGCCCTGAAGACTTTATAAATAAATCTAAGTGACTCTGCATGCAATAGAAAACTCTTAAACACTTTTAAGCAGACAGTGACATGGCAGGTTTTGAATTTAAAATGATGACTCTCACAACCGTGGAGAATGGATGGTAGGGGAGGGATGGGGCAAGAAGTCAGGGGAACTGGCAAGAAGGCAGCAACATGAGCTGTGAGAGTGGAGAAAGCAGAAAGCAGGAAGGAGCTGAGAACTGTTTATGAGGTAGAGATGACAGGGCTAGTAATTGATTCGATCCCTCTAACCTAACTGGTCACCAAGTCCATTAGGCCTTTTTTAAAATGATCTTTATTCAGCTATCTTCATTTGTTCCCACACCCATTCTAGGCTCTTTCCAAATAATAAGCCCTTTTCTGTGCCATTCCTGACATTCAGATCCAGGCTGATCTCTCTGGTCTCCAATCCATGTTCTACAACCTAATAAATCCTCATAGGCCTCTTCTCTGTTCTAAAGTCTCCAGTGTCTGCCATGTACTCTGTTCCAGTCTCCAGCATCTCCCCATGGTCTACAGCTGTCGTCCTAAAACTTCAGTGAATATCTAAATCACTGGGATGCTGGGATGTGAGCCTTATAGAAAATACAGAATCACAGCTCCTATCAAGAAAAAATTTCTGATTTAGGTATGGCATGGTATCCAGAAAGTCTTTCCAACATAAATTCAAGATACTAAGATAGGAAATATACTTTTAGATAAAAAGCATGCTGTACTTTGGATTAGAGCTATGGTGTAGAATTCATGGACCTCTCCAATTTCTATACCTAATACTGTCCCGGGGTCCATGGCAAGTTACTTTTCCCTTTCTGTTGTTCTCTGGCTTGGTTGCTTACTGTAAAAATGACAATGCTGTCATTATTCCTATATCTGTACCTTCAATAGTGTTGTTCTGCCTCTACCCTCTAGTTGTTTGAATTCAATGTATGAGGGCTCAGTTACCACATCTGTAAAGAGTAGGAGACAGGTTAAATGATATTTAAGTTCCATTACAACCTTACTACTCTACAACTCATTTTAAATCCCACTTCTTCATGAGCCCATCGCTAATCACTCTGGCCTTCACTGATTCCTCTTTTTGAAGTTGGTCAGTCCCTCTTTTTTTTCATACTTAATTACGTGAACTATTTTATAGCTTACTAAAAGCAGTACACAGTTAAGATTAAGAGCACAGACACCAGAGTCAAATAAAATAAATCAGGTCCTGGCTTGATCATATACTACTTGTATGGTATTGGATAGTTGCCTTCTTTCTAAATCTCAGGTTCCTTATCTGTAAAACTGAGATAATAAATGTTTCTGCCTTGTAGAATTGCTGAGATAATCTACTAAAGCAATTAGTGCTTATAATTCATTAAGACATTCTATAAAAGTTAATAAAAACCACTGTGACAACCTTGCCTCTACTTGTAACTCAGTTTTAAGCAATTTGAAGACAGAGATAGAGTCCTCTTTTATATCATGAACCACTTCTCCCACTCCAGAATCTGATACAAGGTAGCACCACTGAGGGAATGTCTGTGGGCAGATACTTAAGGGACTCTAAAATAAAAATAAATTAGTATACTAGAAATTAATCTTAGTACACAAGCTCAGGTATTCCAGAATTATCACACGCCCACATTTTCTTTAAACCATTTAAAATGTGACTTCAGCTTTATCCTATTACACTGAACAAAATTCAGTATCAGCCATGATTACCTGTCCAATGAGGAAAAGTCCCAGAGTCATGGTTATTACCAGAACATCAGGGAATTCTCACACTGGGTTGAAGCTGAGATGTCCAGTGACACAGCCCATACAATTCTTGTAGGTCACAGGCAGCTTAGCTGCTCCCTTATCTTGTATGGAATGAAGGCAACTGGACTAGGTCTGCAATTCCTGAACTCAGGGTACAGTTCCCAGTGCTTCAGTTGGCCATCACTTCTGAGATTTTGTCATCTCCCCAGGACTCTGCCAAGAATGAGATATGAGCCTTGCTCCAAAAGGACCAAATCATTCTCTTTCCTCATTTCAGCCAAGGGGATTAACTCCCTGCAACAACTTGCATTGAAAGATAATTCCCTCTCTTACTCTCTGGGGCACCAAATAATGACTTTAATGGGGTGCCTATATAATGACTTTAATAAGTGTAGGATTTTTCCCTCAGTTCTACCAAAAAAAAAAAAAAAAAAATCTCTGAGGCAGGAAATTATTAAGGGTATGACTAAGTGTAAAATGAGGAAGAAAAAATAAATAAGTGAAAAGATAACAAGCACAAATTAATATTTTAATGAAGTATCTTCTCAACAAGTCAAGAGGAACTGATTTGCCCAAACACAGAAGAATCAAAGTATGAAATAAAGGGATGCTGCAATATTGACAGAAGATTCTTTCTTAGGTCAGACAAAACTTTTTCTCTGTAGTTTTGGCATTCAGAAAAAGAATGGGCCTTTGGTCAAAGTTAGGATTCACTCTGTCTCCTTTCCAAATTTTAGAAAATTTTCTGATTGTTATGAGAGTATCATCCATTCAGGCAAAGCACAGCTTGCCTCTTGAAAGAACAAAGGCTCAGAGGGCCATAAAAATTGCTCATAAGTCTTCTTAGACATCAAAGGACTCTTACCAACAACATACAGATGACTTAGTGAAAGTAAATCGGGAACATATGGATTAAGATTCTCTTGAAATACACATGGGTTTAGAAACTAGGTGAGGAGGGAACTGCTTAGGGCCAAATGCATTTTGTATTTTCTAAACACATGTGTGTGGCTATCACCACTAACACCCCCACCCACCCTGACGTACACACATACAAATATTTGCTCATTGCATGACCTAGAGACATAGAAATGGTTAAACTCCTAGAGACCACACACTGTGGGAGATTTGTAGCTATTTACCCAAGGTTAGGCTAATTCAACAAGTGATTTTCTAATGTTCTCAGAAAAGGGGAAAAGGAAAGAAAAAGTCAGTTGGTGATTTAAGATAAATAATAACAGACTTTCTATTTTGATTTCTGATTTCAAGAATAAACATATATCTATTTTGTTGGCCTCGGTTGTCTCATCTATAAAATAGATTGATTGATCTCAGAAATGCTCAAAAAGGCCTTTATACCATGACGAGTTTCTTTCATCTGCTACTCCCCCTTGTCCTTCCTTTTCTAATTTATGCATATGCAAATTTTTACAGCAATAGTAAGACCTGAAAGATGAGCTTTAAAACATCCCACATGCAAGCCTGGCCCCAGGAAAAATACAAAGTGTATAGAAACGAGTCTTCAGTATCCACCCACTCACTTCTTCTGCACCCCCTTTCTCTTTGGACACACCACCACGAAGCACCTTTACCCTGATGCTCACCCAGATATCCCAAAGCAGCCTGTTAAAGAACTCACACTAAGGTGTGACTTACAGTGTATGATGATCTCTTTCATAAATAGGAAGTAGTGTGGGGCTTTTTTAAAATACTGATTAATCACAATCAGGAAACCTCAAGAGCTGAGTTTAAAATTACAAGACTAGAAATTGGAAGGAGTGAGGTAAGACATTTTATTACATATTTAAATCCTCATTAATAAAGTGAGAGAAAAGTTACAATCGGTATCATCAATATCAGGTAGATTAAATCTCTACTGAAGACTTCTTTCCAAAGCAGTTTTCTCATTCATAATATCCCTGCTATCCTGAACCTACAACAACTCATTATTTGAAAGACTATTTATCTTCTGATAGAAGTAGATATTTATGTGTTAAAACTATTATTCAACTGCTCATTATCTCTATTTCACTATTGTGGCATGGTTATAGTTATTTCACAATCATTGTTTCCAGAGGGATGTGAGGTAGATAATGACTGGGATTTGCATTTGAAATAGAGGTCTAAATTCTCAGTGAGAGCCACCATCAGTCCTTAACGTAGGACTTCGTTTTGAGTAAATAACATAAGTGAACCCAATGCTGACACCAAAACCATGGCCTCTCAAGATGCATGACCTACGATGGCTCTTCCCTTACACCTGAGAAAATCGCTTCTAACATATGGATCCCAATTGCTGTGGGTGAAATTTTATGGTATCAATATCCTAACCTACTTGAAATAATCTCCGTCACCTGGACCAGCCAGGCCACGGTGGTTTCTCCTTCTGTGTGCTTCCATGGTACCTGGTACTTCCTCACCATTACACTGAAGATTATACTGTCTGAAGGGGGAGAAATTGCGACTATCTTGTTCTCAGTTTTGAGAGCCTAGATAGTACATGGCATAAATAACTACTTGCCGAATACACACATAAATAAATTAATTTTATTTCAGAACTCTTACCTAAATTAGTACAGAATAACTTTTGCCGATTCTCTACTTAATTTGCCCATATCTGTCCCCCTAGTTTAAAAACATTATAGTTGGCCCCCTGTGGCTGCAAAGGGCATTTTTAAGGCATTTATTTTTCCTCTGTATATTTGATTTGAGAGCAGCATTAATTCTATTTCACAAATGAAAAGCCAGAGGCCCCCCAAAAACCAAATCTAATTCCTGAAAAATAAGGGTGAAGATGAGCACTCAGGAAATCCTCGCTTTCAATTTCATTGGTAATTCCTTATAAGTAAGAGCTGTGAAAATGCTCTTCTATGGAACCCAAGAACTTTGTAGATGGGCCTTCATAGACACACAAGCAAAACTTAAAATCTGACAGTGAAAATGCACTTAAAAGAATCATTCAAAGTAAGAAACCATGCAGTATTGAGGTGATTCAGGTGGAGTTTATTAAAACCTGCTCTGTTGGCATTCCAATGCATGTTATGTCAGGGGCACAGAGCTAAATAATAAAACTAGTATCCTTATGTGAAAAATATAATCCAGATAAAAATTCCAGAATGTACATGAAGAATTATTTCGAAGTCCCCATTAACGTATTTCTTTACAAATCAACTGGCCAAGGATAAAGATATTACAGAGCTATTCTTGTTCACTTTTTAATAAGTTCATGGAAGACACAAGATAGGTTTGTTACTTTGTAAAAACACTGCACAAAGACACAACAGGAAATGAACATTTTAAGCATTTAGACCATTTTTTGCTATTGCATCAATATGAAAAATGATGTAACATCTACACTGAAAGTGCAAAAGAAATGGCACAAGCAAAACACAAAGGAGCTAAGGCTTCTACTGAAAAGTTTGCTGAAATATGTTCGAATATGTGTTGTATAGATAGATGAGTTCCAGTGCTGATGTGATGCCAGAGTATTTCAACACAGAGCTGGACAAGCCACACAAATTAGTACGTGCTCCATATTTTCTGCTTTGGGAATTATTTGTAATTATAGTGGCAGAGAGTAGCCTAATTTACTTTCATACTAAACTTTATGAAATACTCTGATTTAAAACAAGAATATATAAAAAAAGAATATTTATTGTCTGAACATTTTCAGTGAGAATGCATGTTTATAGAATAAACCTCTTTAGCTAAATATATTTCAAACCTAATATGATTCCACTACCTTATAGCTTTCATAGGTGGAACAAGTCTAGTTTGCTATGCTAAGGTTACAGTGTCACAGCGCTCACAACTACCAATATACTGTCAATAATGAAACAAACAAAACCTTTGAACTTAAAGTGCCAAGCAAAATAAACATGTACATTTGAGAAATTGACAAGTTGTGAATTTCTGGCAAGGCTGGCACTGAATTATTTTAAGATTTTTAAATTATAATTTTAAATATCTTTTCATGACATAGGAAAATTATTTCCCTATAAAAAAGTGAATATTTAGGTTTATGATTGTGAACTTCCTCTTAATTGGATGCTTTCCAATGACAATGTGTGAGTTTTTATACATTGGCACTGATTTAGGCTCACAAAGTGGAAGGCCTGGGACTATGTGCAAAGCCCCAAGTGTAGCTGCTACAAGGACATAGTGTTTACCAAACTTATTTGACCACAGAACTTCTTTTTTTTATTTTATGGAGTATTAAAATAACTCCCATTAGAACTTCATTGTTTGGGAAACACAATCATGCAGTGCTGTAATGAATACCTCAGTATAAATAGTGCTTTCATACACATTGTCTGATTTCAGTCAGGACCTGTGAATTATCTCCATTGTACAGATGATGAAAAACTGAGCTCCAGATAGGTTAATGGTTACTTATAGACCCGGAAAGCGAACTCAAGCTTCTGATCTTAAGACCCAAATTCCTGATTACTCAAACTGCTTCTTTCAGAAAATGTATTCTCAACGAATATAGAAAAATTTAGTATCTAGAATAGTTTTTGGCTTTTCATCCATGAAAGCCCTAAAAAAGACCTTTTCTTCTATTAAAATGACCCATACCACATATACTGGTCAATGAAAACTAGCAGATTTTTTAAAATTGTAGACAACTTTGAATTCTCTGATTCCTATAGAGATAGTGAAGCTTTCTGTCACTTTAATGTACTACACTGTCTACAGTATTACTGATAAGTACCTGAGATAGCCTAATAAATTTTAAGCTTTTATGTGCCTTCTGTATTTCACAGTAGGATCACAATTTATAGTGATATGATGTATTATTTTAGAAATTGTCAGCTAGCAAAGTCTAAATATATTTTAAAGATTTGCAGTTACTAACTATGCTGTAGGAAAAACAAAAAGCCTTCAAAAGCACGTAGATCTATAATTTGGGTTTTTTAAAGTTAATATTTATTGAGTATTGACTATGTACCCAGCACTACTCTAAGTAATTTATAGATATTAATTCATAAATATTCATAACAACCCTCTGAGGTAAGTAACGTATTATCTACCCTATTTGAGAAACAGAGACAGCAAAAAGTTAACTTACACAGCTTTTGAGTTTTAATGACGAGATGTGAACCCATGAAATCTGGCTTTATAGGCTATCCTCATAGACATGACACAGATGCACTCAAACACACCATGTCATACTAAGACTTACCACAGAGTTGCTCCATGTATTAGCACATTAAGAATTATTGAGGTTTTAATTCTAACTTAAACATGGTAAAGAAAACTGTTGCCAAAACTTCTAAACAATCACTGTCAGATAAGAGAGCATTTAAACTTGTACATACATTTTGCATGATTTCTTCCAATAGACATGACCCAAACTATCTCAGGTAGAATTTTAATTTTCTGAGTTCTCTCTGACATTTCATTCTAAGTGCTTCTTAAATTTTTCATTTACTGAAATAATATTTTCATGTGCATAATTAGAGGTTGCATATGGAAAATGAGGGTGGGGGAGAGCCAGCAAGAGAGAAAAAGAGAGAGAGGATATAGATTCTTAGACTGAAATAGAACATGTTAGGAAAGTAGAAAGTTATTTTCTTGCTAAACTAAAGCAATGGACATTACACTGAACAGAGATACATCTTCATTTGTTTAACAGATGTTCTCCTAAAAGAGTTGTATGGTGATTTAAGGTATGTAAAACCACATATTAACTGACATCACTTTTTTGTTTGTTTTCCCATTGACCAACCTTCAAAGGTGTTTACTTCCTTTCTGATTGATCAATAAACCTTAAACCTGGAAGTACTGTAGTAAGAACCATCTTTGTAAATCAAAGCATCTTTTAAAAATAATGATAATGTCTTTAGTGGGACAAAGCAGGAAATAAGCAGAAACTTCTTGATGAAAATCCTGTGACCTATAACACTGCACGTGAGGGACAGGAGGCTGTTAATAGAGATGTTGGGGGTGGGGGACGGGACAAAGTCTGTGAAGAATATGGAAGGAAATACTGATTGAAAGACTCCAGACACCAATGCATGAAAGGTCCATGAATTGAAGACCTCTCAAAACTACATTAAGATCGAGGTAAATATGCCCAACTGCAACAGAAAAGTCAATAAAGAGGAACAATGCACATGCTAGATGGTGAGGTCAGCACCTGTGCAGTGACATCATGTCAATAAATAACTTCAACTTCAGCATCAGCGATCACACTGGCATCCTATCAGCTGCTTATGTCCCATCCTACAATTGCCCATTGGTCTAATGAGTTATGCACCACAATCATCAAAAGCCAGAGAGAGACAGATTGAGATAGTAGCAATTTCTGAGAAGCAGAGATGAAAGAAATAGTTCAATGTTTACATATGTAGTTGATTTTCACTCTGCCTCTCTTTAATTAAAAAAAAATACCCAAATTGTCATCTAAATATGTATTTGATAAACAGTGATTACAAATATGTGTCTATATGTGTGACTTAATGTGAGATTTCAAGCTTAAAAAAATACTCTTTATATGTGCATTTGAATGTCTGTCTTCTTATCATGTGGCCACAGGTGGGTATTGTCTTAGTCCTAAGAGAATTTCTAATCCTTCAGCTGGCATCAAGAAGAACTCAGTCATTCTCTGGAAGAAGTTTTTAATTCTTTGCAGTTGCCCAAAGGAAAGCAACTTATACTTACAAATATTCATGAAAATGCTTGTAGCCAAATATTAGCTAACATTGCATTTTTTTAAATCACTGTAATGTTTTAAATTTCAACCAGCCTAAAGTCAAACTGACTAAACATTGAGGTAGACAAGCATCTGAAGGATAAGATATACATATATCATGACTCATTTGGTTGAGGTCTCTGTGTCTGACTTTAGTCATGGAAAGAGAATGAGACAACTCATTTTATCACATTGGTAGACAGGTCTTATATATATATGAAAAAATAAATCATGGTTCCCAAACTTGAGGAGCTTCCACTCCATCTGCAAGAATTAAAACAATTTAGTTGAATTAGTTTGGAAATGATTCAGTATCAAACAGAGGAGACAGAACTTGACCTGGACCTTGAAGCTTGAGTCTAAATAAGTAACTCAGAGGAAAATAACTTATTTATGCTAAGAGAACAGCATAAGGTGGTGGGAATGGGCATGGCAATAAATAAATATGAATTATTATTATCAGTCCATTTTAAAAATAAAAATTAAATTTAGAGTCACATTTGGACCTGTACTTATATAAGATCGAATAAAAGCAAGCTGAAAACAAGCAAGGATGAGGTCCTGCATGAGTGCCTCCAAATATGTAATATTCTCAGCTCACTTTCATTAACTGGTACCAATATGCAGCAAGGGAGTTATGCTGGCACAGAAAACAAAAGTCAGGTCTACAATGCCCAGAAAGGACAACTGACTCATCCCATATCACATGGTAATTCCAAGGCACAGCCAGAAGAAGAATTTGGGTTTCCTAATTCTCGTTCTACAACATCAAAATACCTCCATGATGTAACAATTATTTATACTTATGGACTTTTATTTGACAGTTTCCAAAACATTTTGACATGCATTACCTCATTTCCAGTGATAATCAATGAATAAGCAGATGCACTAGGCTTCAGAAAAGCAAAAAACAAGAGCAATTGGATTTCAAATCCACAATAAAGGGACTCAAATTTAAAGAATGTGTTGCTTTAATGCCACAGTTCAAGAACTGGGCAAGTTTAATATATATCAATGCAAATATGTTAGATGCAATCCAGATAGTTGCCATGGTAATCTCCATGTGATGGATGGATGGATAGATTAAATTCTTGTTTTGAGCTTCTGGAAACAAAAATACTACAGAAAGCAAAAACTGCTTGAAATCATATCTCAAAAAAATTATGTTTTTCCTAGTAATACTCAAGACTCATGAATTTTCCAATTAAAATTTTTACTTGGTTTTCTTTTTTTATGAATGGGAAATGTAAATCAGAAAATACAGTGGTTAAAAGCCTAGACTCTGGAAACTGGAGTCCTGGCTCCATGCCCTCCTAGCTATGGGCCCTCAGGCAATTTGCAGGACCTACTCAGTCCTCTGTTTCATTTTTTAAATGGGTATATAAAGAAACATACTTCCTAAGGTTTCTGTGAGAAGTGAATGAGTTGATGCATGTAAAGGTCTTACAAAAGTGCTTAGTTCATTGCACATCCTCAATAAATGTTAGTTTTATTATTGTATTCCTCACTATATTTTGTCACTGCTCCATGTGACTTTTAAAAAGATTTTTAAAATTTTTGTTTTGTTTTAATGTTGTAGTTGCAGCAATGGCTTTTTAGATTGGGTCTATAGTTAGGAACGTGGTCATTGGCAAGTAACTAAAGAAAACGTGACCTGTGGTGGCTTAAAAAAAGAGGATTCTTTTTATGAAATTAGAAAAAAACTGGAGGTAGGTGACTGTTGGCATTGATTCATGGCTTGCTAAGGTCAGGGTCTGCATCTTTGCATCACTTAGTCTGTACTTAGTGCTGCTTTCGTTCCAGACAGTCAAGGCAGGCAGAAGGTGGAAAAGAGAAGAGTGGCTCCAGCAATACCTGCCCCTTTTATTAGGAAAACAAAAAATTTCCAGAAATGCCCAACAGTCCTCCACCCACGTCTCATTGGGCAGCACTCTGCCACTTGGCCCACCCCACCCCATCCCCAGCCACAAGGAAGGCTGAGGAAGCCAGTGCTTAGCCAGGCACTCTGCCATCCTGCTCAAAATTGCGATTCTGTTGGCAAAGAAGAGGCGGAATGGAGAGTGTTTGCCACAGGTGCGTGGGGGATCTTGCAGCATCTGATGAAAAGAATCCATTAGATAACACTCTCGTGAACGCTTTGAGAATAAAATGAGCTGTGTAATGTCAGGTAGTTTTAGCCGCCAGTTAAAGCACATACTTTGCCTTCTCTTCCTTTCTGAATTTATTCCCTCTGCACTTGGTACTCTCATTCCGCCCATCATCAAAATTTAGGAATCGCCGTATGTGGGTTAATGTGGCCGCATTGCCATGGAAGGCAATCACTGCTAGGCTGCTGTGGTGCCTCTACAGGTGTATGCAAAGGCATCGGGAACAAAAATCTAATAGACTTGCGGTGTCCCATTGCTTTGCTCCCGCATCCACACACACCCCGTCCCCGCAGCATAGTCAGGAGTGCAGGTGCTCGGCCCGGCTGCCCCCGGCCGCCGCGGCTGGCATTCAGGGGGGCTCCCAGCGGCTGTGATGGAAGAGGCCTCGCCTAATTATGGAGATTTGTCATTGGTGTTGGAGGTTATGTTTTGTATTATTTACACTATTCTGTCTGGGGGTAATATTTCTGTCTACCAGTGACAATTACATTGCTCTTGACTGGTGCAGATCAGCAGTTTGTAAAAGCTCTGAAAAGCCAGCGTGCAGCACATGTCACTGGCAGACATATTAATGCTGGCGATGGGGAGAGCATGTGATGTAACACGATTAGATGGCGCTAAGATAAAGGACCGTCTTGGAGCCCATGAATAACCAAGAAGCAGCAAGGTGACAACTATCAATTATTTATTGTCCTTGCCTAGTATATTATTAACAGCTCCAGGAAAGCACACAGTCTTCCTTTCCTGCTCTCTCTCCCTCATGTTAATGCCCGGCTCCTGAGCTTATGGGAGGTTACATCCTAAGGGAGGCATTTTACTCTCAGCTACCATTAGACAATACAGAGAAAAAAGTGGAATGACCTCAAGGCAGTTTACATTCAGCTTTTCTGGCTACCAGAAAAGATGCCTTACTCTCCACTGGCGGTTTCTCTTATCACCTTCACATGCAGAGCCCCCTCCCATTCTTCTTCCCTCAGGTCCAGTGGGCCCTGATTAAACAACAGTGCATGTACTTCAAGGGGAGAAAGTGATGTTCTGTGATTAAGTTTCATGCATATACCTGTAAATTAGACCCTCATTTCCCAGGTAGGTGGTTACAGGGTTTTATACTCATTTCACTGCTAAGTCAGAAAGAGACTATTTTATATCTTAGTTTATATGAAGCAGAGAAAAGTTTTAAACAGGCACTAGTCAGGCTGTGTTCGGTTGCAAGTAATAGGCAAGCTGTCTCAAAATGATTTTAAACAATAAACAAAGTTATTTCGCCTATGCAGACAATCATTAATGTCAAGTATGCCGAGATTTTCCACCTCGGTGTTGGTTCTTCTCAGGGTTCTAAGATCAAATAACACTCTGTTCTTTCTCATTTCTGTCCTGCAAGGAAGCAGAGAGAACCTCTCCTCAACCAAGGAGGAAAAAGGACCTGCCTCCAGCCTGACTGAGCTCACAGGGCTGCTGGGCTCATCTCTAATAGTCCCCGGCGGGAAAGCATATGCTGATCGGCTTAAGGTTGGTTTCCAGGACCAACCCACGGTAAAGGATGTTGAGACTATATTCACTGGTTTAGAATCATCTGAACCCACCCCTGTAGCTAGAGATGACATCAGGGACCCTTGAATGACATAAGCTATTAGGAAGTGGTCACTTTAACAAAACCTGGGTTAAGTGAAGAGAGACTAATCAAGAAACAGCACAGAGTAGGTGAGATAAGTGTTTATGAAGCACTTTAGAGTTCTCCCCAATTGAGTAGATGAATAAAAAAGGAATTTTAGTTGCATAAAACATAATGCCTAATCCTAAAAAGTTATTCATTCTAGAGATTTTATTGAAGATACAGACCAAAATTTCTATAGCCATATAATTATTATATATTTATTATGTGCCTTATGTCTAATGTTAAAGCTGCCACCATTGGCACTATGTGAATCTTTTACATAAAAACTGAGCTGTGAGAACTTTGAAAGATCATTTAAATCTTGTCTTCCTTCAAGGAGTTTACAGTCCTGGAAGAATGGAACACAGAAAGCAGAAATTAGTGGCATTTCATATTACTAAAATGAGACGGACAAGCAGGAATTGAGGTCATACTGAAGCCTCCAATGGGGGGCTAAGGAGCTTTGACTCTCTTACCCGATGGCAGGAGGCCATTGAAGCACCGAGAAGCAGCTCAGCCTGTTTGGGACTCTGGGTGGCCCATTCTGACAATTGTGTAGAAGACGGAGAATAAGGGATAATTTTATGGAGGTTTTTAAAGGACACTCACTGTGAAAAAAATCAAAATGTAATATTTATTGAACAGCCACAAAATCTGAAGCACTGTGCTACTTTCACATAATAATCTTTATTATTTCACATACAGTTTTTATTATAAACCCTTATAACAATTCTGAGAGATAGTTTCAATAGATTTTTAAAAGCAGAAAACTGGATGTGGAGAGATGAATGAAAGGAGGAACACAGCTTTTCCAGGGTGGCAGAGCTAGTAAATAAATACTCAGGCAGTTATGAAAGCTGGATCCAGTCTGGAAGAACAATGACAAAATTGAGACGTGAAATTTGGTGTTCTGGGATTCCTAGTTCAGTTTAATACTCTTCTATACACCATGTACCCTTAAGCATAATAATATTAATAATAACAATGAGGCACAGAGGTCACAAAATATTTTCATATTTGCTTCCTCATTATAACTAACCTAATCATTCATACTCTAGTCAGTCTAGTTTATTTATAGAAAGGATAACATAATAATAACAACACAGAGCACAGGCCATGTGCCAGGATCACTGCTAAGATCCCTACATAAGTATCTCCTGTTGATACCTACATCAACCACGTTAGGTAGGTATTATTCTTTTTTTTAATATGTTTTTGTTGATTTTTTAGAGGGAGGAAGGGAGAGAGAGAGAGAAACATTGATGTGAGAGAGAAACATCGACTGGTTGCCTCCTGCACGTACCCCGACTGGGGATTGAACCCACAATCTGGGCATGTGCCTTGAGCAGGAATTGAACGGGCGACCTTGTGGTATACGGAATGACTCTCAACAGACAGAGCCACACCAGCCAGGGCAGTAGGTATTATTCATATCCCTCTGTTTACAGATAAACATACTCAAGTCAGCATGGTTTAATAATTTATATCAAGGTATTAGTGGCAGAGGCGAAATAAAAATCATGCAAATATGACTTCGAAACTCAGGCCCTTAACAATTTCACTTTGCGGCTTCCTGATTCCAGGCATTTTATAAGAACCTGTTCTGGGTCCAACCCACACTAACTTTGATAGTTGTTCTAAAGGACACATAATTTCTAACTCTCCTGCCTGAAAAATATGAATAACGCACGGGAATAATTTTTAAAATAGCATTAAACAGAGTATAATACAGTAATGAACAATGTAGCGTAGATGACATAACTTCAGAAGTTCAAAGACAGAGGAGATCAAAGTGGTCTGATGGACTCAGGGCAAGTTTTGAGGGATGTGAGCTTTGAATGAACTCTTTGAAGAATGATTAAGATTTCTCTAGATAAGTAAAGACAAGGGGCAGGAGGATTGTGTGATGAGAGGAAAGCATTAAGGAAGATCAAGTTTTGTACTGCTGCAAGAATAATTTCCCTAAAAAACTGGTAAGACACATCTAGGAGATGACATAGAATAAATCTAGGTGGCCAGCCTGGCAATGACTTTTTTGATACAATATCAAAAGCATGATCCATAAAAGAAAAAATTGATTGTCTGGACTTCTTAAAATTAAAATCTTCTGCTCTTCAAGGGGGCCTGTTAACCAAATGAAAAGACAAGCCAACAGACTGGGAGAAAATATTGGCAAAACGCGTATCTGATAAAGGACTTGCATCCAAAACATAGAAAAAAAATCTCAAAACTCAACAGCCAATTTTTAAAAAATATACAAAAGATTGGAACAGACACATGACTCTTATAAACACTTTACATAGCCTAACAAGTTTAATCCTCACAAAAACACCAACGTCAAATCAAAGAAAGCTCCATACCGAACTTTAAAGATGTTAACCATTAAACTTTCAAGATTAATAAAATAGTCATAGGTTGAAGGTCACATTTAAAGTATGCGTGTTCTGCTTTTCTGGTTTGTGTTGACGCTTGAATATTAAATAGTACCTCAGCCTGAAGTTGACATTAGCCCAGCATTGTCTACTAATCTATACACACATAGTTCTAAGCAAATTAGAGTTGCCCAAGACTCAGGCCATGATAGAAATTAGGCTGAATCAAAGATGTTGAAAGTGACATTCAATGAAAAATTTCAGCAAAATATAATGATTATACATTACAAAACTTAATTTTTTTTTTCTCATAGACTACCATCTGATGCATATTTGTTATGATGGTAGTAAGCATGAGGAAGAGCTGGGGAAATGTTCATAGCCTGGTAACATTATGTTATTATAGCTAGATTTGTCTATCTATTTATTATCTATAAATCTACAGATAGATTTATCTATCTACTTATCAACCTGCATGCATATGTTATTCCATACTATTCTAAATACTATATCATATATTACATATTATATGCTATATTAAATTATTATATTATACTTGCTATATTTATATGTGAAATTACTTATCCTGCATGTGAAATATCTCCAATTGTAACTAAGAACACAGAAAATAACAAAAATCTAGTTATGTAAACACCTATATGCATATATATATCACCTTTTACCAGCTCTCCATTCTTGTTATATAGAATCTAGTGAGATTACTCGGCATTCTCTACTTTCTTCAATTATGCCCTGTTTGAGTTTGTAAGCACCACAAAACTCTTCACATTGGGATGTCAAGGGAAAGGATTGATTCTCTCATGAATTGACTTGCTATACTAATCAATAAGATTTAAAACATGCATACATACATACATACACACAGTCATATACACACACTGAGAAAGGATTAGTTCCCTATCTGTTTCTACTAATATCCCACAACCTGTCTTGGAAATATCTTTTTATTTGTCCTTCATTCCTATGGAAAGGACCATTGTTTCAGGCACTAGCTGGGAATATAGTTTTTCCCATCCTACTTTTTGATTCCCCAAAGACACTTCAAGTTTAACCTCTGAAATTCAGTTACACATGTAAAAGCGCTCTGTTAAAATCCTGTTGCTTTACCATTTAGAGATAGAGAAGAGATTAGTTATCTAACTAAGGGTCAGCAAGCGTTTTCTGTAAAGGTCCAGAGAGTAAATATTTTAAGCTTTGTGGGCCATATGGCCTATGTAACAATTGCTCAACTCTGCCACTGTGGCATAAAAGAGCTATAGACAAAATATAAATGAAAGGAAAAAGCAGTGTTTCAATAAAATGTTATGTCTCACCGACCAGAGTTTGCCCACACCTGAAATGATCTAATACTCACTTTCTAAAAGGTGAAAGGCTCCATGGATCTCTGTGTTGGTAATTTGGTCGATTGTTACTCCTTTCTATGAGTCTAGACAACATTCTTCTCTATCTCTGTTCCCTGTGTAGTCCTGGCCCACACTCTTTTTGTTGAGCCATGTGACTTGTCTGACTGATGAGATATCAGCAAACATGAAGCAAGCAGAAGTTAGATAAAGGCTCGTGGTTGGGGCTTACCCCCTCTGCGTGTCCTCCACCAGTATGCGGGAGAGGCTGGGCTAGCCTCCTGGAGGATGAGAGCACACAGGGAGCAGCCCGAGCTGCCCCAGCCGGGCGCCAAGCACAAGGCTGAGCCAAGCCCAGCTTCTGGTGGCACAGAGCCAAGCCATCTCAGCTGAGCCCAGCCCTAGTTGCCAACCCACAGAATCATGAGCAAAAAAAAGGTTGTTGTTTAAAACCATTATATTTTGGGATAAACTGGTGGACAGCCATAGATAAATAGATAAATGATATAAATGGAAAACACCCAAACACTCACTCTCAATCATAGTTGCTGTGTCTAACCGAAGGAAGACATGAATGAGCTATGTATTTAACTTGTGAATTTGTGGTTTTCTTAATAGTCAGTTTAGATTATTCTAAATTTCTGGAGTGTTGTAATAGCCAATTGGACTATTCTGATATTTCTCTGAATATTCAGAATTGCTATGAGAAATATTTCAGACTCACTGAGTAATTTATAAAAAACCTCCACTTTTCTTGCTAAAAAGGCTGTGATGATGATTCATAGAATAACTACTAGAAATAGCAAGTTTGTAAAGACTCCATGATTGAGGCTCCTACAAACAATTTTCCCTTGGAAAAGTACCAAAATCCAAATACTAAATTAAAAATCCAAATGGAGCTTTATTTAATAAGTTAATCGTCATCCTAAGTATGTATTACTTAGGATGTATAACTTAGGTTAATGTATGAATCATCAGATTAATATACATCAAGTCTGAAGTTTAAGCAAGTCCTGGATTCTAGCTCTCTTGATGTCATTCTTAACACTGTCATGATCTTAATAAGCTCAGTATTGCCATGTATTTCTTAAGAGACAACCAAAAATCCAATTTCATGACTATTGATCACATAATTTTAAAAACTTTCTTAATAATAAGTCTGGGAATATATATAGCCAAGAAAATCATGGAGCACATGTGCTACAGGTAAGAAGTTTCATTAAGAGATTCAGAGGGATAATTAAACTTTTCTCAGCTTGTAAATACAAGCAAAGGCTCTTATATGGAAAACTGATTTTCTATAACTGACTGACAAGGGTCTACAACAACACTAAGCGGCTACCAGTTAGAATTAGTGAAATACAACCATGAATGGATTACAGGTTTTCAAGTAGTGAAGCATTCGGGTTGAAGCATATGCATTTGGGCTGCATTTTGTGACACCACATTTTGATAGATGTGTTGGGTAGGCTATAGGTTACACTACAGTGTGGTTTGCGAAAAACAGAGAATGTCATCATAGGTCTTATGTTCCCATTTTGTCAATTTTTAAGGTTGTTTCCATCTGTAAATCCACGAATTGTGAAATGATATCACAAGTGCTTGTAATAACTGTCTGGTTCACACAAATATGTGTGCAAAGTATAAACATACTCCTTATTGTGATTCTTACATGATGTGTTAGTTGGTCTTTTAAATTTTAGCAATTATTAACTGGACAGAAATTTGCAAACCACTTTTGGGGTTGATGAGGTCCAGTGAACACAGAACTTACATATAGTATTTTGAATATTTTATGGGCCTTCCTTCCCCAGCCCTGACCCAAAGTTGCTTTTCTAGTTAATTAATTCTCTCTGCAAAAGACAAATGAAGTGTTATCAGCCTTCTGACCATTTCAACAGGAGGCAACTGAGTTGGGCATTTACCTCAGATTCCTCAAGGAGGTAATGTCAGAGCCAGGTTTAGCACACAGAGGTCCCCCAGTCCCCGAGCCTGTGTCACTCCACACCCCCAGCCAAAGCCGGGATGGTTTTTGGTGCCAAATTACTCACAGCAGTGCTTTCATTTTTTATTATTTAAAGATTTCAGGGATGTGAGGAATGATTAAATATAAGTTCTAAGAAACAGAAAAGGGTATGGAAAAACTCAGGGGGACTTCAGCAAAAAATGGATGCTGCTGTTATTCAAATTTCTATTCGTATAGAGAAATATACATGCTAAATTTGGGAGTAGTAATACTGCAGAAGTGAAGTACTACTGCTGAATAACAAAAGGAGCGTATGAATTGGGAACCACTGCTACAGGATGATGCATGTTCCCTACTGCTTGCAAATACCCATGCCCTTGTGACGGGGCAACTCACTTACCAGTTTCTGAGCCTATGATTTCATTCTTATCTGCCTTTCTAATTACTTCATGGATTTCAGACTGTGTAAAAATAATCAGTTAGCATCTGTTAGGCAAGGGATTGATTTTGGCCAATCTCACATCCACTCGTAGTCACATTTATAGACCAGAGACTTCCTCCCAGGTCTGTGCTCACAGAGAAGCAGAGTGTCTAAGGTATTGAAGAGTTAGAAAATGTAAATCCTTCCCAGAGGTCTTATTTCTTTCATTGTTTGTGATTTTGTGTTTTTACGCCGGTCACTGGAAGTTATTCATCCTGGAAGCATTAGCCTGCCTACGTAAAGCCCTTGGGAAAGCATCAATATCGCCTGGGAGCTTTCAGATAAACTGAATTTGAGATACCACCCAGAGCCTACTGAATCAGCACTTGCATTTGAACCAGAACCCCCGGATTCGTCTGCTTGTTAAAGCTTAAGACTGTCTTAAAGAGTTTCTGGGTCAAGACTACACTGTCTTTCAAAAAAACACACATATCAAACACATTTGGCAAGAGGAGAGCAGTAGGTATTCAGTGAGGTATGTGGAGAATCACAGATCACAGTCCTGGAAAGGAATAGATTTTGCTCTGTTATTAAGAGCAATAATAACTCATCTATAAAATAAAGTGATTTTTTTCAGGGTCCTGAGTCTCACTGCCACTCTAAGAGGCTATAGGGAACAGCTATGGTTTTTCTGTTTCAAGTAACCTTTCCCTTACAACTTCTTTTGATAACAGAACTCCTCTTCCCCTCTTTTTTTTCACTCATTTCATGTGGGAGAAGAGGAGCTGACCTCATCACAAGATAAAGAAAGATAATTGTGACAACATTGTATTAGCTCCTGAATCCAGCCACTTCTGAAAACTACTCTGTGCTTTATGGTTGTGTATGACAAGCGATTGCTCTTTTTTTTTCTTATCTAGTTTAAACTGAGTTTCTATAAATCACAAATGAAAAATTCTGACAAATACAATAGGCCATCAATTTTGCTTTTCTGATGCCTGCATTCACTGATACCTATGAGTCACGAGGCATTTGAGAAAAAGCTCCAATGTGACAGTGAGATTTAAAAGAGAGAGACTTCTAAAGCTTTTCAAAATATTCAAAGTAATAAAAGAAAATGTTATGTCTATAAAACAATAGCCATATGCTGTATAAAACAGAAAAGCAGAAATACTAGGAGAACAAAAAAAGTAATTAAAAATGTGCTAATCAAAATAAACATGTTAGTGTTATAAGTGTTGGAAGACAAAGTCAAGAAAAATCTCTCCGATAAGAAAATTAAAATATAAAGATAGAAAAATTGGAGAATCTTCAGAAACTGGAGAATTAATTCAGGAGTTTTACCTCCTTGTTAAAAGTAGTTTCAAAAAGAAGGAGGGAAAAAGAAGGGGCTAAACACTATCAAGTAATATTAAAATTTTCTAAAATCTGAAGAACATGCATTTTAAATCATACGAGTCCATGGAAAGCCCAGAAAAATGAATGAAAAAATGTATCAAAGTACATCATCATGAAATTTCAGGACATCACGGATAAAGAGAAAATCATAAAAGGTTTCATGTAGAAAAGAAAATTGAGACCAGACTCTCATAAAAACTACTAACAACAATAAAATCTAGAAGATGATAAAGCTGTATTTTCAAAATTCTAAGGCAAAATTCTTTTCAGCCCAGAATTCTCTACCTAGCCATATTAACAATAAACATTTTTAGACATGCAAGGAATAATGATAATAATTTCAACACACCTTTTCCTGGAAAGCTCCTGAAGGATATGCTACAGAATATGGGAAAGTTATTTAAATGAAATTCAAGATATAGAGGTTGCAACTTGGGAGGGCAGGAAAAAAGGTCCCAGAATGACAGGTGACTTTTTGACAGAAGGAGAAAGTGAAAGATTAGAATAGAATAAATTTGAGAGATGTCAAAGGAGGGTTTCTGGGGGGAGGGGGTTTGGGGGGGGGGAATTTAACCATATATGATTTGGTGTTTTGTTATGCAGAAATATGTTTAGTGTTGCAACAGAACTATTTGACAATTTGGAAAAAATAACAATAGATTCATAGAAAACAAAACAAATAAATATTTGAGAAGCTTTTTAACTACAGAAAAAGTACCTAAAATAAAAGAAGTCACAGTACATCACTTGGCTCTGCAATGTATATTTACAAGGTAATAATATTATAACTACTAACAAAGATTTAACCAAAAAAATGGGATAGAAGATGGTAATGGGACAATGGGAGTGGGAAAATTAGAATAATGAAAAGAAATAAATGCTAAACTATTACATCAAAAAGCTAATATACTATAGCTAACTGTTAATAATTCAGGAAGTAGCAGTGAATTTTAAAATATTTCAAAAGTTAGGCAGCGTGGGGGAGAATAGAGAGAAACTTCTTTTTAGAGCAGCAAGGCAGGAGCACATATTATCTGAGATTATACATGGGGAGAGGCCTGTTGTTAGCAGTGAGGCCAGTGCACAGGTCCCCAGCAGAATCCTGAAAGCAGCATCCTCTTAGAGGGGAAGCGACCTAGAGATGCTGTGCCAGGAGTAGAAGCTACCCCCGTGGTACAAAAGCAAAGAGCCATCAGATTTAAGACCCTCTGTAGACTTGAGCAATGAGGATTTCAGAAAGGATGAAACAAAGAGTTGTATATTTGACCAAACTCTAAGGTTTACTCTTAAAACTCTGTGCAGAAATTATAAAAGCCAAACTACCAGGGTGGAGTAGTGTAAGAAATAGTGGAGTTTGTTTAATGGGAAAATCAGAAGAAGCAATAAATAAAAATGTGGCAGTCTTTTGAACATGGGTGAAAGCTGAGAATTCAAAGAAACTGGCAAAAAAGAAAGGGAAAGAATAACAAAGGAACAAAGATTATATTGCTGCTTAAAAATCGTGAAGCAACATTCCAGGTAAGTTAGTATCATGTCTGGAGAATTAATTCCCAAGGCTGTCATTTACTGTGGCCCTGAGCAATTCAATTAACCTTTCACGTCTCAGTTTACAATCTGTAAAATGAAGATAATATCAACTTCACAGTGTTGATGAGAATGCAACTTTAAAATGATCTTAATCATTTTAGGAAATGGTAAATTACCAGGGCAAAAACTCTAATGTAAAAGAGAAATCTCCCCAAGAGAATCCTAAAAACTGAGACAAGTGCAGTGAGGTGAGAGCAGAGAGGAACAGAAGCAGCTCTGGTCTCGCTCAGCCTTCTCTGAGACTATGCCAAGGCCATCACCTGTTCGAACAGCCATGGGTGGCCCACTGGATTTGATTCTGGCATTTGCAATGGACAAGAACAATGCCCTTCGACCATCATCTAGACATTTAAAAGGAATTCTCCTCAAGGTTTAAAATTATCTTTAATAATTTAATTTAAGCAAGGGTGAGTATTTACGTAACTGAAAAAGCTAGAAACAAAATAGTAGAAATACAGTTTTAGAGACAATAGCAAATTTATGTCCGAGGGGCCTTTAAGTAATTTGTGGCAAAAAGCCTCTTTTTCTCTTTGTGAATTTTATTTTGTTTTGTAACAACTTGATTTTCCTCACCCTGACTTTCATTGCTGTGGCTATAAATTTGAAATTTCTGATGTTCTGCTTTATTAGCCCCTCATTGCATTGTACTAAAGTGGTTTAAAATGGGAGAGTAAGGAACAAATATTTAACATGGCAATTCAGCTAACTATTGACAGCTAATTCCCCATACTGTAAAGGATGTTAGAAACACGAATTCCTCTGCATTCTGATGGCTATTTTTACCTAGTTTGAATGATAATAGTTATTTTTAAAAGTGTTTTTATTTTTCAGACAGTTATCAGAAAAAAAATTTTAAAGATCATAAATTGAATTCATTTGAGGTAAATTTCCAAAGAGGAAACCAAAAAGCTTCTTTTTATGTTTATTTTCTGCTTTTTTGTTTGTTTTTGTCAATCTTTAAATCATCATTGGAATATTATGCCCTTTCCCTCTCTCAAATCCTTAGACTCTTAGATTTGCTTTATGATTCTACAGCTTCACAGAGCACTGGTAAAATCGGGTAAGCTGAATCTAGAGTATTAGCTAAATTGTCGTTTGGTAAAAAAATAAGTAAAATGATAAGCTGAAAGATACTATATAAGATACTATATGTAACAGTTTGAATGGATATTTAAATTGTATTTGCAGCCACATTTTTTCTTACCTTTGGGGATTTTTTTTTTTAATTCTAAGAAGAAAAAACAGCCTGACATTATCTAAGAGGCTTTGTTGGCCACAATGAATGGGCTGCATTTAGGGAAAACTGGCATTTGCTGTCTTGAATTTCTCGTGAAATGACAGATTCCTCCCTAGAAATCCCCTTTTAATGCTATCCCTATTTATTTGATCTGCCAAGGGTTTCAAGTTCATTTTCAGTCTGAAATCCTAGACTAATGCTTCCCTTAGTTTTATATTTACAAATGAAATTCAACTAACATAAGTTTTTTTAAAAAAACGATTGAAAAAACTAACAATAAGTGGATCTTACACTACTCAAATTGCATAAAATCTAGGATTTGGAAATGTGTAATAAATGCAATAAAGACAAACATCTAAGGACTTTCTACATATCAAATTTACCATTAAAACCATCGGTTAACATGCGATTTACATAACATTAAATCTGAGTGATATTTCTAATGGACTTTTTTTCTTTTAAAGTGGCTTTTGCAATGCATGAAATATAATCATCCCTTCCCACCAGAAATATAATTGCTTTTTGGTAGAAGGCTTAACATATATTCTTGTCAAATAGGCAGTCGAGTTGGAGACCAGAACTCTGAGTTCTATTTTTGATGCTTCATGTTGCTCCCTCCAAACCTTGCTTATTGAATACCTGATGGTTCTGTTGATTAACTGTTGAGAAAAACCCATCACTCTCTCAGTTAATTCTCAAAAAAAAGAAAAAAAAAGCTAAAAGCAAATATGCTTCCACAGTTTGTAATGTGACAAAGCTTTAACATAATGCAGATCAAAATTTAAACACTTCAAATTAAGCTTTGTGTGATTTCCCACCTGCCTTGCTGTGCTTTCAATAGAAAATTCTAAAACTGTTAGGAACAGCAATTACTTGGAAAGATATTCCCTGGGCAAACTTTCAATCATTTTTCATGCTACACCCCTTGAACAAGGAGATTTCAGAAATGCCATGACTGTCATTAAATCGTTTTTTTAAAAAACCATGATATGCAGTGCCCTCTTACTCTCTTCTGACAACCCACTGACAGGACGCACCTCAAATGTGCTGGACAGTTAGGGGCACCCTGCCACCCAAAAGAACATTATTAACACGCTATTTCACAGCAGTCAATTATAGTGAGAACTTTTCACAAAAAGACTGGTATCCATATTTTGATCTAGACAGAGATTGGCTAGTGGTTTCAGGCTATGCCAATGGCAGGTTGTGTCTTTAAAGTGTTTTTGTTTTGGTTGTTGTTGAAATATAATTCATATACCATAAAATTCACCCAGTTAAAGTCTAAAATACAGTGGGTTTTATTATTTTTATAAAGTTGTTCAATCATCACTAATATCTAATTCTAGAACATTGTCATCACCCTAAAAAGAAACCACTGTAAGCATTAACAGTCTTGATTCATCCCCCAACCCCTACCCAGTAGCCCCTGGAAAACACTAATCTACTTTCTGTTTCTATGAATGTGTATATTTTGGACATTTCATGTAAAAGGAACCATATAATATGTAGCCTTTTGATTGGTTTCCTTCACTTAGCATAATGTTTTCAAGATTCATCTATGTTGTAGCACGTATCAATATATTTGTTTTCATGGCTAAATAATATTGCATTCTATGGATAAGGCACATTTTATTTATCCGTTCTTCAGTTAATGGACAATTGGATCATTTCCATTTTTTACTATTATGAATAATGCTGCTATAAACGTCTGTGTACAAGTTTCTGTATAGACATATATTTTCAACTAGCTAAGGTATATATCTAAAAGTGAAAATTACTGGGTCAAATAGTAACTTTATGTTTAACATTTTCTTGACTTGCCAGACTATTTTACAAAGAAGTGCACCATTTTATATTCTCACCAGCAACATATGAGGGCTTCAGTTAGCCCATATCCTTTGCCAACCAACATCTGTTATTATGTTGAATATCTTCTCACGTGATAATTAGCCATTTGTACATCTTCATTGAAAATACATCTATTCAGTTACTTTGGCCATTTTTCATTGAGTTCTCTTTTTATTGTTGCGTTATAGGAATTCTTGATTTATTCTAGATACAAGTCCCTTATTGGATATATGATTTGTAACTATTTCCTCCCATCCTGTGGCTATCTTTTAACTTTCTAGAAAGTGTCTACTGAGACACAAAACTTAATTTTGATCAAGAGCAATTTATTTATTTATTTTTTTCTTTTGCTACTTGTGTGTTTGGTATCATATCTAAGAAGCCATTACCTATTCCAAAGAGATATTTATGTCTGTTTTCTTCTAAAAGTTTTATAATTTTAGCTCTACATTTAGGACTTTGACCCATTTTAGAGTTAATTTTTGTGAATGATATAAGGTAGAGGTCCAGCTTCAAACTTTGTTGCAATACCATCTGCTGAAAAGAATATTTCTTCATTGAATTGTTGTGGCACAGATGTCAAAAATCAATTGACCATAAATATAAGAGTTAATTTCTGGACTGTCAGTTCTCCTCCACTCATCTATATGTCTACCCTTATGCTAGTACTACCTATTCTTAATTATTGTAGCTTTGTAATGAGTTTTGAAATAAAGAAGTATAAGTCTTCCAACTTTGTACATCTTTTCCATGATTGTGTTAGCTATGCTTAATCCTTTGCATTTTCATATAAAGTTTAACATCTGCTTGTCAACTTCTGCCCCTCCCCCCCAAAAAAGGTAAGGCAGCTAGAATTTTGACAGAGATTGCATTGAATCTACATATAAATTCCAGGGTTATTTCCCTCTTCAAAGAATTAAGTCTTCCGATCCATGAACATGGATCTTTCCATTTACTTAGGTCCCCTTTAATCTCTTAAATTGATGTGTTATAGATTCTTGATGTACAAGTCTCACACTTTTAAAATTAGATTTATTCCTAAGGTGCTACTATAAATGGAATTTACAATATTCCATTTTTGAAATTTTATTTTCAGATTATTCATAGCTAGTATAGAAAAATGCTAATAATTTTTATATTTAATTTTGCATCTTACAACTTCCTTGTACTCATTTTGTCAGCTGCTTTTTCTGCATCTATTGAGATGATTATGTAGCTTTTGTCCTTTATTCTATTATTATGGTATACTATATAAATTGATTTTCATAAATTCAACCAACATTACATTCCTGGGATAAATGCCACTTGATAATGGTATATAACTTTTAAAATATCTTGTTGGATTCAGTGGCTAGTATTTTGCTAAGGATTTTTTGCATCTATATTCATAAAATATATTGATAATAATTTTCTTGACAAGTGTTTTTCTGCTTTTGGTATAAAAACTACCAGTTTCACAGAATGAATAGGGAACTGTCAGCTCCTCTTCTGTTTTTTGGAAGTTTCTAAGGATTGTTTGATAGAATTCATCAGTGAAGTCAACTGAGCTAGAAATTTCCTTTGTGGGGAGGCTTCTGGTTTATTTTTAATTTCTTAATTACTAATAAATATCTTCACTTGTAATAAGTCTATTCATGTTTTCTATGTCAGTTTTAGTAGTTTGTGTCTTCTTAGAAATTTGTCCATTTTTCTAAAATATCTAGTTTTGGGCACACACATATTCATGGTAATAGTATTTCCTTATACTCTTTTTATTTTTTTCATTCTTTATTTTAGTAATTTGAGTCTTTTCTCTTTTTCTTGCCAGTCTAACCAAAGGTTTGACCATTAAAAAAAATCTTCTCAAAGAACCAATTTTAGTTATATTTTCTGTATGTTTTTATTCATTATTTCACTTTGCTTTATTATTTCCTTCCTTCTCTTACTTCGGGTTTATTTTTATCTTCTTTCTTTAGATTTATGAATTGAAAGTTTAGGTTATTGAAATGAGATCTTTCTTTTTTTTTAATGTAGTCATTTACAGCTATAAATTTCTCGCTAAGCACTGCTTTCCATGCATTCTCTGAGTTTAGTATATTTGTTTTTTCATTCTCATTAATTTCAAGGAATTTTCTAATTTCTTTTGTGATTTCTTTGGCTGTTGGTCATTTAGAAGTGTCCTCTTTAATTTTCACATATTTGCAAATTTCCTTCTCTTACTGATTTCTAATTCCAATCTATTGTGGTTGGAGAACATATTATGTATGATTTCAACCCTTTCAAATTTATTGAAACTTGTTTACAACCTATGATATAGTCTTTCCTGGAGAATGCTCCATGTATACTTGCTATTGTTAGGTGACTATTCTATAGATGTTTGGTATGTCTAGTTGATTAAAGTGTTATTCAAGTTGGTTTAGAGTGTTACTCAAGTCCTTAACACTTTGTTAATCCCCTGTCTGATTGTTCTTACCATTATTAAAAGTGGTGTAATGAAATATTCAACTAATATTGTTGAACTATTTCTCCCTTCAAGTCTGTCAGTTTTTGTTTTATTTATTTGGAGGTTTTCTTATGAGATTAATAAATGCTTATAACTGTGATAACTACTTGATGGTAGACCCTTTCATCATTATATATTATTTTTCTTGGTTTCCAGTTATAGTTTTTGTCTTAAGGACTATTTTGTCTGATATTAGAATATCCACTTTATTTCTCTTTTGGTTACTATTTTCATGTTATAACTTTTCCATACTTTTATTTTCAACCTATTTTTTTCTTTGAAAATAAAGTATGTCTCTTACAGACAACAGATTTTCTTCTCATATTTTACATATGCATATTCTGAGTTTTCATAATGGTTTCCCTGGAGATTAATGCCAACTTAAGTTCAATAGTTCACCAAAACTTTGATCCTTTATTAATACATTCTCTCTCCCTCCTTTGTGCTATAATTCAATTTATAAATATTGTTTTACACCGTTATTTTTAAAATAAGATGGGAAAGGAAAAGAGTCACAATGAAAAAATACATTTACACTCTTTTACATTTATCTATGTAGTTACATTTACTGATACTTGTTATTTCTTCATGTGAGTTTGAGTTACTGTGTAGGACCCTTTCAGCCTGAAAGACTTCCTGTAGTACTTCATGTAAGGCAGGTCTACTAGTGACTAATTCTATTTTTTCTTATCTAGGGATATTTTGATTTCTCATTCATTTTGAAGGATAGTTTTGCAAGACATAGATTCTTGGTTGAGACTCTTGAGTACTTTGAATATGGCATCCCACTGCCTTCAGGCCTTCATGGTTTGTTAAGGAATCAGTCGTCAATCTTATGGAAATCCATTGTACATAATGAGTCACTTCCCTCTTGCTGCTTTCCAGATTTCCTTTTTGTCTTTGTCTTTTCATGGTTTGATTATATTGTGTCTAGATGTGAATCTTTTTTTAGCTTAATCTGCTTAGAGTTTGTTGAACTTCTTGGATGGATGTGCTAAGTCTTTTTCACCAAATTTGGGAATTTTTTCAATCATTATTACTTCATATATATACATTTTGCTCCTTTGTCTCTGTCCTCTCCTTCTATGACTCCCATATTCATATGTAGGTACACTTCATGATGTCTCAAAGGAATCTGAGACTGTATTCATTTTTCTTCATTCTGTTTCTTTCTGTCTCCTCAGACAGATAATTACAATTGTTCTATCTTCAAGTTCACTGATTCTTTCTTCCACCTGATTGAAAAATGGTTAAGCAGCTTTAGTGATTTTTTAAAAAATTTCAGTATTGTACATCAGAATTTTTATTTAGTTCTTTTGCATAACTTCTCTTTATTCATATTCTGGATTTGATGAAAAATAATTCTCATACTTTCTCTAAATTTTTCATATGGCTCCATTTAGTTCTTTGGATATATTTTAAATAACTGAGTTAAAATATTTATCTAGTATATCCAGTGCTTGGACTCCCTCAGTGAAAATTTAAATTGACTTTTTCTCCTATATATGAGTCATACATTCTTTATTTGTTTCTGTCTCTCTCTCTTTCTCTCTAATTAGATATTCTAAGTAATATAATATAGCAACTGTGGACATCAGTCTCTCTACAGAGTTTGTTGTTACTATTTGTTCTTGATACTTTATTTGTTTAGTGACTTCCTTGAATTAATTCTGTAAAGTCAATATTCTTTGGCATGGGTGGCAACTGAAGTCTGTTCAGTTGACTTAGTGGTTAGTTAATGACTGGACAGATATTTCTCTAAATTCTTTAAAGTCTATAGCCTTTGCTGAGTAGCTCTGTGTGTATGTTGGGGCATGCCTTCAATCCACAGGCAGGCAGTTTACTACTTTGCTTTAGCTTCACTTCATATTTTTTCAAGGGTCTTCAAGGTCAGCTAGAGGTGAGAGCTTAAGGCCTTCTCAAGTCTTTCCTGGGCATACACATAACCCTACACATGTATATGGCCTTCTAGATCCCCAGGAATATGTCAAAGCTTTTAAAACACTCTGTGACATCTCATTCCTCAGCTTTTCCTTTTAAATTTTTTCATCAGTTTGTATTTTGCCCAAGCTGTTATCACCACCTCAGGCAGTTGTGATAATATACAGTTGGAATGACTGTTTTTGATAAATGCTCCTTAGAAAAAGGTTGTTTGTCTGAGTTAGGTCAAATAAAGACAAATCCTAAAAGAGAAAATTCTTTAGGGAACTGCCAGACAGGTCAAATAATGACAGTTATAAGGGAATTGGGCTTTGGAAGAATTTGGAAGAACTCCAAGCCCTCCTCCAGAGCTCTGCTGCCTCTTCCACAGGCATCTAGGCTGAGGGTTTCCACCATGATTGTAAGACTATTGGTTTTTAAGGCTATCACATGGCTAGAAAGAAGGAAATGAGCCTGAGGCAATTTAAAATGTCACAAAACTCACTGTTCTTATTGAGTCAGCCAATTTTCTTAAATAAACACTCCCTGTCTATAGTCTTTCTCTAGAGGTAACCATATTGTGACTTTATCACAATTATCACCATAGATTACTTTGGCCTATTCTTGAACTTTATAAAATAAAATACTATAGATTTTTGTGTCTGGCTTCTTGCACTCAACATAATGTTTTAAGAGTGATCCCTATTGTTGCATATATAGAGTTCATTTTTCCCCCTATGGCTGTTAGAATATACCATTGTTTGATTATTCATCCTTTTATTGATGAACACTTATGATGCTTCCATTTGGGGACTATTTTGAATAAAGATGCTTGAGTATCCTTGTACTGTCTTTTGGTGGGCATATGCATTCATTCTTGGGTATATACCTAGAAGTTAAGTCACTGAATCATTAGGTAGACATATGTTTAGCTTTAATAGGTACTGCCAAACAGTTGTCCCAAGTGGTTAAACCAATATAAACCCCCCACCAGCAGTGTTTAAAAGCTTCAGTCGCTCTATATCCCATCTAAAACTTGGTATGGGCAGACTTTTCCAATTTAGCCATTCTGGTGCGTATGCATAAGTATCTCACTGGGCTTTTAATTTGCATTTCCTTAATGAGAAATAATGTTAAATACTTTCTCATATGCTTATTGGCTTTTCAGGTTTCTGCTTTGACCTCTATTTTCACTATAAAATTTTTAATTCTACTGACATTTATTAAGATTTTGCTATCCAACCAAGATATAGATATTATATACTCTGCCCTCAAATAACTCACCACCTAAAGAGAAGGGTGTACAAATAACTAACTGGTTAAAATCCAGGGTGATAAGTGTAATGATATAGGCAAACAAAAGAGAGGCATATAACCCAATTGTGTAGACTGAGAAAGGCTTTTTAAAGGAAGCAATTCTTAAACTAAGACTTAAAAGATAGAAAGGAGTTAGCCAGATAGGTAAGTTGTGGGAGAACAGAGTAGGAAAGTACATTTCAGGATAAGAGAACCAGAAACAGAGGAGAAAGGTTTCCTGCTTTTGGATCCTTTTAGTTAATTGATTTTTTAAAATTGTTTTTAATTAAAATTAAAAAAAATAACAAGTTCCCAAAATGAAGCCATGAAAACTAAATCTTGCAGAATATTCATTCAATGCCAGAAATTTTACTAAAGGGTACCAATTTAGGAAGCCACATCCCAAGGTGAATCCCCATTCAACTCTGTCGTGGTTAATTATGGTAGAACTATCCTTGCTCTGCAAAGGACTCCAATTGATTACGGTTCCACAGAGACAGGAAATAGAGGAAGCAACTTAATACACTTAAAAAAAGAAAAGGAATAATCTATAACCTTAAGATCTTAATAATATTATATATTACCATTATTATAATTGTTATGATTATGAATAATGTCATTATCATAGAAGTTACCTTATGGCATGTTTGCCATGTACTGGGAAGTATGTGAAGCACTCTATATATGGCCATATAAAATGGTACTATGTTAATCCCCCCATTTTACAAATTATGAAACTGAAGTCATAAGAAACTTGTTCAATGTCACACAATTAGAAAGGAGAAATGGAATTTGTAATCAAGTCAATTACAGAGCCCACATTTTAATAAAATCTTTTGAATTACATCTGGGTGCCCTTTAGTAAAAGAGCATTATTCCTCTTGTTCCAATTCTTTGACCCCTGAAACAAGGGAGTTATTTATGTTTGTGGCAGAGACTTTGCATTTCTAGCCAGATTGTTTTTTGCACATATTTCACACTCTCTTTCTGATCCTAGGATATAATTATCACCTTACAAATCCCTCCTCAATGATGTCTCTACCTGCCTAATGTAAATTTCTTCTTCAACCTCCTACTGGTTTTAGTTGATGTGATTATTATATTCTTCAAATATGCTCTTAGGCCCACTGCTATATTAATAAGGATTACATAAATAATTAACACGATCTGCTGTTTTGGTGGTTTGTATTTCTTTTGACATTTTAATAGCCTAGGCAAGTCATAAAAGAGGTATTTGGCATAAGTGAATATATAATACTTTAAGAATAAAAAATAAATAAGAACACTAACAGTTATGATATTAAGCTTACTGTTCTTAGCTCCTTGTCCCACTTCCTCCCAACCAAAAACAAGAGAAATGAAGAAGAGGGGAGAGGGGAGCAGAGGGGAGCAGAAGGGAGGGGAGTGAAGGGGAGGAGAAGGGAAGGGAGGGGAGGAGAAATTAGTTTCTCAACTGTATTTGGATAATTAAAAGCATTTTCATATCAGAATGTCTGTACAATTAGTCAAATTTCCCAATTAGGCTGTTATTTCAGCATCTATTAAGAAGAGGAAGGTGGTGGGGAATTGAGTTTAGATAAGTTTAACCCCTATAAGACTAAAAAACTTACCAGGAATTTAGGGAAAGTTCACCTTACACTGAAATCTTAAAATAAGAATGTTCTGGGAACGCGTGAGGCCTTTAAATGAATTTTAATTTAATCTCTTTAGATGTTAATGGGTTTTGTGGGCAACACTGTTTTCTAAATGTCAGGGAATATGGGTTTCTGTAAGCACTACTACTAGGGGAAAAACATATTAAATTTGGCTCTTAAGGTGAGCTTGGATGAGAACAAATGGGAAGTTTAAGGTCACAAATCGTGTTTAGATAAACGACACAGCACAGTGACTAATCTAGCCTTAATATGTATTAGAA